>NC_089225.1:96357101-96657101 GCF_963924675.1 Phocoena phocoena
TTAAATGAAAGCATATCATATACTCTCTTTTATAACCTGCCTTTTACTAAAAGATAAATATGAACATCTTTCTACAATAGTCACTTCGTTAACAATTTTTAATGTCTGAATAGTGTTCCACTGTATGGCTACACTAGAATATACTGAAGCTTATTGTTACATATTCAGATTTTTGTATGTATAAAGATTTGATAAATACATCTATCACTAAATATCATGCGCATCCTGAATTAGTTCCCTAAAATAAATCTCTTAAAATGGAATTGTTGTGGTAAATGATTTCGCTCAGGCCTTTGATATGTATCGGCTGCCAAACTGTCCTCCAGAAAAGTTACAAGGGCAACAGTTTTGTGCAATGGAGGGCATTCCCATTTCTAAAAAAAGAGAGACTCTGCCAGTGTGTTCTTCCCAGAGCAAATGAACAAATGAGTAAACACCCCTTAAAGCTTGATCTCTAATCCTGGGTTAGGAGCTGGCAAGGCAAAGGAAAGGTTGGTCTGGTCCTCTTCTTGATCTACAAGAGAGGAAGCATGGAACCACAGAAGAACCAGCTCAGGGGAACCTCCCTCACTCCCTTTCTGTTCTCTCTTTTCTGAGGGGGCCCATCTTTTGTTCACAGCAGGCTTCTTGCTGAGGCTCTGGAGGCTTTAAATATCACAGACTTCTTCTAGGCCTTTTTTCAGGGGAAATTCACAAACTATAATACAATGAACCATTTTATTTAATTTATTTGGCCGCACCTTGTGGCATGTGGGATCTTAGTTCCCTGACCAGGGATCGAACCTGTGCCCCCTACAGTGGAAGCGTGGAGGCCTAACCACTGGACCACCAGGGAATTCCCTCAGTGAAACATTTTAAAGTGCACAATTCAGCAGCATTTAGTGTATTATTAATGTTATAAAACTACTACTTCTCTCTAGTTTCAAAACTTTTTCAATACCTCAGAAAAACACCCTGTCATTAGTTACTCCTCATTCCCCTCTCCTGTCACCCCTTGGTAATCATTAATCTGCTTTCCATCTTTATGGATCTGCCTATTCAATATATCATATAAATGGAATCATACAATATATGACCTTTTGTGTCTGGCTTCTTTCACTTACTGTATGTTTTCAAGGTTCATCCAAGTTTTAGTGTGTATCACACTTTGTTCTTTTTATGGCTGAATACTATTCCATTGTATGCATATACCACAATTTGCTTATCCATTCATCAGTTGATGCCATTTGGGTTCTTTCCACCTTTTGACAACTGTGAGTAATGCTGCTCTAAACATTCCTGTGCAAGTCTCTGTGTGGCATATGTTTTCATTTCTTTTGGGTATATACCTAGGAGTGGAATTGCTGGATCATATGGTAATTCTGTGTTTAACTTTTTGGGAACTTGACAAATGGTTTTCCACAGCAGCTGCAACATTTCTGCTTTCCCATCAGCAATGCCCAAGGGTTTCAATTTCTTCACACAGGTTGTTTCTCGCCAACAAGTTGTTATTTTCAGTTTTTTGGATTTAAGTCATCCTAGTGGGTGTGAAATGCTATCTTATTGTACTTTTGATTTTCATTCCTTAGTGACCAATGATGTTGAGCATCTTTTCATGCCCATACTGGCTATTTATATATCTTCTTTGGAGAAATGTCAAATCATTTGATCATTTGAAAATTGGATTGTCTTCTTGTTGAGTTTTTAAAGAGTTCTTTATATACTCTGGATATTAAACCCTCATCAGATGTATGATTTGCTAATATTTTCTTTCATTGTGTAGATTGTCTATTCACATTCTTTTTTTTTAACATCTTTATTGGAGTATAATTGCTTTACAATGGTGTGTTAGTTTCTGCTTTATAACAAAGTGAATCAGTTATACATATACCTATATTCCCATATCTCTTCCCTCTTGCATCTCCCTCCCTCCCACCCTCCCTATCCCACCCCTCTAGGTGGTCACAAACCACCTAGCTGATCTCCCTGTGCTATGTGGCTGCTTCCCACTAGCTATCTATTTTACGTTTGGTAGTGTATACATGTCCATGCCACTCTCTCACTTTGTCACAGCTTACCCTTCCCCCTCCCCATAACCTCAAGTCCATGCTCTAGTAGGTCTGTGTCTTTATTCCCGTCTTACCCCTAGGTACTTCATGACCTTTTTTTTTTTCTTAGATTCCATATATATGTGTTAGCATATGGTACTTGTTTTTCTCTTTCTGACTTACTTCACTCTGTATGACAGACTCTAGGTCCATCCACCTCACTACAAATAACTCAATTTTGTTTCTTTTTATGGCTGAGTAATATTCCATTGTGTATATGTACCACGTCTTCTTTATCCATTCATCTGTTGATGGATACTTAGGTTGCTTCCATGTCCTGGTTATTGTAAATAGAGCTGCAATGAACATTGTGGTACATGACTCTTTTTGAATTATGGTTTTCTCAGGGTATGTGCCCAGTAGTGGGATTGCTGGGTCGTATGGTAGTTCTATTTGTAGTTTTTTAAGGAACCTCCATACTGTTCTCCATAGTGGCTGTATTAGTTTACATTCCCACCAACAGTGTAAGAGGGTTCCCTTTTCTCCACACCTTCTCCAGCATTTATTGTTTCTAGATTTTTTGATGATGGCCATTCTGACCTGTGTGAGATGATATCTCACTGTAGTTTTGATTTGCATTTCTCTAATGATTAATGATGTTGAGCATCATTTCATGTGTTTGTTGGCAATCTGTATATCTTCTTTGGAGAAATGTCTATTTAGGTCTTTATTCACATTCTTGATAATGTCCTTTGATGTGCAAAAGTTTTAAATTTTTATGAAGTCCAATTTTTCTTTTATTGCTCACACATTACTGTTCAAATCTAAGAATCCCATTGCCAAATCCAAGGTCATGAAGATTTACCCCTATGTATATTTTTAAATTTTTTATTTTTAAAATAAATTTATGTATTTTATTTATTTATTTTTAGCTGTGTTGGGTCTCGGTTGCTGTGTGCAGGCTTTCTCTAGTTGCCGCGAGTGGGGGCTACTCTTTGTTGCGGTGCATGGGCTTCTCATTGCAGTGGCTTCTCTTGTTGCAGAGCACGGGCTCTAGGCACATGGGCTTCAGTAGTTGTGGTATGTGAGCTCAGTAGTTGTGGCTCGCAGGCTCTAGAGCACAGGCTCGGTAGTTGTAGCACATGGGCCCAGCCGCTCCGCGGCATGTGGGATCCTCCCGGACTGGGGCACGAACCCGTGTCCCCTGCATTGGCAGGCGGACTCTCAACCACTGCGCCACCAGGGAAGCCCAGTATTTTATTCTTTTGGTTGCTATGTATTAGTCTACTCTGGCTGCCATAACAAAATGCCATAAACTGGGTGTCTTAAACAGTAAAAATTTACTTTCTTGCAGTTCTGGAAGCTGGAAGTTCAAGATAAGGGTGTCAGCATGGTTGGTTTCTGGTGAGAGCCCTTTTGTAATAGGGGTAGAGTGAGCACACGCTCATTAGTGTGAGACCCTTAGCATGGGGGTTAGAAGTCAAGCTCCACCAACAGGAAGCCTTGCAGTGGTCCTCGTAGCAGTGATTGCAGTGAGAGGCAGATTGTGGCCTTCTCCCCAGGGCCCTCCAGGCCCTCCAGCCTCAGGGCTGGTGGGTGAGCTGAGGGTCCTGGAGACAGGCTGAGGCCTATGTCCTGCAGAGCCAGAGCCAACAGCCACCCACTGGCTGGGCCCAGGCCTTGAAGCAGCAGTGAACCTCTCCACCATCCCCACCTCTGTGACCTAATGGCAGTGGCAGTCTCCATGGGTCGCAGTCCGTGGAGGCCTCGCAACTGGAGTATATGGACACTGCCATTAAGGTAACAGCTTCAACCAGCTTCAGTTTCTCCGTTCAAGTTTCAAAAATTGGTAGAGCTTAGATCAGTTGTCTACCCCTAGGAGGTGGCCAGATGTCAGGGTTAAGTTGCAATGACATGGCACATCATTATTTCCAGTCCACCTCTGTGGTTGGGGCTATTCTCAAAGAAGGGCAACTGTTGTGAGCTGGGAACTAACCTAACTGGTATTTGTTGCAACATGTATTCTTATTGATCCTATACAAATGAATCTCTCCAGTTTAAATGAAAAGCCTGAGGGCCGGCTGGGTCCTGGGCACCTGGCTCCCTCAGTGACGATGGCTGGGCAGGGTCTGGGGACCTGGCTCTGAGGGTGCTGCCAGTTGAGATCTGCCTCTTTATTTGGGCCTGGGCACTAGCGGGAGGACCCAGACTGGGTTCTGGACAAACATTCCCAGGTAGGGTAACTGGCCTGCGCAGGGGCCCCCTCCCCTTAGCCAGGGCCTGGACCTCAGAGGGTGAAAGTTGAGCCTTGGGACCTTGCACTTTCTTGTCAGAACAGAGAATATTTGTTTCAGTGGAGGTTTACAGGAACATTGTGACTTGACCTCAAGAACAGAGGCTCTGACACCAAGAAGTCTGCAACAATTAACTATGCCCCTTCCTCACCTTTCCTATAAAAGGGCTTCACTGAAAGCTTTCAGGGAGTTTGGGATTTTTAGGGCATGAGCCACCCATCTCCTTGCGTGACCCTGCAATAAACATTCCTCTGCTCCAAACTCCAATGTTTTGGTATTGTTTGGCCTCACTGTGCATTGGGCACACAAACTTGGGTTTGGTAGCAATTTTCCTGGCTTGCAGACAGCCACCTTAAGTGGTCTTTCCTTGTGTGTGTATGCTTGTGTGTGCACACACATGTACACACACACAGAGAACTCTCTAATATCTCTTTATGAGGATACTAATCCTATTGGATCAGGGCCCCACTCTTTTTTTTTTGAATTTTATTTATTTTTTTATACAGCAGGTTCTTATTAGTTATCCATTTTATACATACTAGTGTATATATGTCAATTCCAATCTCCCAATTCATCACACCACCGCCCCCACCACCACCACTTTCCACCATTGGTGTCCATACATTTGTTCTCTACATCTGTTTCACTATTTCTGCCCTGCAAACTGGTTCATCTGTACCACTTTTCTAGGTTCCACATATATGCGTTAATATACGACATTTGTTTTTCTCTTTCTGACTTACTTCACTCTGTATGACAGTTTCTAGATCAATCCACGTCTCTACAAATAACCCAAATGCGTTCCTTTTTATGGCTGAGTAATATTCCATTCTATATATGTACCACATCTTCTTTATCCATTCGTCTGTGGATGGGCATTTAGGTTGCTTCCATGGCCTGGCTATTGTAAATAGTGCTGCAATGTGTCTTTTTGAATTATGGTTTTCTCTGGATATATGACCAGTAGTGGGATTGCTGGGTCATATGGTAATTCTATTTTTAGTTTTTTAAGGTACCTCCATACTGTTCTCTATAGTGGCTGTATCAATTTACATTCCCATCAACAGTGCAAGATGCTTCCCTTTTCTCCACACCCTCTCTAGCATTTGTTGTTTGTAGAGTTTCTGATGATGCCATTCTAACTGGTGTGAGGTGATACCTCATTGTAGTTTTGATTTGCATTTCTCTAACAATTAGTGATGTTGAGCAGCTTTTCATGTGCTTCTTGGCCATCTGTATATCTTCTTTGGAGAAATATCTCTTGAGGTCTTCTTCCCATTTTTGATTTTCTTTGTTTTTTTAATATTGAGCTGCATGAGCTGTTTATATATTTTGGAGATTAATCCTTTGTCCGTTGATTCATTTGCAAATATTTTCTCCCATTCTGAGGGTTGTCTTTTCGTCTTGTTTGTAGTTTCCTTTGCTTTGCAAAAGCTTTAAAGTTCCATTAGGTCCCATTTGATTATTTTTGTTTTTATTTCCATTACTCTAGGAGGTGGATCAAAAAAGATCTTGCTGTGATTTACGTCAAAGAGTGTTCTTCCTATGTTTTCCTCTAAGAGTTTTATAGTATTCAGTCTTAAATTTAGGTCTCTAATCCATTTTTTTCTTTTTAATAAATTTATTTATTTATTTATTTTTGGCTGTGTTCCGTCTTCGTTGCTGTGCATGAGCTTTCTTTAGTTGTGGTGAGCGGGGGCTACTCTTCGTTGTGGTGCACGGGCTTCTCATTGTCGTGGCTTCCCTTGTTGCGGACCACGAGCTCTAGGTATGCGGGCTTCAGTAGTTGTGGCACATGGGCTCAGTAGTTGTGGCTTGCGGGCTCTAGAGCTCAGGCTCAGTAATTGTGGCGCACGGGCTTAGTTGCTCCACGGCATGTGGGATCTTCCTGGACCAGGGCTCGAACCCGTGTCCCCTGCATTGGCAGGTGGATTCTTAACCACTGCACCACCAGGGAAGCTCTCTAATCCATTTTGAGTATATTTTTGTGTATGGTGTTAGGGAGTGTTCTAATTTCATTCTTTTACATGTAGCTGTCCAGTTTTCCCAGCACCACTTATTGAAGAGACTGTCTTTTCTCCATTGTATATCCTTGCCTCCTTTGTTATAGATTAGTTGCCCATAGGTACGTGGGTTTATCTCTGGACTTTCTATCCTGTTCCATTGATCTATATTTCTGTTTTTGTGCCAGTACCATATTGTCTTGATTACTGTAGCTTTGTAGTATAGTCTGAAGTCAGGGAGTCTGATTCCTCCAGCTCCGTTTTTTTCCCTCAAGACTGCTTTGGCTATTTGGGGTCTTTTGTGTCTCCATATAAATTTTAAGATTTTTGTTCTAGTTCTGTAAAAAATGCTATTGGTAATTTGATAGGGATTGTATTGAATCTGTAGATTGCTTTGGGTAGTATAGTCATTTTCACAATATTGATTCTTCCAATACAAGAACAGGTTATATCTCTCCATCTGTTTGTATCATCTTTAATTTCTTTCAACAGTGTCTTATAGTTTTCTGCATACAGGTCTTTGGTCTCCCTAGGTAGGTTTATTCCTAGGTTTTTTATTCTTTTTGTTGCAGTGGTAAATGGGAGTGTTTACTTAATTTCTCCTTCAGATTTTTCATCATTAGTGTATAGGAATGAAAGAGATTTCTGTGCATTAATTTTGTATCCTGCAACTTTACCAAATTCATTGATTAGCTCCGGTAGTTTTCTGGTGGCATATTTAGGATTCTCTATGTCTAGTATCATGTCATCTGAAAAGAGTGACAGTTTTACTTCTTCTTTTCCAATTTGTATTCCTTTTATTTCTTTTTCTTCTCTGATTGCCATGGCTAGGACTTCCAAAACTATGTTGAATAATAGTGGTGAGAGTGGACATCCCTGTCTTGTTCCTGATCTTAGAGGAAATGCTTTCAGTTTTTCACCATTGAGAATGATGTTTGCTGTGGGTTTGTCATATATGGCCTTTATTATGTTGAGGTAGGTTCCCTCTATGCCCACTTTCTGGAGAGTTTTTATCATAAATGGGTGTTGAATTTGTCAAAAACTTTTTCTGCATCTATTGAGCTGATCATATGGTTTTTCTTCTTCAATTTGTTAAAATGGTGTATCACATTGATTGATTTGCATATATTGAGGAATCCTTGCATCCCTGGGATAAATCCCACTTGGTCATGATGTATGATCCTTTTAATGTGTTTTTGGATTTTGTTTGCTAATATTTTGTTGAGGATTTTTGCATCAATATTCATCAGTGATATTGGTCTGTAATTTTCTTTTTTTGTAGAATCTTTGTCTGGTTTTGGTATCAGAGTGATGGTGGCCTTATAGAATGTGTTTGGGAGTGTTCCTTCCTCTGCAATTTTTTGGAAGAGTTTGAGAAGGATGGGTGTTAGCTCTTCTCTAAATGTTTTATAGAATTCACCTGTGAAGGTATCTGGTCCTGGACTTTCGTTTGTTGCAAGATTTTTAATCACAGTTTCAATTTCATTACTTGTGATTGATCTGTTCATATTTTCTATTTCTTCCTGGTTCAGTCTTGGAAGGTTATGCTTTTCTAAGAATTTGTCCATTTCTTCCAGGTTGTCCATTTTATTTGCATAGAGTTGCTTGTAGTAATCTCTCATGGTTCTTTGTGTTTCTGTACTGTCAGTTGTTACTTCTCCTTTTTCATTTCTAATTCTGTTGATTTGAGTCTTCTCCCTTTTTTACTTAATGTGTCTGGGTAGTGCTTTATCAATTTTGTTTATCTTCTCAAAGAACCATCTTTTAGTTTTATTGATCTTTGCTATTGTTTCTTTCATTTCTTTTTCATTTATTTCTGCTCTGATATTTATGATTTCTTTCCTTCTACTAACTTTGGGTTTTGTTTGTTCTTCTTTCTCTAGTTCCCTTAGATGTAAGGTTAGATTGTTTATTTGAGATTTTTCTTGTTTTTGAGGTAGACTTGTATTGCTATAAACTTCCTTCTTAGAACTGCTTTTGCTGCATACCATAGGTTTTGGATCATTGTGTTTTCATTGTCATTTGTCTCTAGGTATTTTTTGATTTCCTCTTTGATTTCTTCAGTGATCTCTTGGTTATTTAGTAACATATTGTTTAGCCTCCATGTGTTTGTGTTGTTTATGGTTTTTTTCCCTGTAATTGATTTCTAATGTCATAGTGTTGTGGTCAGAAAAGATGCTTGATATGATTTCAATTTTCTTAAATTTGCTGTGGCTTGATTTGTGATCCAAGATGTGGTCTATCCTGCAGAATATTCTGTTTGCACCTGAGAAGAAAGTGTAATCTGCTGTTTTTGGATGGAATGTCCTATAAATATCAATTAAATCTATCTGGTCTATTGTGTCATTTAAAGCTTGTGTTTCCTTATTAATTTTCCGTATGGATGATCTGGCCATTGGTGAATGTGAGGTGTTAAATTCCCCCACTATTATTGTGTTACTGTTGATTCCCTCTTGTATAGCTGTTAGCAGTTGCCTTATGTATTGAGGTGCTCCTATGTTGGGTGCATATATATTTATAATTGTTATATCTTCTTCTTGGATTGATCCCTTGATCATTATGTAGTGTCCTTCCTTGTCTCTTGTAACATTTTATTTTAAAGTCTATTTTATCTGATATGAGTGTTCCTACTCCAACTTTCTTTTGATTTCCATTTGCATGGAATATCTTTTTCCATCCCCTCACTTTCAGTCTGTATGTGTCCCTAGGTCTGAAGTGGGTGTCTTGTAGACAGCATATATATGGGTATTGTTTCTGTAACCATTCAGTGAGCCTGTGTCTTTTGGTTGGAGCATTTAATCCATTCAAGTTTAAGGTAATTATCGATACGGTAATTACTATTACCATTTTCTTAATTGTTATGGGTTTGTTTTTGTAGGTCCTTTTCTTCTCTTGTGTTTCCCACTTAGAGAAGTTCCTTTAGCATTTGTTGTAGAGCTGGTTTGGTGGTGCTGAATTCTCTTAGCTTTTGCTTGTCTGTAAAGCTTTTGATTTCTCCGTTGAATCTGAATGAGATCCTTGCCGGGTACAGTAATCTTGGTTTTAGGTTCTTCCCTTTCATCACTTGAAATATATCATGCCAGTCCCTTCTGGCTTGTAGAGTTTCTGCTGAGAAATCAGCTGTTAACCTTATGGGAGTTCCCTTGTATGTTATTTGTAGTTTTTCCCTTGTTGCTTTCAGTAATTTTTCTTTGTCTTTAATTTTTGTCAATTTCTGATTACTATGTGTCTCGGCATGTTTCTCTTCGGGTTTATCCTGCCAGGGACTGTCTGCACTTCCTGGTCTTGGGTGGCTATTTCCTTTCCCATGTTAGGGAAGTTTTCGACTATAATCTCTTCAAATATTTTCTTGGGGCCTTTCTCTCTCTCTTCTCCTCCTGTGACCCCTATAGTGCAAATGTTGTTGGAATTAATGTTGTCCCAGGGGTCTCTTAGGCTGTCTTTATTTCTTCTCATTCTTTTTTCTTTATTCTGTTCTGCAGCAGTGAATTCTACCATTCTGTCTTCCAGGTCACTTATCCGTTCTTCTGCCTCAGTTATTCTGCTATTGATTCCTTCTAGTGTATTTTTCATTTCAGTTATTGTATTGTTCATCTCTGTTTGTTTGTTCTTTAATTCTTGTAGGTCTTTGTTAAACATTTCTTGCATCTTCTTGATCTTTGCCTCCATTCTTTTTCTGAGGTCCTGTATCATCTTCACTATTATTATTCTGAATTCTTTTTCTGGAAGGTTGCCTATCTCCACTTCATTTAGCTGTTTTTCTGGGGTTTTGTTTTGTTTCTTCATCTGGTACATAGCCCTCTGCCTTTTCATCTTGTCTGTCTCTCTGTGAATGTGCTTTTTGTTCCACAGGCTGCAGGATTGTTGTTCTTCTTGCTTCTGCTGTCTGCCCTCTGGTGGATGAGGCTGTCTAAGAGGCTTGTGCAAGTTTCCTGATGGGAGGGGCTGGTGGTGGGTAGAGCTGGGTGTGGCTCTGGTGGGCAGAGCTCAGTAAAACTTTAATCTGCTTGTGTGCTGATGGGTGGGACTGTGTTCCTTCCCTGTTGGTTGTTTGGCCTGAGGCGACCCAGCACTGGAGCCTACATGCTCTTTGGTGGGGCGAATGGTGGACTCCAGGAGGGCCCACTCCAAGGAGTCCTTCCCAGAACTTCTGCTGCCAGTGTCCTTGTCCTCAGGGTGAGCCACAGCCACCCACCCCCACCCCCCACCTCTGGAGGAGACCCTCCAACCCTAGCAGGTAGGTATGGTTCAGTTTCCTATGGGGCCACTGCTCCTTCCCGTGGGTGTCAATGCACACACTACTTTGTGTGTGCCCTCCAAGAGTGGAGTCTCTGTTTCCCCAAGTCCTGTCAAAGTCCTGCAATCAAATCCCGCTAGCCTTCAAAGTCTGATTCTCTGGAAATTCCTCCTCCCGTTGCCGGACCTCCAGGTTGGGAAGACTGACGTGGGGCTCAGAACCTTCACTCCAGTAGGTGGACTTCTGTGGTATAAGTGTTCTCCAGTTTGTGAGTCACCCACCCAGCAGTTACGGGATTTGATTTTATTGTGATTGCGCCCCTCCTACCGTCTCACTGTGGCTTCTTCTTTGTCTTTGGATGTGGGGTCTTTTTTGCTGAGTTCCAGTGTCTTCCTGTTGATGATTGTTCAGCAGTTAGTTGTGATACTGGTGCTCTCGCAAGAGGGAGTGAGTGCACGTCCTTCTGCTCCACCATCTTGAACCAATCTCCCCAGGGCCCCACTCTTATTTAATCTTAATTACTTTCTTAGATGCTTCCTCTCTAAATACAGCCACACTGAAGGTTAGGGCTTCAACACATGAATTTGGGGGAGATGCAACATTCAGGCCATAAAAGATGCTATTGTAATTGTATATTAGAACTATTCTCTTAATTTCCTTTTGAGATTTTCCTTCAGCCTTTTAAAATTAATGCCTACCCCAGTGGAGCCACTGTTACCAGTTTCCTATGTATCCTCTTCCCTGCTTCTTTTCTGTCTCTGTCTCATAATCTTTGTATTATCTGCAACTTGTTTTTCTTCCACTTGATTCACTGGCAATTGCTAAATATTTATTGAGTGTCTCTAATGTGTTTAGCAGTGTGTTAAGCAGTATGGGAAGTATAAAGAAGTACGACAAGGTTCCTGCCCTTAAAGATTTTCAATCTAGTTGAAGAGACAAGATATGTACAAAATAATTAGGGAATAGTTTATAAGCATATGTAATCAAGTTCTCGGCTGTGTGGCTTATGCCCTAGGATGTAAATAAACTGTCTAAGTGTAGGTCACAGCAGTATCCCCAGCCCCAAGATCAGTATAGGAGGAATAGAATATGAGCTCAATAAATGCATGTTGGATGAATTTAACACTGTCGGTCTTTGGAATCTCACCTGGCAGAGGCTAGCCCTCCCATTCATCTTGGAAGATGATCCCTAGGGAACTCTGTTCTGCAAAGGGGCACTTAGCACCTATCTGAAAACCTTGGGGCTCTCTAACTGGTTCAGGTTACAGCCTAGTGGTAGGCTCACAGACATAAAACACATTTCTCAGCAAGTGCTCTGGTGTCTTTCTAAAATAAGTTCTTACATAAATAGATCCTTGTTAAGTTCCACCAAGTAAACTGAGGAGTATGAAGGAAGAGGGAAGAAAGCATGGCCTAGGCATGGGGGGAAATGTCCCAGAAACTTCCAAACTGACAGCCAGGAAGTGGTGCCAGAGGCTTTGGGTTCCAGGCAAGAAGCTGGTGCCCAAGGAAAGGTTATGGATCTAGTCCTTTAAAACGTGTTTTTTTTCCCCGATTCCAAGATCAAGGTAGAAAACTTGAAAAACAAATCACAGTGTAAAGAAGAAAGTAAACTCTCTGTAAACCATGACTCAGAGATAACCATTGTTTGCATCATTATAAATACATTGCATGTAATTTTACATGAGCTTAACAGAAGGAAAAGAAACCAAACTTAAGATAAATATTTCTTCAAAGTGAGATATTATTTCTTAAAAGGAGTCTTCTAAGATTAAAGAATTCAGAGACATTTTAAGAAGTTGGGGTTATTACAGAAGTTCTCAAGCTGGGGTGATTTTGCCCCCATCCCCCAGGACATTTTGGCAATGTCTAGAGACGTTTTTGGTTGTCACAGCTTGGTGTGGGGTTGCTGCTGGGGTACAGTCTAGGGGTGCTGCTAAACATTCTACAAAACACAGGACAGTCTGCCACAGCAAAGAATCATCCAGCCCCAGATGTCAGCAGTGCCATGAGAAACCCTGGGTTACAGCAGTGTTGTGCTGGGTTTAAGCAGCACATTTTAAAAAAATATTTATTTGTTTATTATTTATTTATTTTGGCGGCATCGGGTCTTAGTTGCGGCATGCGGACTTCTTAGTTGTGGCATGAGAACTCTTAGTTGCAGCATGCATGCGGGATCTAGTTCCCTGACTTAGGGATCAAACCCCGGGCCCCCTGCATTGGGAGCGCAGAGTCTTACCCACTGGACCGCCAGGGAAGTCCCTTAAGCAGTACGTATTTTTAAAGAGCCTAAGTTTGTTTTCAGTTAGTAAGGGATAGTCAGCTTTCTCGGGGATCAGTGGAGTAAGCAGTTGTGAGCATGGCCTCCAGCCAGGTGGTCTGAGTTTGAACTCTGACTCTGCCACTTACTGGCAAAGTGACCTCGGGCAACCTCTTTGGGCCTCAGTTTCCTCATCTGCAAAACTGTGGTAATGTTACACCTACCTCATGCAGCTGTAGTGAGGGCTGAATGAGCTAGTATAAGCAAAGTGCTTGGAACAGTGTCTAGTTTATGCTAAGCTCCACAGAAATATTATTATTATTATATGAATATCTTAAACCAAACTAGAAACACAACTTAAGCTTACTTTTAGGTTAATTCGCCTAAGGAATTTAGTAGAGAAAAATAGACACATAAGTATTATTTTCTAATGGAACCCTTAAGAAAAATAAACAAAATGAGTGCAGCGAGGGGTCACTTATAAATCTAAGTACATGAATTCAGAGGTTCAGCAAGTCTTTCCTGCTTTCTGGAATTACTTGATCAATGCTAGGTGACTTATTGCTTCAGAAAACACTTTTTTCCCCCTTTAGATTAAAAAGTTTGAATACATTCTCATAGTTCAAAACTCAAAACAATATACCAATAAAATGTCACACAGTCTCACTCTCACTGCTGTCCTCCCCACTCTCCCATAGGTAACCACTTTAATTCATTTCTGGTGTATCAGTCCAGTGTTTCTCTACGAAAGCAAATGCAAATGCTATGTATTCTTATTTAGCTCCCCACGTTTTTCCATTCAACAGTCTATCTTGGCTATCTAGCAATCTTTCCATATTACAATCTTTCCTTCCATTTTAGCACACAAGGAGCTGCTTCATCCTCTTTTAAGGTGATACAGTATTCCATTATGAAGATGACCCACACTTTGCTTATAAATGTTTTGTAATTATTAATAAATATTAACAAATTGTCCTCCATGTAGGGTTGTGTCATGTTAGACTCCCACTGGCAATGTCTGAATACGCTTATTTTCCTCCAGGTATCACAGTCGTTTTCAGACAATTAACCATTCAAAATTGTACCACACTGGCAGGTATTACTGGGAGGTAGAAGTGGGAAACAAGGCTAAATGGACGTTGGGGGTTTGTCAAGGCTGTCTTCCTGGGAACAAGGAGAATCAGCCATTAGTTCAGGGTGGATTCTGGGCAATTGGGTAATATACGAAGGGCAATCAGGTTGCACTGGTCCTGGGAGAACCCTGTATTTAATGCTGACAGTAAGACCCAGTAAAATTGTTGTTTTTATGGACTATCAGTTCTATAATTTGAATAATAGATCTCTTCTCCATCATTTTTTTTTTTCTCCATCATTTTAATGTTTCTTTTATAGAAGCCTTTTGGCCTAATTTCGATACTGAAACAGATCTAATCCTCTTAACACTTATTCAGTAAAAAGATTAAGTACTTGGGCTTCCCTGGTGGCGCAGTGGTTGAGAGTCCGCCTGCTGATGCAGGGGACACGGGTTCGTGCCCCGGTCCGAGAGGATCCCACATGCCGCGGAGCGGCTGGGCCCGTGAGCCATGGCCGCTGAGCCTGCGTGTCCGGAGCCTGTGCTCCGCAACGGGAGAGGCCACAACAGTGAGAGGCCCACGTACCGCACAAAAAAAAAAAAAAGATGAAGTACTTGGGAGACCACTATGCTTCATTTTCTTTCAGTTTGTAGGTATAACTTAGCCAGTAAATTTAATCTTAGTATTTCTGGATTCTTTTTAAGTTTTACCCCCACCAAAACCCAAAATACATTATTTTCTCCCTTATTTTCAACAACTATAAAAACATCATTGCAATGTCAATTTCATAGATGCTATGGGTCTCAACTGTCAAGTGCTGTAGAAATTCTAAGATAAAATATTTGAGAATTGCATTCCTTAACATAGCTAATAAAAATTTTTTATTAAAAAAATTCATACCACATAGTTTACTTCATATTTACATCTTGACTTTCTCATTCAGCTTCTGTTTTTCCTGGAGTTTCTAATTGTGTTTCTTTTTTCTTGTTGGTTACACGAGATATTTATCTTTGTCTCCTTGACAGCAAGCTGCAGGAGATTTAAATGCTTCTATGAAGGAGTCGTAGACATTCTACTATACCTCATTAAAGGGCTCAGTTTCCCTAAAACCCTGGACCCCAAATATCTATACCTCAACATACCCCAGTTTGCCAGGTATCCCATTTTTCCAAAATTTCGTTCCTCCAAGACCTCAGTTCTGCCAGTTCCACCAGTTCCACCAGATACTCATTGCTCTCAATATTCTAACTTCTGTGTAACCTTTTTTTTTTTTCCAGTGTTCTCCTTTCGAGACTACAGGCCATCCCAGCACCTACCTCCTACACAATGTGCTTTTGCCCAGCTCACTTGCTCTGGTGTGGCCATAAGACACTCCCTTATCCTGCTTCCTCTCCAGGAAGTGCCTGCCTAGCTAGGCCATGGTTATTCAGCTTTGGTTGAACTCCACAGGTGCTGAACAAGGCCAAGTATGGTCCGATATGGATAAACCGCTTAGGGCCTCAGATCCATGTGAACCTGGCCAGTGCCCCACTCCTGGAGCAAGTGATGCGCCAAGAGGGCAAGTACCCAGTACGGAACGACATGGAACTATGGAGGGAGCACCGGGACCAGCAGGGCCTGACCTATGGGCCCTTCACCACGTGAGCTGGGGCCTGGGGGACTGGAACAGGCCCCCAGGGGGGCCAGGCCCAAGGACAGTGGCACTGGGCAGCCAGTGGATAATGGGCAGGGTAGTATCTCCCTGTGTCCTCTGAGCCTGAAACTCGTCTAGAAAGTGGTGGTTGGGTTGGGCTGAAGCCCATGGACCATTCATTGGCTTTTCCACTAATGTATCGTATGACTATGAACAAATGAATAATTTCCCCTTCCTTGGGCTTATGTTTCTCATGTGTAAAATGGGAAGCTTGGATTAGAGTATCTCCAAGATATCTCTAAGAACTTTCAAGCTCCGTTATTCTATATTATGGTTGAAAACATACCAACTCAAATCATAATGGGACATATTTACTTGTAGTTGAAAAAAACATCATCACCATACTAGTTGGGAGGGCTCAATTTAATTAAAAATATTTTCCAAGTTATGTATTATATGCTTGTTGTTGGTTATAACTTTCCTGGATGCTTTCCACTCACAGAGATAGATGTAGGTTTTAGCCTTAAAGTTATACCTAGGAAAGTTAAGATTATTCTGGCAGTGACAAACTAAAAGATGGGCTGAGTGTATTATATATGCATATATCAATTAAGGTAAAAAATTGAGAATCATTGGTGATTCTCAGTGCCACGGCTTGTAATTGGATATATTACAGGCTTCTTTTTACTATAGTGTGTTAAAAGAGCTCCAAAAACAATGAATGGCTTTTGATTTTCCCTAGTTGCTTGATATCCATGTTTTTTAAAGTCATTTTTTAAGGGATTAAAGTTGATCCTGGTGGTGGAAGTAGTAGCAGTAACACTGATGATAACTAAGTATGTGTTTATAACATGCCAGGCATCAGGCTAGTCTCTTTACATTTATTATTTCATCTTATCTTCACAACAAACTCATGAAGTAGATAGTATTATTATCCCCATTTTATAGATGAAGAAACTGAGGCCTAGAAGGGTTTTTGCACCACTTGCCAGAAGTGACACAACTAGTGAGTAGTGGAATAGATCTCTCTGATTCTGGAATGCAAGGACCTACTGCCATGACATGTTTGGGAAGGAAACGGACTGGTTGGAAGGTTCATTTTATCTATCTTTGATGCTAATACATTCATTCTGTCATTGCATGTCTTTCTTTCTTTATTCCTGGTTCCTTCACAGGTGGGTGGTTTCAGAGCTTAATTTCTGGGCCCTTTTTTCAAGGTTCTGGGAAGAGAATAGAGAATGTTCTTCAAGAACTCTTTAACCTGATGTCTGACCCTGAGGGCAAGATTTGTGTCTCAGGTATGCTCTACAGTATTTGAGACCCAAATCTTGCCAAGGGAGTAAATCCTGGAAGTTAATTTTTTATGGTGATGGATGGTAACTAGTCTTATTGTGGTGATCATCTCGCAATGTATACAGATATCAAATCATTATATTGTACACCTGAAACCAATATAATGTTATATGTCAATTATACCTCAATAATAATAATAAAAAACATTTGGGTCTCACAGGTTTTCACAGGTCAGGCCATCATTGGACTTGATTGTTCAGATTTAGAACTGGAGCTAAACATGATATATACCCCTTTGTGATCTATTTATAACTGTTTACCCTAAAGCCAGTTTCCTAAATATGTTATACCATATATGTCTTTAAAAGCTATTTTGCTAACCTGTGATAACCTTTTTTGTTTTAACATATATACTTTTTAAATCTCATTTTTTGAGTGACTGTCGTTTCCCCAAGAAATATTTTAACAACCACAGAAAGTTTCAGATTTAAGTCCTGCAAATCCTACTGTTGGGAGAGTTTTACTCTTGGAGAAGCACCTAAAACTTGAAGTTCCAATAAATAGGTCTATTCTGGTTTTTATTTCTTTTCCAACAACACTTTTAGTTTATCTTTTTTTTTTCATAAATTTATTTTATTTTATTTATTTTTGGCTGCGTTGGGTCTTTGTTGCTGCGTGCGGGCTTTCTCTAGTTGCAGCGAGCGGGGGCTACTCTTTGTTGCGGTGCGCAGGCTTCTCATTGTGGTGGCTTCTCTTGTCGTGGAGCACGGGCTCTAGGCTCGCGGGCTCAGTAGTTGTGGCACTCGGGCTTAGCTGCTCCATGGCATGTGGGATCTTCCCAGACCAGAGATCTAACCCGTGTCCCCTGCATTGGCAGGTGGATTCTTAACCAGTGCGCCACCAGGGAAGTCCCTAGTTTATCTTTTTGCAGGTTTTCCCCAACATAATAAAGAAAACTCCTGGGGTTTGAGGTTCATTTATTTATTTATTTAGCTTGTTTTTTGAGGTTCATTTAAATAAAAATATATTTTAAAAATTTATTGAAGTGCAGTTGACTTATACTTCAAAATAAAAAACCTGAATATTGCCTTCAGACTTTTTAAACGTTTTCCTTTTTAAAATACCTTATTGGTTTTTAAAATTCAAAAGTAATACTTATTGGAAAAATTCCATCCCATCCTCCTAAGTAATTCTCATCAGTAATTTGGTGTGTATTCTTCTTCCCTCCTTTGTGCTGAAACATGCAGATATGCATGTGGATATGTAGGATTTCCTCTCTTCCTCTTAAAATTGTACCATATTATACTTATTACTCTGCAGCTGGCTTTTTAAAAATTGACCCATACCCAGCTTGCTTAGGAAAGGTAACAGGTTTGGGGGACAGCTGAGGGTGGCAGCAGCCCCTGAATATTAAGCTCCTGTTTGGGAAGCATGTTTCCACCCACACGAACATCCCTGCCTAACCGGGGTGAGACCCAGCCACCTACTGGATGGCTATGGCAAGAGAGCCTGGAGATCAGCTTGGTAGCTCTCTCTGTCCCCTTGGCCTACGGAGCTAAGGTCCAGAATCTGAGCACCCCAAGAACCCTCATTTGCTCCTCCTTTATTCCTCATCCTCCACACAGAGGGACTGGAACCACCGTAGCTCCATAGCTCATTTCACATACAGAAGATTCTGGAGTTGTATCATCCTAAGATAATCACAGTAAACATTCATTAAGCATTCACCATTTGCCAGGCACTGATCTAAGCACGTTAATTATCCTGCTAAGATAGGCACTCTTATTATTCCCATTTTACAGAAGGGGAAACCGAGGCACAGAGGATTTAAGTCACCTGCCTAAGGTCACTCAGCCAGTCATCATCCGACCTGTGATTTGACCCTAGACAGACTGATTCCAGATGCCCACCGTAACTACTTCCTTTATGCTGTTAGTGAGATTCTGAAGTTTTGTGATTCAAAGATTCTGTTATCTGAAAGTTTGTGATTCTTTAATTCTAGGTCTAGGAGTCTGAGATTTTCCTCGAGTCCATAGGGGTCTCAGGGTGGGAAGATACCATCTAATCCAATCCCCACCAGATACTTACCTTGGTGTCTCTCCTCCATTCTCTACAGGCAAGGACAGCAGTGGTACCGGCTCCGCCAGGCTCTGAACCAGCGGTTGCTGAAGCCAGCTGAGGCTGCGCTCTACACAGATGCTCTGAATGAGGTGATTGAGGACTTCATGACTCGACTGAACCAGCAGCGGGCAGAGAGCGCCTCGGGGGACCATGTGCCCGACATCGCTCACAATTTCTACTTCTTTGCCCTGGAAGGTACCCTTGTGGGGAGAGGGGCTGGGTGGGCGTGAGTCGGGTAGGTTGTGCTCTCCTCCTCGAAGCCCCCTGGACTCTGTGTGCCGTGGCCCTGCCTCCTGTGACGGCCCCTGTGCACCGCCAGCTGTTTGCTACGTCCTGTTTGAGAAACGTATTGGCTGCCTGGAGCGCTCCATCCCCCAGGACACCAAGACCTTCGTCAGATCTGTCGGGCTCATGTTCCAGAACTCGCTGTACGCCACCTTCCTCCCCAAGTGGACTCGTTCCCTGCTGCCCTTCTGGAGGCGGTATCTGGATGGCTGGAACACCATCTTCTCTTTTGGTGAGGAGTCCAGGGAAAGAAGTTGGGGCGTGGGTCCCAGGGCCTGTGCGGTAACAGCCCCCTCAGGACCCTCTCCCGGGATCTTCTCTCTTGGTCGTTGGGAGAGCATGACTTTTGACCTCATCCTCCCCTGTTCTCCGTTGTCCCCACAGGGAAGAAGCTGATTGATCAGAAATTAGAGGAGATAGAGGCCCAACTTCAGACAGGGGGCCCAGAGAAGGCCCAGATATCTGGTTACCTGCACTTCCTGCTGACCAGTGGACAGCTCAGTCCTCGTGACGCTGAGGGCAGCCTGCCCGAGCTGCTCATGGCTGGAGTAGACACGGTGCGTGAGAGGGGCAGGCGAGGAGACCAGGGCCTCCCAGCTCCCATCCTGAGCCAATTCCCTACTCTACCCCACCTGAGCCTGACCTCCATCAGATACCCGCTTCTCTCTCCGTAACGTGGATGTAGAGCTGGAAGGAAAACAGGGTGGTCATTCAGCCTGGTGGAGGCGGGCAGGGAGTGGTCCTTGTGTAAAAGGGATCCCCTCACGCCCTGGAGCCTCTGTCAGACAGCTGGGAAGTTTCATGTCACATCTAACCCACTCCCTCGTGCTGTCAGCTAAGCCCAGAGTTGAAGAGCTTGCCCGCAGCACCTTCTTAGTGGGACCTCTTTCCTGTCCTTTCGTCACGTTGGATTTCTCTGTCACAGTCTTCTCTGCTGTTACAGAGCAGTTCTCCATCACATTGGTCCTTAGCCCACTGTGAAGTCACGTGGAGCGTGGAGGGAGAGCCCCATGAATCCCTGAGTCTAAGCCTGCCACACTCGTGGCAACTTAATTTTTCTCCCACATTTTGAACGCATGCACTCACACACCCTCCCACCACCTTAACTGGCCTCTTTCTTAGAGATCTTTCCTCACTTCATCTCTTACTCTACCTCCCAGACGTCCAACACGCTGACGTGGGCCCTGTACCATCTTTCAAAGAACCCAGAGATCCAGGCAGCCCTGCATGAAGAAGTGGTGGGCATGGTGCCCGCCGGGCAGGTGCCCCAGTACAAGGACTTTGCCCACATGCCCCTGCTCAAAGCTGTGCTTAAGGAGACGCTGCGGTAGGATGCTGTCCCCGGGAGCAAGGACTCAGAGACAGGACTGGGGGTGGGGGCTGGTAGGCTGTGGCCTGGGCCAGGGATGAGATGGGAAGAGGGTCCCGGGGGACCAGAGGGGTGTGGCCGGGGGGGTGGGCACTCTGCCCCTCCTTGGATCCAGAGGCAGATCTGCACGTTCTTTTACCTGCAGTCTCTATCCTGTGGTCCCCGTGAACTCCCGGGTCATCGTGGACAAGGAAATTGAAGTTGGTGGCTTCCTCTTCCCCAAGAACGTGAGTAGGGCTGGAGAGCCAGGGTTCCCAGGGGGACCCTGCAGCCCTCTGCTGATGTGCCACCCATTCTTTGTCTGCAGACCCAGTTTGTGTTCTGCCACTACGTGGTGTCCCGGGACCCTCGCATCTTCCCTGAGCCGGACAGCTTCGAGCCCCAACGTTGGCTGAGGAAGAGCCAGCCTGATGCCCTCAGGGCCCAACACCCATTCGGCTCTGTGCCCTTTGGTTACGGGGTCCGGGCCTGCCTGGGCCGCAGGATTGCAGAGCTGGAGATGCAGCTGCTGCTGACAAGGGTGAACGGGGAGAGACAGGAGGGCCGCGCGGGCCACGGGTGCTGAAGGAGGCGGGAGGCACGGGGTGGGAGCGTGCGGAGGAGGGCGGTGGATGGAGGCCACAGACTCTAATCGCCCGTGCGCCTTTTACTTCCCAGCTGATCCAGCAGTACGAGGTGGCCCTGGCCCCTGAGACGGGGGAGGTGACCAGTGTGGCTCGAATCGTGCTCGTTCCCAATAAGAAGGTGGGCCTGCGTTTCCTGCAGAGACAGAGCTGAGCCTCCTTCCCACACTCCCTGGCACATGAAGAAGGAGAGGAAGGGGCTGCCAGGTGCCAGAGGTTGGAGAAACTCAGTGTAGTTCCTGTAGGACCCTGAGCTTTTGCCACTTTCATCATTTTGAGCATCTCCCTCTCAGATAAAAAGCCGCCTCTGTGGCACGTCGCTAACCTCGGGGAAAATATAGAATAAAGGGGCTTTTATTCATAACTGGAGACCTTTGTGATTCTTTCTGACCACCCAGCATCTGAACCTCTTTCTGTGTTTGGGGAACACCCTCTCCCCACTTAGCAAACCTGGTGGGAGGCAGAACCGCCTCCCTTCGTGGAAGCTGAGAACGCCGTATGCTTTCCCAGACCTCACAGAGAAGCCTTAGCTTCACCTGGCATTGGCTGAGGCCCTGCCCAGGTAGAAGCTGCAGAGCCATTCCCCAGGCACCGAGAGGACACACTCTTTTGAATAGAAAGTGCTTAGATACAGTCAGTGACATGCTATAAAAATGGTCGGAAGAATTCTAGGCCAGGCCTACAGGAATGACTCTAGGGACACCACTGGGGGGCTGATCAGTCTGGAAAGCCCCGTGTTGGTCACACTCAGGAGAATGAGAGTTGGGAAGCTGTCACTACAACTATTGGCCCCAGAGCTACTCCATGTCTCCCAGGTCTATGCTGACTAAAGAAAAAAAGAAAAGATGCCCCCTCCTCCCAACTACCCCTGACAACAGGAAGAACAGGAGCAGCAGAGGGTGGTCTCTGTCTCACGACCACCTTCCAAACCTCTCACGTACAACTGAGAGGTGGAGCCTAAATCCCACCTGGAACTTCAAGAGAGTCTGGGGATTGTAGTTTCTAACTTTCCAGCCTCTTCAGTACAGGAAGCCAACAAGAAGGAAAGTGGGTTGGCATCGAGATCCAGTGTACCACAACACAAGCCTGAAAAGTCAACAAATCCCAGCCTCAAGGAGGCCCAGCCCTAGTGGGAAATTTCTGCTGAGTCATAGAAAACTAAAGCAGAATTTCTTCTGTCTGTGGAGATTTGAGTTTGAGCCTATTAAAAAACTCACGTCATTGCCCTGATTAAAATCCTTCCATGGCTCCCCTCAGTCCTGAGGCAAAGTTCTAAGTGGCTTAGAAGACTCGGTGTTCTGGCACCCTGGCCTCCACACTCCCCTATCCCCCCTCCACCCTTCTACAGCTGAGCCCAAATTCCTTGTATTTCCCTGAGCACATTATGCTCTTTCCGGCCTCGATACTTTGTACTTAATGTCTGCTGTCCTTGGAACACCCTCTTCACCAACTGGCCTGTCGTCTCACAGAACTTGCTCTTCCTCTAGACTCAGCTCAAATGTCGCCGCCTCTGCAAAGCCTTCCCTGACCTCTCAGGGTGAGCCTGAGCACTTCCTCTTGTGCTCTCCCCCATCCATCCCCTAGAACCGAGCGCTCAGCCCGGTCACCGTGTCGTAGGCCCGACTGTCTCCCCAGCCAGCTGGGAGCCCCATGGAGGGCATAATCCCAATGTCGAACTCTGTGTCTAGCACAGAGTTAATAAAGGTAATGCATACATGTTTGTTGAATGCGACTGGAATAGGAGGAAGGGAAGGGAAGGAGACGGGGAAGATACAGAGCTTTCCATATTGAGAAGAGAAACCTGGAGAGAATTGGGCAGGATGCCTGATTATAAGGCCACAGCTCTTGAACCCACCTGTGCAGGGGTTCACTGTAAGAACTCTTTATAAAATGTAGAGGATGGGGGCTGGGCGCCAAGGGTGCTAGGATCTCTGTCGCAAAGTCAACCAGGGCAGACTGCTGCCTTTCCTAGTGTGCTGCTCCTCGGACCACCAAGGGTCAGCTGCCCAAGCCATGTGAACGCCTCAGTGCTGGCATGCTGGGTGGCGGGAAGTCTGTGTGATGTGGCTTGGGATTGAGGTTTTGTAGAGCTGTCCAAGAGTGTCAGTGTCCACGTCTGCAGCTCAGTTTATGAATTTATAGGCTAATCTCACATCAAAATCTGTGAAGATCTTGTATATCCATAGGCTAGAATATTATTGAGCCATAAGAAACGAATGAAGTACTGAGTCATGCTACGTCATGGATGAACCTTGAAAACATTATATTAATGAGGGAAACCAGACACAAAAGACCACATCTTGTATGATTCCACTGACATGAAATGTCTGGAATAAGCAAATCCATAGAGACAGAAAGTAAGTTAGTGGTTGCCGGGAGAATGGGGAGTGATTTTCAATGGATATGGAGTTTCTTTGGGATGACAAGTGTGTTCTGGAATTAGTGGTGATGGTTGCCCAACTTCGTGAATATACTAAGTACCACTGAATTATACACGCTGCAAGAGTGAACTTTATGGTGTGTGAGTTATATCTCAATTTAAAAAATCTGTGAAGATCAGTTTGGTAAGGTTATTGTAGAAATAGCTGCCGATGGAAGCCATACCTCCAGAGGCGCCACAGGAAACTGTGAAGCAGCAGTGCCCTGCTGTGCATCCTCAGGGCCTAAAATCCAGTCTCTAATCAGAAATCAGCAATGCAGAACCGAAACAAGAGCTCAGAGGACTGGTGAAGCAATGATGTCCTTGTGAGGATTAATCAAAGAGCAGGCTATATCCCCTTACATTTTGATGAGGTGTAGCCACAACCTCAGAGGCTCCCCACCAAAAGTGACAAGCGACAAGTTGTGTTCTAAAAGATACAAAAGCTGAAGAGCTATTAACGCAGCTATGAAACCTTGCCCAGAGGTTGCTACTGGAAAGCCCACAGACACAGCTCTGGGAAGAAAAGAGTCAAAGACTCCTACTCAAAACAGAGAAAAGGGACTTCCCTGGTGGCGCATTGAATGAGAATCCTCCTGCCAGTGCAGGGGACACAGGATTGAGCCCTGGCTCGGGAGGATCCCACATGCTGCGGAGCAACTAAGCCCGTGCGCCGCAACTATTGAGCCTGTGCTCTAGAGCCCGCGAGCCACAACTACTGAAGCCCGCGCACCTAGAGCCTGTGCGCCTAGAGCCCGTGCTCCTCAACAGAAGCCACCGCAATGAGAAGCCCGCGCACCGCAACGAAGAGTAGCTCCCGCTCTCTGCAACTAGAGAAAGCCCGCGCATAGCAACGAAGAGTCAACACAGCCAAAAATAAAATAAATTAATTTTTTAAAAAAAACAGACAAAAACAAAATACAGCATGGTCAAAGAGGTTTTCTCTTTATACCTGAGGTTCTTTAAAAAAAAATTTAAGATATCTATTGAAATATACCTACAGAAAAACGAATATGCCATAAGTGTACATGAAGTTCCTCTGCTTATATTGGGAGTTGAAAATGGCCTCTGTCTGTTTATTTTCCATCACATTGCCTGGACAAGACATTTAATGTAAATGGAAAAAATTACTTTCTTTGGCAATGATTCATTCAAATACATATAATAGCTATAGGATACAATATTGTAAATCAACTATGCTTTAATTTAAAAAAAAATCCAAGGTTTAGAAAACACACACACAGATAGCTGCAGGATGGATGTGATGTAATACGTGGGCTCTTTCCCTTGCCACCTTCTCTCTGGAGAGTGAAAGCATCAGCCCTGGTGTGAGGGTTGGCCCAAAGGCCATCAGTGGCCAGTGATGGGGTGCATTTCCAGGGTCTGGGGGCTCAGGAACTCTGGACTGCCCCCATAAGTCACAGTGCAGGGATGACACAGTGAGGCTCCCTAATAACCCACCTGACTGTATAAGGAAAGAAGAATAGGATTTAGGATAATCACTGAAGAGTAGACATTAATTCAGCACAGCAGCTACATCTTTGACTGAAAAGAATGTGCACATCTCGTTACTCCTAATTCCAGCTAATTTGAATTTGTTGGCCAAATTAGGATCCATGTTTCTGGGTACGACTTTGAGAAAACAGCTTGCCTTCTTAAACACTATGCAGCGCTCCTGGGAATAAAAAGAGAGAATCCAGTGTTTTCTGGCTATCCACATACTCGTGTTTTATAGAAGTTTTAGCCCTGAATGTATTTTGGCTTGGTAATATCGGTTTATTTTCAGGTCATTATTTATGACTCCACTTTTTTTCCCCAAAGTTAATCACTAGTTTTATTTATGTTTTTCATTGTTTGGTTTTTCTTTTTTTGTTTTTTTTACACCTTTATTGGAGTATAATTGCTTTACAATGGTGTGTTAGTTTCTGCTGTATAACAAAGTGAATCCCCTATACGTATACATATAACCTCATATCCTCTCCCTCTTGCGTGTCCCTCCCACCCTCCCTATCCCACCCCTCTAGGTGGTCACAAAGCACCGAGCTGATCTCCCTATGCTATGTGACTGCTTCCCACCAGCTATCTATTTTACATTTGGTAGGGTATATATGTCAGTGCAACTCTCTCACTTCATCCCGTCTTACCCTTCCCCCTCCCCGTGTCCTCAAGTCCATTCTCTACATCTGTGTCTTTATTCCTGTCCTGCCCCTAGGTTCATCAGAACCTTTTTTTTTTTTTTCAGATTCCATATATTTGTGTTAGCATATGGTATTTGTTTTTCTCTTTCTGACTTACTTCACTCTGTATGACAGACTCTACATCCAACCACCTCACTACAAATAACTCAATTTCAATTCTTTTTTTTTTTTTTTTTTTTTTTTTGCGGTACGCAGGCTTCTCACTGTTGTGGCCTCTCCCGTTGCGGAGCACAGGCTCCGGACGCGCAGGCTCAGCGGCCATGGCTCACGGGCCTAGCCGCTCCGCGGCATGTGGGATTTTCCCAGACTGGGGCACGAACCTGTGTCCCCTGCATCGGCAGGCGGACTCTCAACCACTGCGCCACCAGGGAAGCCCCAATTTCATTTCTTCTTATGGCTAATGTTCCATTGTATATACGTGCCACATCTTCTCTATCCATTCATCTGTCGATGGACACTTAGGTTGCTTCCATGTCCTGGCTATGGTAAATAGAGCTGCAATGAACATTGTGGTACATGACTCTTTTTGAATTATGGTTTTCTCAGGGTATATGCCCAGTAGTGGGATTGCTGGATCATATGGTAGTTCTATTTTTAGTTTTTTAAGGAACCTCCATACTGTTCACCATAGTGGCTGTATCAGTTTACATTCCCACCAACAGTGCAAGAGGATTCCCTTTTCTCCACACCCTCTCCAGCATTTATTGTTTGTAGATTTTTTGATGATGGTCATTCTGACTGGTGTGAGGTGATACCTCATTGTGGGTTTGATTTGCATTTCTCTAATGATTAGTGATGTTGAGCATCATTTCATGTGTTTGTTGACAATCTGTATATCTTCTTTTGGAGAAATGTCTATTTAGGTCTTCTGCCCATTTTTGGATTGGGTTGTTTGTTTTTTTGGTATTAAGCTGCATGAGCTGCTTGTATATTTTGGAGATTAATCCTTTGTCAGTTGCTTCATTTGCAAATATTTTGTCCCATTCTGATGGTTGTATGACTCCACTTTTTATATGCATGTCCAATAAAAACTAGCTCAACTGTCTTCATGGAATGGACTGTACATGACATTGTACTGAATTCTTCTGCATTTAAGGATGCTTGAAAGAACAGTAGTGAGAATACTAACAAATCATATATCTTTTATGTTGTGCCATTACTCTTAGCCAGTGCTTCTTGTAGATCTTAGTCATAACAAATTATAGATAGACCCAATAATGTGACAAATGGTTTTACGAATCATGAGAAGGAGGCATCCTTATTTCTCAGCATGCTGTCATGCTCCAAGTGTTAGTAATCGTAAATCTCTAGTTTCTACAGAAAATAAATACAATTGCCCAGGTTCCATGCCCAAGTCAGGAAACTAGTATTTCCAGGAATGGAGGCCCTGGAATTTGCATTTTATAAAGCTTCCCAGGTGATCCTGTTGCACATCCAGGGTTGAGAACTACTGAGAGGGTAGGGAGAGGAGAGACGGGTGATGCTAAGGAGGCTATGGGAATCTAGCCCGAAGGCCACAGAACCTCCGGGGGGCCTCGGAGGCCAGGGGAGGAGTGGGACAAATGATGCCGGGAGAACTTGATCAGAACAGGTTCTAGCGCGTGAGCAGACAGGACAGCAGGGCAGGGTTCCACTCTTTCATTCTGCGCTTGGGTGGGAGTGGTTGCAGTTCCCAAGGCAACTCTTGGCCTCTCTTCCAGCAGCCATGGCGGGAGGGCTGGGCAAGAGCTGAGGGCTGGGCTGTGGTCAGAGCAGGGCTTCTGAGGCAGAAGGGTAGTACAGTCCCTCACAGAAGGGCCTGAGGGGGCAAACTGCTGGGTCCTCTGGATGGGGGGGTGTCCAGGAGGGTGGAAACTTACCTGTTTTCAACGGGAGCAGAAGGGGAAAGAGTGCTTTCCTCAGGCTGCCCTTTCCACCCACAGCCTGTGCTGTGACAGCTGAACTACTGTTCACACAAAGAGCCACCCGGGACAGCGCCTCGAAGACACCCTGCTACACTTCGCTTAGAGCCAGTGGAGACAGCCCACCCCGGGCTCCCCAAGGACACTATCACCTGAGACAGCCCTGAGGGCACCCCCATCCCATCCTCCCCCTTGAACCCAGGACCTTCCCAGGTAGGGCCAGAGCAGAGCCAGCACTGACCTATTGGTTACGGCACGACTGGAAACAGAAGTTGAGTGTCTATGAGAAAATGCCTTCACTTACTGCCTGACTCATCAAGCACAGATGGCCCCACTCTGTTGGTCTGTGAGGTAAACGGGGTAGATCATATTTTAGAAATATTAATCTACCCTCTCTCCCTTGGACAGCAGATCTGCAGTGTCATTATCACGGGGTGGGGGGGCGGTGACACAGCAGAAGCCCAGTCTTGGCTTTGGAATTCCAAAAACCTGACTCAACAGGGTAGGTAGCAAGAACTCAAGACACGTACAATGGATTTGGAAGACTATATGATGGGCTAGAGAAAAAGGCCCCCTCTTTCCCTACTGCGTAAAAATTCCACAGGCTGCTGGGTATTGGGGAAGCAAAGAGACTGTAGACATTTGGGGGGGCCCTGAGAAAAGGGCCCTGACAAGGGAGCTGTGTCTGAAGTGAGAGGGGAGTATGACAAATACCCTAGAAAGGTTTGGAGATGATAAGGGTAGAAGAGCCCTGGGCCCCATGTTTCCTGTGTAGAGACTGGGAAAACAGCAAAACACAGGGTAGACCAGGCCACTTGCTGTCTGTCTCAGCAGATGGGCTTGGGATAGCCCCACAGAGCTTCCTAAAGTCCAGAGGGGTACAGGGCCAGGAGCTAGAATGTCCCTATGCCCCAGGAGCAGGCAGGCCCAAAGAGGCTTCGTGGTAGGGAGTGAGGGAGCACCTAGCAGGGGCCATGCCCACCGGTGACCAACCAAGTGACGACTACATGGGAATGGGGATGTTTCAGCAGGTGTTGGCATGGGCGGATGATGATGGCTGAGGAAAAAAGTCTTGCACCACTTAAAGCCTCCCCCCATCACTGAACTTAACCCCAAGAATAGGTGGGAGAGGAACCCCAAGTTGGCTGAGACTAATTTCTACAACCTGGTAAAATGGAGTTTGTAATAGAAATTACATTTAGTGTTAGAAAAATTAAGTTACGTTTCTTGCATATTAGAGTTTGTGGACTGAGTTGTACCCACTATGGAAGTAACTAACATTTTCTTTAGAGTTTTGCTGTAAATAAAAGATGAAAAGAAATTTCGGTGGAATAACACTCCACAAGCAAAGGAAACGCCACTTGCAGTGTTTGTCAATTACAGATTTTCCTTCGGGTGTCATTGAATTCAGAAAGGACAGGGATCTTGCCGCAGGTTCAGATCAAATGACCATAGCATTTTCTGAGTGAAAGTTATAAAATCTAAGTTCACAGGCTGTTCTTTTTCTTTTTGTTTTCTCGATGGTTCATCCTCAGTGATCCAAACACAGGCCCTCCCTGGCGACTGAGAACACTGCTTGCTGGTGAGAGCTAAGGATGAGAAAGGAGGGGGGACCTCTCCAACAGGCAGCTCTACAAAACTGCTGCTCTGTGGGGACCCATAGGCAGCCCTGAAAGGCAATGCTGGGGGAGCAGGAGGGCAGTGGCAAAGTTGTGAGGAACCGCTAGGGCAGTTTCCATGGGGGAAGCACACCTGGGACCCCCAGGAGCTGGGGGCACGGGTGCCGGGTAGTCCAGAAGCTGAGGAATCCAGAACCCCTTCCTGAACCCATGGACTGAGGGCTCCCCACCCCACCGGGGCCAGGTAGGGGGAGAGCAGTGTGGGTGGTACCAATCAGTCAGCCCTGGGGTAATCCTAGTGCCTCTGGTTCAGAGAGCTCCAGGCTTGACTCAGCTGTTCTTAATTTCATCATTCCATGGTGGACCAGGCATTCCTGAGGGCTTCTGGGAGCACAGGCAGGGCAGGGCAATTGGGGAGGGCTGTAGAAGCCTGTGAGGGAAAGAGAAAGGAAGATTAAATGGGGAGGGGAGGTTGCCTTTCCAATAGGGGAACCTCAGTCTTGCCATCCTTGCTAAGCAGGTGGAATCTGCACCTTCACCCTCTGCAAACCCCTAGCAAACGTGCTACCAGGAAAGAGCCTGAGACCATGTCAAACTGACTGCGATGAGTACTTAGAGAGAAGCTCTATCCTTTCAGCCTTAGTTCTTATCGAGTGTGGAAATTCCACTCAGCCCAGGTTTGGTAACTGGCTTCCTTCCAGTGGAAGTCCAAGCAGGCGGGAATTGACTTGTGAAAGGGCAGGTCGATCTCCTGGGAGACCCTGAAGTCACATCACTGCCTCCAGCCCCTGTCCACCCCTCTTATGAGGGCCTCCATCACCTCAGCTGAGAATGGGACAAAGCAGTGGCCCCGCAGTGAGTCCTGACACCTGTAGCTTTCACGAGGCTGCTCAGCTCTAAACTGGGCCACTCCTATCCTCAGGGGGGCCCCAATCTGAGATCTGGGTGCCCAGGGAGACTGAGGGGCTGGAGCTGAGGTCAATGGCCCAGGGCAGAGCCTACCTGAACAAGAGCCGAACCAGCAAATGGGGGGTGGGGGGAGGTGAAGGCCAAGTCCCCGGCTCCCTTCGCTGGCTTCCGGGTGTGGAAGGTGGCCTAAGAGTGAAGACTCTGATGCTCTCATGCCCCGAGGGCGTCGATGCCAGCAGGGCTCAGCACCAGAGCCTGAAGGATGTCGGAGAGGGACACCACACCCAGGAGGTGCTGGGTCTCATCCACGAGCACCAGCCGGTGCACCTGTGGGTCCACAGAGGCTCAGTGAGGGGGCAGCGCCATGTGGCTACAGCAGCCAACGAGGCTGACACTGAGAATTAGGGGCAAACAATTTAACGTAACTGTGGGGGCAAGAGAGTGCCTCCTAGAAACCAGTTAGCGGTGGCTCTGCCTGCCCTAGGGTGGTCAGCTGGCTGCGGCCCTTGGCCCGAGGGCCCCAACGACAGGACCAGTCGCCGGCCAGTGTGCACACCAAGAGCTCGGCCATGAGATGGGAGGACAGGGCAGGTGCCCAATGGATAGGGCTAGCTGAAACTGCTCATGAGAAGGACTGGGCCCCATGTGTTGGGAGCATGTACGAAGAAGGGGTGTGGGTACCTGCTCCTGGACAATCCGGTCGATGACTTCCCCCAAGGTCTCGTGGGGCTGGCAGGAAACGACTTTCTCCAGACACAGTGTCCTCTGCCTCAGTGCTTCTCCCACACTCACATCCAGGTGGTTGTATGTTTGTTGGGCTGCCAGGTGCTGGGCAGGAAGGAGAACCGCTCTTAATCAGCCCTCGGCCAGGCTCCAGCCCCACAGGTATCTCCCTCTATACACTTGTAAAGGCCCCCCTGGTCCACAGATACCCACCCACACCGATCCCCCCACATTAGCCTCCCTGTGGCACCCCCAGCTCCCCTCTATTCCCCCAGACACTTACAATCACATCAAAGCGGGAGTAGAGGCCCACGACCTGTCCTGCAGGGGTTGGGGGCCGGGGAGGAAGGTGAGAGAAAGGGGAGAGGTTCAGGTCAGAACCAGGATGCTGTGTAGGGGCCCGGGGCGGGCTTGCTGAGTGCACCCCTCAACATCCTCCCCACCCCCAGGCTACTGGCTTTATAATGAGGCATCAGGCTGCCACCACCCTGAACCCACAGATCAAACAGTATCTCAGAGACACCCGACATCATGCCTCCTGATGTGACAAAATATGAGTACAGGGCATCACCTCTGAAATATTCTAGCCTCAGTGTATAGCCTGGGGACTTCCCGGGTGGTGCAGTGGTTAAGAATCCGCCTGCCAATGCAGAGGACACGGGTTCAAGCCCTGGTCCGGGAAGATCCCACGTGCCACGGAGCAACTGAGCCCGTGCCCCGCAACTACTGAGCCGTGTGCCACAACTACTGAAGCCCGCGCGCCTAGAGCCCATGCTCTGCAACAAGAGAAGCCACCACAATAAGAAGCCCGCACACCGCAACGAAGAGTAGCCCCCACTCGCTACAACTAGAGAAAGCCCGTGCCCAGCAACGAAGACCCAACACGGCCAAAAATAAATTAAAAAAAAAAAAAGTATAGCCTGAACCTGATCGAGACTTTAGAACTAATTTCCAGTTTACAGGAAACACAGGAAGAGAGGAACAATGTACAGGCCAACTGCAGAAAACAGAAAAATCTCTGGAAGTGGGACGTTCTACAGGACAATAGACCCAGGCTTCTCATCATCAACGTCATGAAAATTAAGTGGGGAGGGAACTGTTCTAGGTTAAAAGAGACTTAAGGGGCAAAAGAAGCAAATTCAAAGCATAGACCTTAATTGGATCTTGATTTGAACAAATCAACTATAAAAAAAAGATATTCTTGGGGAAATGGAATTAGGATTGAATATTAGATAGCATTAATAAATTATTCATAATTTTGTTAGGTGATGTAGGAAACATCCTTATTTTAAGAGATTCAGATGAAGTGTTAAGGGGTGAAATGACATGATTCTATAATATAATTTACTTTAAATTACTTCAGTGAAAAAAAAAAGAACTGGTTAGTGGCAATGTGTTAACAGTAGTTAATCCGGGTGGATAGGTGGGGTTTGTTACAGAGTTTTTTCTACCATTTTCACACATTTGAAATTTTTCATAATCAAAAAATAGATTAAAACACTTCTTGATATTCAGCTTCATTATGGTGATTTTTAACTTTGAAGCAGTTTACAGCCATGGCTCCTTTAACCCTTTTTCAGAGCAAGAAATTGACATCTGGCTCAGAGAGGCTAAGTAACTGATCCAAGGCTCAAAGCAGGCAGAGACTTGTAGCCCTGACTCCATCCTGGGCCGCGAGCTGATGTCACATAGACCCCTGCTACCCCCAGTCCCACCCCAGCCAGAGCCCCCATCTTGGGTGTAGGTACCAGCTTCGTTGACCACAGGCAGTGCAGACACGCGCCGGTCCACAAAGATGTCCAGTGCGGTCAGGATGGGTGCCGTTTCTAGCACCATGGCCAAGTCTCGGAATGTGCCGATGCCCACATCTTGGATGGTGCAGGAGAGGAAGGAGGGCCTGGGCAGCAGGGTGCCCTGCTTGGGTTGGGGCCAGGTAGGGATAAGGGTGGAGTAGTCCCCAGAAGGCTCCCAGCTGCTCCCTCCCCAATCCCTAGGGCTGAAGACTTCTCTGCCCCTCGGGTCTCCCCCTGAGGCTGTGCCCAGGCTCACAAAGATGTGCAGGAACTTGAGCAGCCGCTTGTGTGTGAGGATGTGGAGCACAGCGCCTGAGACTGGGTCCAGGACCGGCAGGCGGTGGATCCGGTTCTTGATGAGGGTATAGACGGCTTCGAACAGGCTGCAGAAGTGGGAGCAGTGAGGCTGGGGCAGCCTGGGGAGAGATGCCCTTCATCCCAGCCCCCAGAAAGGAGGACAGGGTGCCAAGGCTGCCTTGTCCGCAGTTTGCCGACGGTGAGCCCGTGAGTTCAGAACTGAGGAGCTGGGGAAGGGGTCTGTGCAGGGCAAGGAGGCCCAAGTGGGTGGCTGGGGACGCTTACCTGTCACTGGGAGAGATGGAGACCAGAGGCTTGAAGGAGCCTTGAAGGTAGATCTCTGCAGGAAAAACTGGAGTCAGGGCAAGGGAACTGGCCACCCTGCCTCACCCAGCAGCCCCCAGCCCCTCGGGCCCCCTGGGCTCCCTATTGCCTTCTCCCTGCTCCCCCCAGGAGATCCCCACCGCCCATCCTCTGCCTGAGGTCCTTAGCCCTACCCTCACCCTCACACCCTCGGCCCCTTTGCCCACTCACCCCTCCAGGTCTCAACCTTATGTTCTTCAATCTCATAGATCTGGACCTAGAACATCAACAGAACTCCTGAAGTCAGACTTGGGCCCCCTGAACTCCCTCCACCCCAGCACAGATGGGTGCCGCCGGAACCCCCAGCCCACTCCTCACCAGGGGGGACCTGTAATAGCGGTGCAGCACCAAGATGAAGTCTGTGATGGTCAGCATCCCTGCGGGGTGGGGGTGGGGGAACGGGGGTCAGCCTGGGACTTGGGGTGGAAGGCAGGCTGAGGGCTCAGCACCCCTGCCCCACCTGGCCAGTGTCCTTGGACTGAGACAAAAGTGGGGTTTCGGAAGGAGGAGGGTAGGGCAGCTCTTCCCGTGCCTGAGAAATGGGGTTCTCCCTTTTATGCTTCCCCTGTAATTTCTCTCCTTTCCTCCCCACTTTTTCTTTTCTCCACATTTCTTCCTCTTCCTTTTCTCTTTTCCTACTTAGCACCTATGACATGGGACCACGGGGTAGTAGAGCTGGAGGGGTCAGCTGGTCACAGCTATCCCACAGATGGGGTCTCCCAGCTCGCACATTTCCCCCACGCCAGGCCCCTGCTCAGCTCAAGCCCGTGGTGTGTCAGAGCTCAGCCCCAGAAGCGCCCCACAAGTTCCCCCCTTTCCCTTCCCCGCCACCTCTGCCTCCCCAGCCCCTTCTCACCCACAAAGCTCTGCTTCTTGCTGTCCCACAGAGGTGCCGCCCGGACGCCATTGGCCACCAGGGCGAAGAAGGCCTTCTTGATCTGAGCACCGGGGAGAACAGTCGAGGGTGAGTTGCTCACTGCCCCTCAGAGTCCCCTGTCCCAACCGGGGTCCTTCCACAGGGCCTTCTCCCGGGCCCTCCACTCCACGAGGCGGCCTGCCACTCGACATGACCCTTGTCGGCACATTTGCTACAGAGGTAAGGCTGCTGGTGGCCAGAGGCACTGAGGTGACCCCTCACCAGGCACACCAGGGTGCAGGAAACTAACTTAGTGTTTCTACACCAAAGTCATATGTGTACATATACACACAGGATAGTTTTGGCTAATCTAAGTACTAGAGGTGTAATTATTTATATGTTATGTACGAGATATTTTTTTCTAAATAAATTTTACATTGACTCATTTTGGCTTCATCCTAAACAATATTATCTATACAGGCTGGTTGTATTTTTCTAATACATATCAAAATAAATGCAAAACTACTAAATTAAATATATTTGTCTATCTACTGCTAGAGTCAAATAGTGAACTGTGGATCATACATATACCCTGCTTCTTCTCTACACTACACACTGCTCTCCTATACGCGGTGAGAAGAAAGGGATCAAGTGTTTCGTAGCCTAGCCTACTGGAAGAGTGGGGACCAGAGCTCATCCTACTTTTCTCTTTTCAAGAGTTCCCCGCTCTTTGTCCTAAGCCACCCTGCAATGTTTTCCATACAATTCGGGGTGTGCAAAATGCTCCCTCTCATCCTGGGTTGGCCCAGGACTCCTCTGAAACTTGTAGGGTAAAGCAGGCCTTCCTATCCCCATTTTAGAGATGAGCGAAGCACAAAGACCTACTCCAAACCCTATAGATACTGAGTTGCAGAGCTGGGATGACAATTAGGGGGTGTACACAGAGAGAAAAAGCCCTCCTCCGCTGGTCTCCATGGTGCTAAGAAGGAATTCTGGAAGGGGCTTGTAGCGGGGCAGGGCCGGCAGGGCATCCTGGGGGCTGTGAGGATGGAGGTGGGGCAGAGCTGTGGCCTCACCTGCAGCATGGTGTCGAAGATGACTATCTTGGAGCTGGTTGCCATGGCATCGTAGCAGGTGTGCTCCTGCATGAAGTGCATGTAGACCTGGGCCCCTGGCTTCTGCAGCTCATCGTCCCAGCCCAGCCTGGGTAACAGTGCCTGCGGGGACGGGCATGGGCCTGGCCTCTCTTCCACCAGGCCGAGCTCATCGCCCCAGGCTGCTGTGGCTGAGAACTCGATGCCCACATCCAGATCGTCTGTGCTGGAGTCGGAGGCTGAGGCTGCACAGTCAGGGGGGAGGATGTCCCGCTCTGCTGTTGGGGAGCCCACCCCAGCCAAGGGAGCAGCTTGGGTCCAGGGTGTGGCCTTGGGGAATGTGGCCTCCAGCCCGGTGGACTCAGCAGCTGGCCTGGACTGGAGACCTGTTCGGGGGGAGAGGACAGTAACTCCATCTTCCAAAGCACTTTCTCATCTGCTGTCTCCGTTCACCTTCACAGCAGCCTCGGGAAGCCTGGATGATGAGGCCCCCATTTTGCAGGTGAGAGAGCTGAGTCTCAGAGAGTCACACAGGATGGTGGCTCTGTCCTGAGTTGGCCGTGCTGGGCCCCTGGGTCAGCAATGCAGTTGTCCTCTCCCGTGTGGGGAGACTGAGGCCACACGATGTCATGTGTCTGTGTTATGGGGAGATCCAGGGCAGAGCCTGGCCCCAGGATCGGGGACCTCCCACTGCCCCCAGTCTCTTCTCGCCAGAACTGGCCTTGGCCTCACCTTCCCCCAGGCCTGGTGGCTCCCCTTCCTCTACATCCTCCTGCCTTGTCCATCTTGAAGCCTTGGTCCCCCGTTCCCCATGGCTTCTTTCTGAGCTGGTGGTCATGGCTGGTGACGGCCATGAAGTGCTATCTCCTTGCTCTAGGAAGCTCATCTCTGGAAGGGGGGATGGGGCCTGTTTGGTTACTGGGGAGTAACACAATAAAATCAATTAAAATGTTATGAGCGATAATATTTAATATTTGCAAGCCTCCAAAGGGCTTTTCCACCGACATGTTTCTCATTCAAACCTCATAGCAATCTTATAAGGGAGGCATTATCATCCCTATTTCACTAACAAGGGACTGAGATCAGAGAGGTTAGCAATTTGCCACATATCACACAGCTAGTAAGTGATAAAGTCAGGAGGGTCCAAGTCTTCAGACTCTAGATCCCCCCTTTCTTCTTCTGAAAGAGGAAGGAGGAGGTGAGGTAAAAGGCGGAAGAAGAAACAAAGAGGAGCAAAGAAGGAAAAGGCGAGGAAGACAAAAGCCAGACTAGTAGAGTGGGGGAGATTGGGGGCCTAGAGACACGGGAGAAAATGAAGTGGGAGAAGAGGCTGGGCCCAGGAGGAGGGCCAGTCGCACCTACCTTGGTGCTCAGGTCCCAGGAGGCTGCTCCAGGAGGGGGTCTGCAGGGAGAAGAATGTCTGAAGGGGTGGGGAAAATGCCCTACACTCTGAACCAAAGGGAGCTCCCCTTCCCACCACACACACACACCACAAACACACACACACAAACACCCGCCTCACAAACACACATAAACACACACAGCCTACCCAAACACTTATACGCACTCAGAAAGCCACATATTCAACACTTCCCAGACACACACAGGGCCACATAGACTCACACAAAGAATATACACATGCAGACACTCTCATGCTCACATACAGAGAAAATCCTGGTCAAACACACCCACACGCACGCACACGCGCACACATCCACGCGGTGGTGCGCTCCCGGCCCTCCGGCCTCAGCGGCTCCAGCTCCCGCCACCCCACCCCCGCCCGAGACCCCGGTACCCTGCGCAACGCGTGCTCCGGCTTCCGGCGGGCTCCAGGAGCGAGTGCGCAACACTGTATCTGGGCAGCACTATTCTGGGCCCGGCCCCTGGCACCCTGCCCTCCCGTATCGGGTTCTCTCTGATTGGGTGTCGGGCAGTGGGAAGGAAGGGGTCCAGCCGCTCAGCTGCTTCAGCTCGGCAACCTGCGGGCCGGCGGGAAGGGGTGGGGCGCGTGTGGAATCTCGATGCCTGCTCATGGGCTGCCTCCTGGGTTTCCGAGGACAGGGGAGAAGGACCCCGCTGTGAGGGCACTGGGGTGGGAGGAGGTGGAGTGTCAGAGTCCTGGGTTTCTTCTCTGAGGGCCTCTGTCATCTTTGTCAGGCGCCAAAGGAGGGAAAACAGAGGCGCGCTGAGCTGAACTCTCTTCCTTTTACAGCTTCGGTCGTGGGTGGTGCTAGAGTTAGAAAGGGCAAGTTGCAGCTGGGAGGCTGGGGATAAGAGGTTTGTGGGTGGTCCCGGGAGAGTGGCCAATGTGTGTCCAGATGTCTCCATTTGAGTCCCAGGGGCCCGTCCCTCTCTTTGGTGGAGGAGTTGGAACTGGATGGTTAGGGCAGATGGGGAGTTGTGAGAATCGCCTTGAAGGAGTGAGGTGGGCTTGCGCTTGTCTACAGTGTGAGAGGCACCTATTCTTTTCTTTTCTTTTCTTTTCTTTTTGCTTTTTTATCCAACCATTTATTCTTCAAACAATTAAGTACCCACAGAAGCTAGGCTCTTCCTTTTGGGAAGCTCCCAGTCCCAAAGTTCAGAGGAATTTAATACAGGAAGAGACCCTAGGGATCATCAGGTCCAGTGTCCTCAATGCAAGAATCCCTTCAGAGACAGCTATTTCTACCTGTGGAGGTACATCCAGGTGTGCAGAAGCCCCAGTCCCCCCATCCCGCTGTGTGTGCTGTCCCTACATCTCCTGGTGCCAACAGGATCCCAGCCAGCTCTGGTGGCTGCCCACCCCCCTTCCTTGGCATTCCTGGGGCCTGAGTCAATATCCAAGTCGGGAATGCTGACCCAGCTGCTCCAGCTCCCCTCTCTGCCCCTCCCTTCCCCTCCTCCTTCCAGCCTCTTCCATCCCAGTCTTGCCGTGGAGTGGACAGACAGTAATGTGTTATTGGATTGCTCGCTGATTCAGTGAACGTATTTCCCGTCATCCCTCAAAGCCCCTGTACTGCTTATGGGGACGGACGAGGAGAGCAGAGCAGGGAAGGGGCTTGCCTTCCATGTGTCTTGGGTAGTACTGGGGGCAGGTGCAGCTCTCCTTCTGCAGGGTCCCTGTGGCCTGTTACTGTCTGGTCCCAGATGATGGAATATCAAAGGCACAGCCAGTGGGGCACTTCAAATGGGGGAAAGATCACATGGACCATCCCTGGAGATATGCGGTGCCTCAGACCCGAAAAGCCCCACCCCCTTGTGCTCTGGACCACCTTCACAGTCAAGCCAGATACAGAACAGGTCCAGCTCACGTCACTGCCTTCTCCTGCAATACCCCATTCTCCCCTCCATCTCAGATATGTTCCACCTACAGGACCAATAACAGGGGCTCCTCTTTAAACAAAGTCTCCCTTGATTGCATCACCCTCATTGCACTGATCTCCTTATAGCCACGTTCTGTGTGCATATCTCACTGTACACTGGGCTGACACTCACATTTACATTCACATGTAAATGCCTTCTATTTCTTCGTGAACAGTGCGCACCTTGATGACCAAACTATGTTGGCTGGATGTGATGGAAAATCTGTTTTGGGGTCAGATGGACCTGATTAAAATTCATGCTCTGCCATTTGACCTTGGAAAGCATTGCTTGTTTTTTCTGCGCCTGTTTCCACGAATCTAAAATGAGGCTAAAAACAGTCTGTGTCAGAGACCGCCAGTTGCCTCCCAATATCTATTTCTCTCTTCTTCCTTTAGTAATAGAATCACTTGAATTTTAGCTGGAATAGCTGCCTAAATTCCCAACCCTTGCAGTTAAATATAGCCTTGTGACTTAATTTGGCCAATGTGAGTGGTAGCGATGGAAGCAACTTCCAGGTCATGCCTTAAAAGAAAGAGGCATGAGTTCCCCTCTTCCTTTTCCCCTTCTGATGGCTGGAATGCTAATGTGATGGCAGGAGCTAGAGGAGGTATGTCATAGCCAAGATGGAAAATGCTTGTTAAAGTTTTCAGAGTCAGCCTACCAGGTTTAGATTGTCTATAGACTGTTCCATGAGAGAAATAAACTTCCTTGTTTAAGTCATTCTTAAATTGAGTCTTTGTTACAGCAATCAAACATGTATCCTAATTAATGCACAAGTTGGCATCTGGAAGTGGCACTGCTTTAAAAGCCTAAAACAAGTGGCATTGGTTTGGAAATTGGACTGCGGGTAGCAAAGAAAACTATTGTACACTGGTAATCTGGTGACCATTGCCATGATACGGCAAAACGTATGGCATACCTGTCATCTATGATGCCTTGAAATGTCATCATATGCTAACAGAGCCTGTAACTCACGGAAACTAGTGTGTATTGGATTCTGCTTGCTGCTACTAGTAAAGTCCCACAAGAGAAATGCACTCAGGCAGTGAGCTGTAAACGGTGGTTTGAAAGAGGCAACCTTAGCAAGGGCTGTACCTGTGGTCTCAAACATTTCTCAAGCACACACTGTTTTGTAGACAGTGAAAGCCAGCCCAGTGGGCAGAAGAGGGAAGTTCTCTTCACAGCCAATCATATTTTTTCGGACGACCTCAAGGTAGCCACCAGCAGTTTGAGAGAAAACAGGAAGAACACCAAGTCCAGAGTATTCAAGCATAAAGATGGTGAGACTGTTGGCTGTGGTTACACAAATATGAAAATAAATCAGAAGCCTTGGGAGATTTTGAGGGTATTACATTGGCAAAGAAACTACAAACCTGGTCAGCAAAGACTGGTTTGACCCCCCAGTTGTCCCTAGCCCCCCAAATCTGCACCAGCAGAAGGAGGACTGTGAAAGTTGTAACATCTGCAAGGACAGCGTGGTCTCAAGTGCAGCCACAGGGGATGTCGGGTGAGAAATAACTTCCCAGGAGGCAATGCCAGAGGCCACGAAGGAGAGTAGACAGTTTCCCAGAGCTGGGGATGAGCTGCCGCAGAACTTACTCCACTGCGGGGAAGCAGCATTGCAATTCCTGTCCAACTAGATTCAGTGACTGTTAAAGATCAGGTAACTGCCATGTGTTTGCCTTTCTTTCCCGTTCTGAAATTTATCCTGTTCCTCCTGCACTGTTATCTCAGGGAGCGGGAGGGCCAGATTACCTGCCTTTTGGTTCACAGGGCTCTAGACTCTGAGGACCCATCCACACCCAGGCCCTCAGAGATCCTGGGCTCTCAGCTGGAGCTGTGTCCAGATGGAACTCTGCCTTGCCTCCCTTTGAAGGGTGCTAAATGTGCTCTTTGTGAGGGGTGGCCAGGCGGTGGGCTCTGGCAGAGCAACATCTATTCTCCCCTTCTTCTTCCTCTGCTAGTAATTCCTCACAATTTTAATGAAGTGCAGGATTATATTTCCCAGTTTCCTCTGCAGATAGCATGGCCACGTGACTAAGCGTGGCCAATGGGATCTGCCCAGCAATGTTATATGCAACCTTTTAGGGTGCCCTTAGGAGGAAAGGGCAGATTTTCCTCCTCCTACTGACTGGAATTATGATATGGTGGTGGGAGCTGGATCAGCCATTTGAACCCAATGGTGGAAGAGGCAGGTTGAAAATAATAGAATCTCCTCCATTCCCCATTCCCCATCTCTGGACTGTCATGTGATAAAGAGAAATAAACTTCTGTCTTATTTAAGCCACTGACCCATCGACTAATGCATCTGCTAATGCCATCTTACTAATGCATTTACATCCTGGGATCGGGGTAGCATTAGAAATTACAAGTGTATATAATGCAGCTTCACGTTTATGCCGCGCTGAACATCTACTAGACGCTGCGAAACACAGTGTGTGCAGGATCCCATGTAATCCCTCACAACCCTATGTGGTAAGTTCTTTTATTATGATGATGCCACAGGTCAGAAGATCAAGGCACAAAGGGATAAAGTAACTTGATCAAAATCTCAAAGCTAGTGAGAGGAAGTCCAGGGTCAAGCCCAGTGTTTCTAGACTAGCACCACACTCTCTCAGCCACTAAGCTTAATCAATGAAGCACAGGCCTGGCACGTAATATGTGCTCAGTAAGTGTTTACCATGATTATTACCTCGCCACCTGGTCCCAGTCTCCCTAGCCCTCCAGCTACAAGGTTCTGAAAGCAGGCAGGCTGGCGGGTGGGGTGGGAGCTCGGAGTCTCCAGTAGTCATCTCATGGTGGCATCAAGCTTGGGATGGAGGAGGGCTCAGCTGGGGCAGACACCAAGCTGCACAGCACTAAAATCGTCATGATTTTCCAGTTGTAAAAAAGGAGCTCCTACACCTGCTCTTGTGGCCAGCCCAGCCGCACCCATCCTCTTCAGCAGGGTGAATCAGCAGAAGGTGCTGGCTTTTATCGGGAAATAAATACTCTTCGGGTGTTAGAGTTTTGTCTCCAGTCATGGTGTAATATTTCTTGAAACCCTACATCTCGGCTCGCTCTCAAAACTGGGTATAATAAGGACACTGCCCTCTGACCCTAGGGTGAATTTAGCTGCCATCTCTGGATAGCTGATTCGTCTAGGACATGGGGCCGGGATCCTGTTTAAGTGTTATTTTTATATCAGTAGGAGTTCAGCAGCTTGAGGAAGCCAAGAGAGTAGCCTGGATGAGAACATTACTGATAAATCGCAAATCGGGTCCCCTGTGCCAGAGTGGTTGGCAGGCTGTGAGAGCAGCCTTCATGCCAGTCACCCAGTCTCCAGCTCCTGTCCTGTCTGTGTGGCTAAAACCTAGCAGCATCTATGCCAGTGTCCTAAGGACCTGGACAGAACCAGCACCTTGTTTCTGCAGTTTGGTCTGCCCCACAGGCCCCATTACTGAGCCTTTTTCTGTCAGCTGTTGGAGATTGAAGTGGACAGATGATGCTTTTGTCTACCCAGGATCCATTTCACCCCTCTTTTGGCAATCCCCCCAAGTTTTCTTTCAGGGAACCACATTTCCTCCAATGTCAGAGCACCTGATTTTCAGAGGAGCTTAACCATGGATTCCAGGAAGTATACATCTGACTCAGACTTAGCCAATGAGCACATCAAATTCCCCTGGTCACAATGAGGAAGGTATTGACCGAATTAGCCCAATAGGGGTGAACCCTGGGACTTTGGCTGCCGATAATGGGAACTCTTTTCCACTGGATTTGGAGCTGTGAGGATGTAAGTGTGGAGATTCTGCTACCATGCAGAGTGGAGCTGCTTGAGAATGAAGATAAAACAGAGGGCAAAAGAACCACAGTATGGTGAGAAAGACAAGGTCCTCCTGACATTCATTGAACCCCTGGATCAAACTGTACCTGAAGACCTTACACTAGGTTTTTTCTGTTACATTAACCAATAGAATCCTTTTTTGTTTAATGCTGTTTTTTTATAGTTCCGTTAAAAATTTTTTATTTATTTATTTGTTTATTTAAGCTGCACTGGATCTTCACTCTGGCGCACGGGCTTCTCTAGTTGCGGCGCACGGGCTTTAGAGCGCAAGGGCTCAGTAGTTGCAGCGCACGGGCTTAGTTGCGGTATGTGGGATCTTGGTTCCCTGACCAAGGGTCGAGGCCCTGCATTGGGAGCGTGGAGTCTTAACCACTGGACCACCAGGGAAGTCCCTGTTTAATGCAGTTTGAATTGAACTCTTCTCAATTTTCTCCTACAGTTGAAAGAGCTCCCATACCAGAGTTAACAAAGAAACAAGACCAAGACACTTGCAGAAGCTTCTGGGCATGACGTTCATTCATTGCATCTTCCCAAGAAAAAGTGCACATTTGAAAATGCAATCAGGGTAATCAACAGCGTGTTGGGGGACAGGAGATAAAAGGATACTTTGATACAATACAGTAAAAGAAGAATTGGAATGGGACAAAGTCAGTGAAGGAAGGCCTCCTAAAGAAGGGGAGTTTGGATATGGAAGTAATAATCATGACAACAGCAACTATTTACTGAACCCTAACTACGTACTAGGCACCAGGTTGAGCAGTTTACATATGTGGTCGTATAATATTTTGAAATAATCCAAATTGAGGGGTACTTCTTTCTACCCTCTAGCCCTTTTCTCATTCAAGTTAGAGTTTCCTTGTTTATGGTCTCAAGAAAGAAATGATACAAAGAAGAGCTCTTCTGTCTTTTGAGTTTCAAAAGTGAGGTCTTGGGCTTCCCTGGTGGCGCAGTGGTTGAGAGTCCGCCTGCCGATGCAGGGGACCCGGGTTCGTGCCCCGGTGCGGGAAGATCCCACATGCCGCAGGAGCGGCTGGGCCCGTGAGCCATGGCCACTGGCGTCCGGAGCCTGTGCTCCACAGCGGGAGGGACCACAGCAATGAGAGCCCCGCGTACCGCAAAAAAAAAAAAAAAAAAAAGTGAGGTCTTTGGGGAGGGAAAGTAATACCTTTGGCTTAAAGAAAAGATTTGAGAGCTTTGGCAGGCTAGGTTATTCAGAAAACATATTCCACTAGAAACAATTTTTTTTTTTTTTTTTTTTTTTGTGGTACACGGGCCTCTCACTGTTGTGGCCTCTCCCGTTGAGGAGCACAGGCTCCGGACGCGAAGGCTCAGCGGCCATGGCTCACGGCATGTGGGATCTTCCCGGAGCAGGGCACGAACCCGCATCCCCTGCATCGGCAGGCGGACTCTCAACCACTGCGCCACCAGGGAAGCCCCACACTAGAAACAATTTAAAATGGTGAATAAGATATAAAGAAAATCTTCTGAAAAGCACTGAAAAGACAAGACAGTAAAGACTAGGCCCGAGTGAAAGGAAAATAGGCACACAGTGAAGTTAGTGAGAAAAAGAAGTGGCTTTGCTCTAGGGCATCTGCCGATTCCAGCAAGAGCCATATGGGGTTATGCAGGCCAAGGACCCATACAAGCTGGGAGTACGATAGGAGATCCCATCTATAAAAAACTGGTATCTCAAAGGACCACATCCTCGGAGTAAACATAATCCAGGAGCACACTAGCTCTTACATAGACGCACAGTCAATGCTTTCCTCATCTGAATGGTTCAGAGAGTGTCAAAGTTTGAACTTGGTTTAAGGTGGTAAGGTCAGTAATCACCCCAGGGCCTGGCAGAAACAAACAACAAATGTTCCCTGGAAAAATGTTATCTCTTCCAAAGCCACAAATTATTCCAACAACATCCAGCACATAGTTGAAAATAATTAGATACACAAGGAAACTAGGAACTGTGAACAAGAGCCAGCAGAAAATACACGTAGCAGGAATAAACCCATAAGAATTTCAGAAACTGGAATTATCAGACACTTTATTTATAACAAATGCTTCTTATGTTTAATGAAATAGGAGATGAGTTTGAAAAGGCATGGAGCAAATGGGAAACTATAAAGAGCAGCAGAACACATTTTTTAAAAAAGCAAATAAAACTTCTAGAAATGAATGAAAAATGCAGAAGTGAAAGGAAAAACTTAATAAATGAATTTAACAACAGATGAAACACAGCTGAAGAGAAAACTGAATGTTAGGTTAGAAGTTACCAAGAGTGTAATACAGAAAGTTTAAAAATATGCAAAAATAAGTATGAAAGAGAATGAGAGATGTGGAGGTTAAGTAGAAAAGCCTAAAACAGGGCTTCCCTGGTGGCGCAGTGGTTGAGAGTCCGCGCCGATGCAGGGGACACGGGTTCGTGCCCCGGTCCGGGAAGATCCCACGTGCCGCGGAGCGGCTGGGCCCGTGAGCCATGGCCGCTGGGCCTGCGCGTCCAGAGCCTGTGCTCCGCAACGGGAGAGGCCACCAACAGTGAGAGGCCCGCGTACCGCAAAAAATAAATAAATAAAAATAAAAAAGAAAAGCCTAAAACATATTTAAATAGAGTCTCAGAAGGAGAGTAGAGAGAGAATGGGGTAGAAGTGCTATCTGAAGAGATTAGTTGATATTTTCTGGACCTGATAAACAATAACAATCCCTAGATTCCAAAAGCCTATGAATCCCCAGGAGGGTAAATGAAAGAAACCCACACATAGAAACATCATAGTGAACTGCAGAAAACCAAAGAGAAAAAAATGGAAAGTAACAGAAAAAGAGATCACTTTCAAAGAAATGACAGTCTAATAGCTGACTTCTCAGTAGATAATGGAAACCCAGAACTTAGTAGAGCATCTTCAGAGTGCTGAAAGAAAGTAACTTCCAACTTATAATTTTACACACAGAGAAAATTTATAAGGAAGATAAAAAGTTTTATTTTATGACAAACAAAAACAGAGTTCACCTCAGTAAAGGAAATTTTCTAAAGAATATGCTTCAGAAAGAAAGTGATTCTACAAGTTAGATCTGAGAACTAAAAGGAATAAACAGCAAGGAAAGTGGTAAAAATGTAGATGAATCTACATGAATCATAACTGCAAAAAAAAAAAACACCTTAAGAATTATAATGTCCTGTGAGGTTAGAATTAAAATGCTGCCAACCATAACATACAAACCAGGGGTGGTGAAAATGGAGTATTTAAAGTATTTGAAAATCCTTATGTTATCTGGGAAGATTTTGATTAATTTTAGATTTTGATATTTTAATCATGCATGCTGCAATGTCTAGAAAAAAGTCCTAACAGAATAGAAACAGAGTTAGTAAATAAAAGAAGGAAGAAATGAGAGAGAAAGAAACAACAGAACAGATGGGACAAATAGAAAGCACAAGAGATTTCAGAGAATAAATATGAAATAGCGTGAGACTTCTTGAGCCCCAAGAGGATATGAAGATCTCTTGGTTTGGCAGGAAGAGAAGAGTTAGATGGGAAGCAAGAGTGAGCAGATGTGAGTCCCTGAGGAGGGGGAGTCTGCCCCTGCCTCCTCCCCCTGGCTGGTTTGTTTGGTATCTGAGAGCAGAGGTGGCCTCTGCCTCGATACTTGGGTAAAATCCAAAGTAAAAAGTGTTATGTGAGGTGTGTGTGGAGATAGACCCTTAGATCACTTTACAGAGTTTCCCCAAACCCAGCATGGTAAGGGAGCAGCATCTCTTGGATCCTAGCATCCAAGAGAATGCAGGAGGAGACCAAGCCTTTGAAAGTCCCATGACGTTTTGTGCGCCCAAGAGTGGAACAGAAGTGGAGAGAGAAAGAGGGGATGAGAATCAGGAATAGCAACCTGTATGGCCCAATACAACCTGTATGGCCCATCAACTAAGGACCAGATGGTGTGATGAATGCCTCAGTGGATGCCAGGTTGGACAGATGATGACTGAGAACCAAATACCTACTCTCACGCCCCAACCTCAGCCTTGCACAAGTACTCAGGAACTGGGACACGACCCCAGGGGAGTTGAGGAGACCCTGAATTCACTGAGATTAGATTCCTCAGAAGGCAGGCTGTAACAGTATCAGGCACAAGTAACAGAAAACTCAATATGAATTGGTTTAAACAGGATGGAGATTTATTGGTTCACCTAACAGGGCGTCCAGGGGCAGGCTGGTCTTCCAGAGCCACTTTGATCCAGTGGCTCTGATATACTTTCCCTTGATTGTCTTAGCTCTGCTTTCCCCTCCAGTGCCAGCTTCAAGTTCTGAGGTGGCAGCAGCAGTTCTGGACTCCTTATCGATGCCCAGCAACATACAGAGGAAGAGACAAGCTTTTCCTGTACTTTCTTTTAAGAGAAGGAAACACCTTCCTAAAGCCCTCGGCAAACTTCTCTTTGTATCTCATTAGCCCAAAATCAACCACGTCCTCATTCCAGAACCGATCCCTGTCACCAGGAAAGCACGTTTAAGACGAATCAGGGTTCATCCTTGACTGAGGTCAATTCTCCCAGTGGCATGGCTGCTACAAAATAAAGAGGAATGGAATGGGTATCGCAGAACGACCACAACTACAGCCCTCCCCTTTAGTTGCCCAATGTTCACACACACCCTCTGTGCTACGTTACACACAAATTCAAAAATGTCCATGCCTAACAAAATGCACTCATGCCCTTCTAAGAAAGATACCACCCAAACTTCATGCCATTATGTATCCAGGTGCAAACCCAGCATCTCTGGGGGATGTGCGGGCCTCTCCATCAAGTCAGTTATGTGCACCTGGATTTAAAGGAAACCGGGTGGGGGAATGAGGTGATAGCTTCTTGCTATGTGCGTTTGGAAAACTCTGAGCTTCCGCGTCTTGGGGTATTCAATGAGAATAATAATGGCTGCTATGCAGGCTGTGATACTGATTTAAACTAAATAATGACAAAAATAAACCAATATGAGTTGTGTGTATTCATTTCTCCCCTGCTGATCATAATAAATGTGCTGCCTTTGCAGGTGATATGCCAAAATCGCGGAGCTCAAAGTGACGCACTTTGATTAGCAATAGACCTGGTATTTTCCCCTGGGATTAACCCCTACCCCACCCCACCCACAACTCCTTCTTGGAGTCTGTTCCATACACAGTCAGCTCTTTCGTGCTGGACTACAGTCCCACTGCCCTGCTGTCCTTTGCAGTTGCCACCCTCTCCATTGGCTGAGGCCCCCCCTCCACTGTCCACCCCACTGCCTGTGCCATTTCCTTACTCCTCTGACCACAGATCTCTGTGGCTTCTGTCTCTCTCTTTGGCCAACAGAAATTTTCCATCTACTTCAGATCAGCTATTTCAAAATGGGTTCCCATAGTCGAAATTCTGGCCCCTAGTAATACCCTTCATTCCCTTGTATCAGAGCCATCTCCTTCCCAGAGTTTCAGGATATGGAATGCGGACTGAATTCTGGTCAGGTACAGCCTCACTTCCCACCTGGGTTCACAGCATCCGCCAGCATCCCAGCCCTGCTGCCCAGTACAGCCTCCTCTACCAGATTTCTTTCACACACAGTGACTGCCTCCAGGCTCATTAGCTCGCTTGCTCTCCCCTATACCTCCTTCCCAGTCTACCTTCTTCAGGAAGTCCCAGCCCACCAGCTGCACATTTATTTTTTTTATTTTTTAAAATTAAAAAAATAATTTATTATTTCTTTGGCTGCGGTGGCTCTTAGTTGCGGCACACAGGATCTTCATTGTGGCATGTAGGATCTTTCGTTGTGGCACATGGGCTCAGTAGCTGCGGTGCGCAGGCTTCTCTCTATTTGTGGTGTGCGGTCTCCAGAGAGCGCGGGCTCAGTAGTTGTGGTGCACGGGCTTAGTTGCCCTGCGGCATGTGGGATCTTAGTCCCCTGCATTGGAAGGAGGATTCTTAACCACTGGACCACCAGGGAAAAGGTCAAGTTTTCTCCTGCAGAGCCCCTTGGTAACATGCAAACTCCAGTGGACATCTGTCCTAAGCAGTCCTAGTTTACCTAGAGGCACAGAGGACATTTAAGGAGAGTCTGGGCCTCAACAGAATTTCTGCTCTGCCCAGCCAACAGTGTCACACCTCCTGTGTAATTTTCAGCAAATCACTTACGTTCTTTGAGCCTTGATTTCTACATCCCTAAGGTGGCTAAAGCAGTGCTGAGAGGGAAATTTATAATGCTAAATACTTAAAAAGTGGGGAGGGGGAAGAGAGGAAAGATATTTTTAGCGATACAGAAAGATATTCAGGACACCTTGTTAAATGGAAAAAGCAAGATGCAGATGGTGTACATCGTATGCTAACTGCCTTTTATATAAGGAAGGGGACTGGAATATACATTTTTATTTCTTGATTCTGCACAAAGAAATACTGGTAGGATACATGAAAAAATAAAAGTGGTTGTCCGTGGGATTTGACAAGAGATGGGCTGGGGAAAGGGGAGGTAAGAAAGTGGGGTACATGGGAACTAGGTGGGAGGAAGATTTCCATGCGTATTTTGTAGTATTGCCCTGATTTTCTGAACCTTATAATGTGCTATCCATTCAAAAGAACAGAACAGTTTTGTTTTTTAAAATGTAAAGCATAAAGATAAAAACAAACAAAATCATAATCTCCCCACCAGATAATCCCTGTTGACTTTTAAAAAATAATAATATACAGACATTGTTAGAAAATTCCAAAGAAGTGTACAGAGCTATAAAATTGAAAAGTACATCTCCATTTCCCATTGCCCCAAAGGTAGTGCCTGTTAAGAGTTTCTTGTGTTTCCTTCCAGAAATTTACCCGTTTATAGGATTTATCCTGTGTTCTTTCTTTTTCTTTTTTGGCTGCTCACATGGCTTACTGGGATCTTAGTTGCCCCACCAAGGACTGGGCCCACCCGCCCCTCCCTGCCGCACCCCGCAGCCCTGTCAGTGGAAGCATGGAGTCCTAACCACTGGACCGCCAGGGAATTCCCAGTTCTTATTTTCTTCAGGAGCAGTATGTCTTGACTGCAACAGTACATGCAGAGATCTTATATTTTATGGTAGTATTTGCTGTAATATAAGTAATTATTTCCCCATTAAAATTTAGATTGTTTATAGCTTTTTTAAAAAACCCATTACCAGTGATATACTAGTGAGCTGTCTTATTTAAACATCTTAAAATTTTAATTTTTATAATTTGAACTTAGATGAGGTAAAAATGATGCATTTGAGTCTTCTGTAGAACACGATAGTTTTCCATGATGCTACATTTCTTTTCCTCAAGTATTTAAAAATATTTGGATGGGGGGACCGGTGGAGAGAGAGAGAGAGAGAGACAGAGAGAGACTAATTGTCAACACCCACCCATTAATGAAGGCTCCTAAGGGAAAGCAGTGCTGGAATGCAATGCTGCTTTCGAATACAGACCAACCGGTTGGTCTCTAATTGCTATTAGCCCAGAGAGATAAAGTGCCCTGCCCAGAGCCAGGCTGGGACACCGCTCGCCCTGCACCCACACAGTGATCTTTCTCCTGAGCAGCCTGTCCCTCCAGTCAGTCCCTTGGTTACCCCATCTCTGTTGGCAGCTGTCACTCTTCCTGTCCCACTGTGACTCTCTCCGCCCTTTACTGGGTGGTCTGGAGGTTGCCTCGAATCTGCTCCTTAGGGTCTGGGGCCCTCTGCTGGCATTGAGGATTCACCATAATCGTTAAAGCACCGCCCGACCTGTACTGAATTTAGAGCTCGTTCATTTCCACACCCAAAGTCATATGGGGAAACTGAGGCAGCAAGTGGGGAAGTGACTTGATCAAGAACACGAGGCAAATAAGCTCCTCGGACCGGAACTTGGGGCTTCTGACCCTTCTTCCAGCACTATTTCCAGCACACCATCGTTGGAAGGAATGAAGGAGATGCAGGAGATGGCAGACTGGACCCCCAGGCTGGGAAAGTCCAGCTTCCACACATAACATCAGGAGCTCCCTGTCAGGCAGGGGAGCTCTGGATTGGAAGGATTGAATGTTGAGCTGGAATTTTCCACTGCGGTACTCTAAGGCAGTGACCCTACTGCCCTTTCTGGGATGCCTCATTTCTCCCATCAGAGTGTGGATGGGTTTAATAATGCCCTAGGCATGGGCTGTGCTTCCCCAAACACCATCATTTGCGGCTTTCCTTCACAGATTTTGCCATATCCATGCACCACTCAGACTATAATTTGCTTAATACTTTTCTTTAAATTGTCTCATTTTAAACTTAAAAGTCTGAACGAATGCATCACCTTCCCCTGGGGAATGACCCACAGATACACCTGGTGCCCTAGGAATTGTCTTTTAGTCCTTGTTGTGTTCATTTAGGGCAGGAAGACTTGATCCTCACCCTGAATTCTTCACTTAAAAAAACAACCATTACTAGGGAATGAGAATCTGGTATCTGTCAGATACTGACCTTGCTCTGAGTCTTCACTATGTTATTTAATCCTCATTACAGCTCTGTGGGAGTACCTGTTATCCTCATGAGAGATCAAGGCATAGACAGGCTAGGTATTTGCCCAGGGTCTCACAGCTGGGAAATAGTTGAGCTGAATTGGATTACACTCTACTTCCAAAACCAATTGATGTAAACTTGCTTGTCTTTTGAAATTAAAAGTAAAATGATGCAAAGTTAAGAGCTGATGACCAGGGCAGCGTCTGTGCTATGGAGGGACTCACTGTGCAGGAGGAAGGCATATGACAGACAGCAGACATACGAGTACAGTAGGGTAGGCCGTGTGTAATAGAGGCATGGGCAAAGTGCAACATCCCAGCATGTAGGAGTATAGGACGATTAGACAAGGTGCGGGCTATAAGTCCCGGGGGTGGCGGCAGAGCGGGGAGATGGAGCGGGTAAGAGAAGCATTCCAGGCCCTGCTTTTCTGATGCCATGGCAAATGTCATTGACACTACTGGGTACTCTGTGGCCCCTTCTGATCACTTACAGTTCGTCCAGTAACATCTATCCATGGGAGACCTTCTTGATGGGGTGGCTCTGCCTGGGGCCTTCTCCTGGTGTGGCGCTGGGTCACTATGTGGTAGGCAATCAGGGTGGGAGTAAAGGTTCCTTCAGAAGCACAAGCTGGACTCATAGTTCTACCGCTTCGTGACTATGACCTTGGCCTCAGTTTCCTCATCTGCCAAATGTCCCATGGTTAACACAGAGATGTACCGTGTTTCCTCTTCCTGGAACAGCTTGCCGCCCATCTATGGGGAATGGGCAGCCTCCCATCTATGGGCATCTATGGGCAGCCTCCAGGTGCCAGCTCCTTGAGGGTCAGCGGCAGAGAAACCAATTTCCCCTTCTAGGGGCTGCCCACCCGTCTGACGACTGAGTGAAGTAGGGGTGGAGTGGCCCAGCCATTTTAACCCAATGAGGGACGCTCTGGTGGGCAAAACTCCCTCCAGAGCCCAAGGCTCCAGTGTCGATGGAGGCTTTGTGGAGACGGCATCGCAGTTCCACTTCTGCCTTTGCCCAGTGCTGCCTGCATCCCCTCTCTTTCACAGGGGCTGATCCCAGATAAACCCTTTGCACCCCAGACTCCATCTCAGCATCTGTTTCTGGAGAATCCAATCTGTGCCATAGCCATTTTACACACCCAGGACAAAGGAGGCATGCCGACAGTTTTGATGAAACGAGGCTGGTTGTGAATCCAAATGTGAGACTTGTCCAGCTCATCAGGACCTACCTTCCGGCCAGTCCAAGAGTCATTTTTGGAGGAGGCACTGAAGGCAGCAGGAAGGTCAGGCAGCAGGGTTCGGTTTTAGCCTCGCTGTGTGATCTGGCCCACACAGAACCAGGGCAAATCATCTGAAGACACGGGGCTGAGGGGCAATTGAAGGAGGCTTCTTGAGAGAGAATGGTGCTGAGGAAGATGGTCGGTATTTCTGGCACTGCATCACCTTAGTTAGTAGCTCCACAGATATGTATTGAACACATATCACATGTGAGAGCTTGTGCTAGGAAGTGAAAAGTTTTGGACAAAAGCCTTGGGGAATTTCTATGACTCTGACCGTCCCCAAGAGCTATTCCCCAGCCCCATGAGCTCTGGACGTTTTCCTAATCAGTTCTCTCCTTATTTGATTTCTTTTCACTCAATAGCTGAAGACTCTATAATAAGAATGAGCTTCAGCCAAAGAGTAAATAACTAAGCAAAAAACTCAAAATGCTTCTTCACCATTGAATATCATCAACTACTTATAAGATTTAAAATCCTCTTCTGATCCTTTCTGCTGTACCCACTGTTTCTACTGCATAGTCTGTATTATGAAAATAGCGTTTGGGGTGCTCTTTTTGTCACCTGACATTATTTTATAGAGACTGTTCTTTGTTTCAATACAATGAACGTACCTGTCATTTTAATGCCCGCATAATACCTATTGTATGATCAGATCATGCTTGGTTTAACTACACCCCATTGCTAGCTAAGGATTGCATAAGCTTCTAGATCGTCACTGACATAGAAAAATGTATAATTACATTTGCATGCATAGCGTATGTTCTTCTTTTCCTCTTAGGTAACTTACACTGGGTATCACCCCAGAGGTAAAATCATGCAAGGTATATGATCATTTTGTCAGCATGCCCTCTGGAAAGCATGGTCAAATTTATAGTGCCACCAGCAATACACAAGTGTTTTCTCTACACCTCTGCCAGTTTTGAGTTTTACACCTTCTAAAATTTTGTTGTTAATGTAACAGGTTGATGTTCTTCTTGGTTCTAAGTTTTATTTTTTTCATAATTCTTTTTTTTGTATTGGAGTATATTTGCTTTACGATGTTGTGTTAGTTTCTTCTGTACAACAAAGTGAATCAGCTGTATATATACATATATCACCTCCCTCTTGGACCACCCTTCCCCCGATCCCACCCATCTAGGTCATCACAGAGCACCGAGTTGAGCTCCCTGTGCTATACAGCAGGTTCCCACTAGCTATCTATTTTAGACATGGTAGTGTACGTATGTCAATCCTAATTTTTAATTTGCATCTCTCTTATGGAGACCTTTCAGAAAGTATTTTTTTCTTAAGGAACAGTGTCCCATCTTGCCAGGAGATGGCGCTGTGACTCTGTGCTTAGGCTTCTTGAGACAGCCCGTGCTGTTAGTGATGGGCTGTGTGGATGCACCAGGAGAGGGGATGTTAAGAAATCCTCTGGTCCCCCCTGGACCCCCAGTTTCCCACCTGAGTTCAGAAGACCTGGTTTTGTTGAGGAGATGACACCCCACCTGCTGAGTCTGCCTTGCCCCACCCCACAGAGTATCTATCACCCTCTTGAAGTTCAACAGAATCCAAGGTTATGAAGTGTCCACTGCAGGCCAGACATGGATCACACCCTCCCCCAAACTCACAAGCAAGTGGAGGACAAAATCAACTCTAAATGCTGTACTTCCTGTAAAATAGCTGCAAAGGGCTCTGAGTGATTGGGAATTGGAAAGACTGCCTCCAACTACAGGTATTTGGGGCCTTGGAGGACATGGGCACTGAGCTGGGCCAGCTGGGGCAGGAGGCAGCTGAGCAGAGTGTGGATGGGTGGGAGTGGGGGCCAGGGATTGGGGGTCTGATCAAGAGCCACTGTGAGCCTGGAGCTCTGGTGGAGACCACCAGGAAGATGAGGCTGTGGAGACCCCCAAAGAGCTGAACTATGGCGGGCCCTGAATGCCACGTCAAGAAGCATGGAGTTGGTTTTGTAAGAGGTGTGCTTGTGGAAGTGTCACAGCAAGAAGGTGGCGGGGTCGTCCTCGCGCTTTGGCAAAAGTAGCCTGAGGTCTAGATGATTCGGTGGTTTTCCTCATGTGTTCTGCGGACACATCCTCCTCTCATCTGACTGATTCTCAGAAGTGGTTAATATGATCGCCCACTGCCCGTGCTCTCTTTCCTTGGCTTCTGTGAAAGCACAGCGCTCCTTTCCCCCTCCTGCCTCTGTGGCTCCTCCTCAGTCTGCTTTGCAGCTTCTTCCCCTTCATCCAGCCATGAAACATGACTTCAAGAAGGCTGCTCTCACTCTGCACTCTCCCCTGGGCGATCTCGGCCTGCTCTCGGCTTAATTACACCCTATCCCAGGATGACTCAGCCCCGGCCTCCCCTCTGAGCTCCAGACCCATACATCCAACTGCCTCCTCGACAGTTCCTTATGAATGTTTGGAAAGCATCTTTAATTCACGTCCCGAATTTCCCCACTGAACCTTGCCTAATGCTGGTCCTCTTCCGGCATTCCTTGACTGAGTGGACGCACCACCATTCATCCTGTTGGGCCAGTTAAAATCCCAGAGGCTTCTTTGCCACCTCCCTCTTCCTCACCCCATTTCCAACCTCTCCACAAGTCCATTGACCCTACTTCCTCCACAGTGGTCAGTGCTGTCTGCTTCTTTCCTCGCCTCTGCCATTGACGCAGGTGGAAGCTACAGAGGCTTTTCTGGGCCACTTAGAGCCACTGCAGAGTCTCCTAACCAATCTTCCTCCTTCCACTCTGGCCCCTCTCCTACCTCCTATTCACACTGTGGCCAGAGTCATCTTTTCGAAATGTAGAAGCGACCATGTCACTCACTGTCCCAGTGAAATCTCCACTGCTTCCTATTGCTTTAAAAAAAAACATTTTATTAAGATAACATAGGAAAGAACATAGAACAAATGTACAATTGAACACTCTTGAAAGCAACTACCGTGAAAGGAGGCAGCACCTTGCCAGCCATCCCACTCCATGTGCCCTCAAAAGAGAACAGCCCCCTTCCCCCACCCTCCTGCCTTCTCCAGATCCCTGCAGGGCTTTCACAAGGCTGTTCCCTCTGCTAGAAATGCTCTTCCTTCCCTGTATCTCCCAGTTAACCCCAACTTATTTTTGTATCTCACTTGGAGGGTTCCCTCTTCAGAGGGGCCTTCTCCACCTTCCCGGATTTGATCAACCCTCCTGCTTGAGCCTCTCGCTGTGCGCTCCCTTCTCCTCTGCAGCACAGGTCAAGGTTGTGATTTTTCCACTTGTCTGTGACGTGATATGATTAATGACCATCAGCCCGACGAGGGTGAGGGTTATGTTTGCTTTTGCTCACCGTTGTCTCTCTGCTGTCTAGCCGGGTGCCTGGCACATAGTATGTGTTTGATTAAAAAATTGTTGACTGCTGTCCAGGGAGAGATAGGCAGCAGACACCACAATTAGGAAAGGGTCTGGGTCTGGAGACCTGGACGGAGGAGGCCTGATTCCCTGAGAGGTGAGGGCTGAAACAGTGGGGATAGGTGGTGTGACCTGGAGAAGAATGACGCAGTGAGAAGAGGACGGGGACTTGTCTCCAGAACCCCCGAGGCCATGCCAGGGTTCTCCCAATGCAGGAGCCAGGCCTGGATGGGGATGGCTGGAGAGGCTCCTGGGCCCAACCACTCCCGCTCGGGGCCACTGGGGCTGAGCTAAGTGGAAACAAATGTTCCCTGGCTTCCCCCCAGCCCAGTTCTGGTGGGCGAGCAGCAGCCCCTCCTTCTCAGCCCCTGGTCCCCACTCCCCCTCTTTCCAGCTCCCCTGGGTTCCTTTTCCCTTTGACTGATGGGGTGATGGGAAGGCTGGGTGCGTGGATAGGGCTGAGAGATGTGGAAGATGTGAGGCCGGTGGGCTCTGTGGGGAACCAGGTCCTGGGGTGGGGGGGGTCCCTTGGATAAAGACCCAGAGGGAGTCTCAGGGAAACCTGACCTGCAAGACAGGGAAAGACTGGTTAAAGCTGGGAACCAGGCATTTGAGTTCCCACTCTGGGCTGGAAAGGCACATTCTCATGATTTCAGGTGGGCTGCGAAAAGCTGGAGTAGAGCATCTGGGATTCAGAAGGGTGAGGAAAGTGATTCTCTCTTTTTTCTATCTTTTTTCTTCCCTCTGTCTCTCTAGAGGACTGGCCTTTCCTCTCTCTGTTCTCCTGGGACCCAGAGACCTAGTGCCCTGAGGAATTCTCAAGTCCAGTCACCACCCTGAAGGAATGAGAGCTAGGTCCCATTGCTGGGGAAGGAGGGAGGGAGGGATGATGGTAGGGAGGGACAGAGAGAGGGAGGTGATTGGGAGGGGAAGGGTCACAGGCCCAAATTCCTGGGCTCCTGCAGCTTCAGTCATTCTGAGAAACAAAGAAACAGAGAAAGTGATTTAGAGACAGACACAAATAGAGACCGAATTATGGAGATGGGAGAGACGTGAAAAGACACACAGAAAGACAGTGAGAGAGAGAATCCGACAGACAGAGGGCTCTGCTTTCCCCTGCAGCGATTCTGATGTTATCTGTCTCCAGCTGCCTCTCTCCCTCTCCACAGTCCCCACCTCTGCCCCTCCTTCCTCTCCAACCCCGCAGCCAGACACCCCTGTCTCTCCTTCCCCACCTCTCTTTTGCGACGAGGCCTAGACCTAAGGCAGAGAGATGGGGGAAGAGGTGGAGGGGGCCCAGAGGACAGAGAGAGAGGGATCAGAGTGGCACCACCCCATTCATGCTGCAGAGGTGATGTGTGTGTGCGTTTGTGTGTGCATGTGATCTCCAGGGAAGCAGGCATGTGTCTCAGCCTGAGCCAGCCCACCTGTGTGTCCATCCAAACCTGTGGGTGAAAGTTACCCAGCATTGTCTAGGAGAGGTGAGGGAGTCCTGTGGTTTCTGTGGGGTATCTGGCAGTCTGTGCCCAGCTGTGGGTGTGTACGAGTGGGCATGCGTATGCATGCATCTTGATCTGTCTTTGTATGTCTCTGGCTCCATCTCCTAGTTTCCCAGCCCTGCTCTGTGGAGGGTCTTCTAAAGTGACAGTGATGGACTGAAGCCTCAGGAACATCTGAACTCATCTCTCTGAAGGTTTGAGGGCTTAAGGGCAGAAGTCATTGCTCTAGCTCTGACCATAGGCCAGCCAACCCCTCGATGGGGTGCAGAGAAGGCAGAAGGCAGTGGGCAGAGGCAAGGTTGCCCTTGGGACAGGGGCCCTGGGAACTGGGGCTTCGGGAGGCCTGCCCATCACTGACTGCAGCCCACCCCTCCCCTGCCTCAGTGCTTCTGCAGGCACTACTGGGCCGGCTGACTCTGGAATGGGATTCAGGGGTGCATTGGTGGGGGGAGCACGAGGGCTTGGGGAGTCCAGATATGGCCAAATATGCTACAAGGTCTGGCCAGAGAGAGTACTGCCGGAGGGGTGGGGCCTTCTGCGTGTGTTTGTAGGAAAGGTGGGGGGTGGGGGCAGAAAGGCTGCCTGCGGGGGAGAAGGCTTCTTGGCAAACGCCCCAGTTTCCTGAGCTGATCCCTGCTCCCTGCCACTGCTCCCAATTCTGTTGTTTCAATAACATCATTTTTATCCACCCCACAGAGAGACCATGTCTTAGGAGGGGGAGGGGAGGGACAGGGCTAGGGCATGAGGGGGTGGTAGTGGAGAGAGGCCGGGGTCTGGAGGCAGCAGGGACTAGATTTGGGGCGATCCCTCCTCAGGCAGAGGCAGGGCGGTCCCAGAGCCCTGGTCCCCTGATGACAAAGACAAATACATTAAAATTCTTGCCTCGGAGAAGAATGCAGGATAGGGAGAGCATTTCATAATCTACAATAACAGTAGCAGGGTGGGGGTGGGGGACCGGGAGGGGGGCAGGGGGCTCAGAACCCAGGCAGTGGTCCCCAGGGGGTTGGTCGTTGGCCACCTGCAGCCTCCAGGGACCCCCAGAGCCCTCCAGCCGCCTGTTCAGCACCATCTGGCCTGAGTGTGTGCCCAACCTGGGCATGTCATTGAGGGTGCAGGGTCTGGAGTTGGCACTGCCCTGCAGCAACAGCAACTGTGTATAAAATTAAGAGGTGCAGGGGCTGTGTATGGCGTCTGGATGCTCTTAAGGGCTAAAATGGGAGGGGCTGCACTTGGGCCATGCCCCCCTGGCTATCTCCCTCAGCCACTAGCCCCCTTCTCTAGAACGCTCCAGCACCCTGACCAGAACTCTCAGTACCCAGTACAAGGAATTAGACTGACTCAACCTGGACACCAGGGCCCTGGGGTGGGGCTCCCAGCAAACCCAGGGGCTTCCCTATGTGCCTGGGCCAATGTTTCTCCATTTCCTTTCTCTTCTCCACTTGCTCATCCTTCCTTTCCCAGATCTGCCTCCTCCCCTGGGATAGGCATCTGTGGTCTTTTATTGCAACCCCAGCCCATCGTGATCCACTTGTGCCCACACTCGGAACCTTGCCTTCTCTCTGCTCACCAGGGTGTTCCTCTTATTTCCTTGGGCAGTGGCCTCATTCCCCAAGTTCAGGTGCTCCCCGCCCCTCCCATTCCAGAAGACCAGGAGCTTTCCTCTAGGTGCCTGAAGTTTCTGCCACACGGGCTTGAGGTCGTCTGTCTGTCCTCTCCTCCCAGGAGCACCCTTACAGCTTGATGGCTGCTCTGGGTAGTGGTGGTAGGGAGACTGGCCTTTCCTGTGGAATGTCCTGCACCACCTGTCCCTCGGCACCCCTGGGGCACACGGGGCCAGAGGGAGGAGCAGGGACTACAGCTCCCTGCCAGCCCGCTTGGTGTGATGAATGGAGCTGTCCTTTCCTCCCCACGGGGCCTTTGATCTCCCCCCCGTGGGGAGGGGACCAGGGGCATCAAAGACATTTTTGTGGCATTAGAGAATCAGATAAACGCCATCTCACCTGCAGCTGGCCCTCCCACCCCCTCTGGCCCCGGCCAAGTTGGGGGGAGCGGCCTGAGGCAGGGACCCACGGACCCACGAGGCCCGGTTGCAGCGAGTTCTGACCCTTCACTCTCTTGGAAGTCTGCAAGCTCCACTCTGTCGCTCGCCTACACGTGCGAGCGCTGGATCGCAGGCCATAAAGAGGTTCTTCTTGCTGTGTCCTCTCCCCTCCGCACCTCCTCCCCTGAACTCGGGCCTGATGAGGCGGGGGCTGGGGAGGAGAGTGGAGGCCTAGCGCTTCCTCCCGCGCTCAGGGAAAGGCTGAAAGAGGGGCGTGCTGCGCGGAGGCCGGGTCCGGTAAGAGGTGACCCCTCCGGAGTGTGCCCATCGCGCCTTCGAGTTCGACACCCCTAGCCGGAGCACCCAGCGCCCGGGGCCAACTTCCTCTCCTGGCCCCCGCTCCAGCATCCCACTCCGCACCGCCCCCCAACCCAAACTCCCTCATTCCTGGGAAGTTTTCTCTCTTTACAGTCAACAAACCTGTCAAACGTCTCTCTTCCAGCCCGTCCCCCATTCCTCAGCTCCTTTTCCTTCCCCCGCTAACCCTTCTCCACCCTACTTCCCCGCCCCTCCTTGCCCCCGACTCCGGGCGGCGGCCGGGGGCTCCCAGGCAGTGAGAGGCGAGGTGAGGGGGCGAGGCGGGCGGGTCCCCCAGACACGAGCGCGCTCGGGCCCCGCCCCGGGACCTCGCTCCCACCCTCCGCTGAGCTCCGCGCCCGCCACCCCGGGGCGCTCGGCTCCCTCCCGAGAGTCCCGTCGCCTGACTGTCGCAACTGCCACCCCCACGGCCCCCCTGCCCCCCGCCCCCGCCCCGGCCCCGCTCCCCTCCCACCCCCACCCCCGGCTCTGATTTCTTCTCCCGAGCGAGCTCGGCAGGAGACACAGGCGCTGGCTGCCCCGTCCGCTCTCCGCCTCCGCCGCGCCCTCCTCGCCCGGCATGGGCCCCCCCGCCGCCGCCGCCGCCGCCGCCGCCGCCGCCGCCGGAGCCATCGCCTCCCGGCCGCCGCCGCCGTCGCCGCGCTCGCCCTGAAGCCCGGGCCCCCGCGCGCACCGGCTGGCCCCGCAGCCTCGTCCCCTGGCCGCCCCGGCCCGCGGTAGAGCTGTCACGATGCAGCCGCCCGCGCCCTCCCGCCTGAGGCTGCTGTTCCTGCTGCTCCTGTGTCCGGCGCACGTCGGCGGACTGTGGTGGTGAGTACTGCGTCTGACTGTCCCCGCGGGGCTCCTGGAGCTCGAAGGTGGGGACCTCGGGACCGATAGTGGGGCTCTGAATTGCGCTCCTGCCGCCTCCGGGCTCTACCTGTGCGCAGAGCCCAGCCGCCGGGCAGCTGGAGAAGTGAGGGGGAGGTGCGTGCCGCTCCTGCCAGCCTCCTCCAGGGGCACTTCTGAACTGCCACTTAGATATGCCCACACACCCCCGCTCCCCCCTTACATTCTACTGTGTTTCCTTCTCCTGTGTCCCACCCCAGGTTATGCGCCCAACCCAGGTCACCAAGGAATTGGCAGATGGGTAGGAAAGACATCGGGGAGACGGGCAAGATCTGTAGTCTGAGATCCGAATAAAAAAGTCTGCGAGGAGGGCTTTGGATTTAGGGGAGGAGGGCTGGATTTGGGGAAAAGAGGGGAGCCAGGTGGGAAGCCACAGGCAGGAAGACTCAAACAGCTGCCTCTTCCCCGCCCTGCTTTGCCCACAAACCCACCAGCTTCTGTCTGGGCTCCTCCAGAGTGGGCGGTAGGGGCGGGAAAAGGAGTGTAAAGGGGAAACCGAGTCAGAACCTTAGCTTTCTCTACTTCCTCCTCCCCGACCAAAGAGGAGGAAAGGCAGGAAGGGACCCAAGCCTATGCCCTTCCATATGTAGGGGTCATGGGTGAAAAAATGTGCAGCTGGGGACGTACTGGGAACCGTGGAGGGTCCTGGAGGAAGGGAGGGAGGCCTGGCCAGCCAAGGGTTGGGGACGTCTTCCCAGACCTAGCCTCTCGACTTGGCCCTAGCTAGAGCAGACGCCTAGGCAGCTAAGGTTGAGGGAACTTTGAGTCTTGGGAGGTGGACAGAGGCTGGGGAGGTGGGTGCCCGGCCGGGACCGCTCAGAGATCCGGATCCCGTAGACTTTTTTTTCCTTCTCAGTCTCAGGAGCAGCAAAGACCCGCCCGGAATAGTTGTGTTTAGAGAGGAGGGACTTGGACAATACCGCTGGTGCATCAGCCAATCGTAAGAAGGCAAGGTCTTGTCTATTTGCATATCACAATGTCACTGGCTGGATTCTCTACCCTCCACTCCTCTCCCACCCCGGGATTTGGAAGAAGGGGTGGGGCAGGCAGATCCTTCTCTTCTAGGAAGATAGCTGGATGCCCACACAGGGAGCTGCTGGCCACCATCCCACTTCCATGATGTGGGAGAGAAGTCCCTCAGGGTGTCGCTGAGGGGACAAACTGAGGACGACCGAGGTCCTGCCTAGGGAACATGCGTCCTTTGATCCTCACTTAGAATAATGCAGTAGCAGCTTTGAAATAGAGGGACCTGAGATCTAACCTCCCCCATTTGTTAAGCCTGTGACTTTGGGCAAGCCACTTCTCCCTGCTCCCAGATGTCTCAACTGTAGAACAGGGAGTCAGTCCCCCTAGCTGGCAGGTTCCATGGGAGGATTATGTGGGATGACCTACAACATAATTGGACATTAGGAGGTGCTGCTAAATGTAAGTCTCCTCCTCGACACCCCAGGTTCTGTCCAGAGTCCCCATGGGTGAAAAGGGGGATTAATTTAAATGTAAAATCCAGGGTCCCCAGCAAAATTTTGTAAAGGGATCTCTATCTCTTGTTCCCCATGCACACCTTTCCTAACTTTGCCCTTCCTCAAGGTATGGGGACAGGGGTCTCTCCCTGATGGCTGTTGCCTTCCCTTCCCCCTGCCCCATTTGTCCCAATTTTCTCATCCTTCCAGTTAAAAATACCACTTCCTCCATGAAGCTGTCTCTCTGTCTTCCCTCCCTTGCCTTCTCTGTGCTCCCACTGCACTCCATGCATTGGGCAACTATGCCAGTTATGCATTTTACTGACAACCATCTCCTCTTGGGTCTCTTTTCCCTGCTCCTGGAAGGCCAAGCGTTTGTCTTTAGGGCCCTGAAGACTGAAGGTGCTAGGGACAGTTTTATGGAGTGTTGCTGAGTTCATCTTTCTGGGGTTTGTATCCATGGGGGTTCCTTTGTTTAGGAAGGGCTGTTGGGTGGGAGCCACACCAGAGGGAGAGAGACTTGGTCCCTTGGAGACTGACCCTGAAGCTGGAAAGCAGGGAGTGGGGGAGGAGGTGAGGAAGGCAGGTGTGGGAGAACACAGAGGCCTTCATGGCCACAGCTGCAGGGAGAGCTGGGTGAAGAGTGAGGGCTTGGGATGATAAGGTGTCTGGCGAATGCCTCACTCAGATGCTTCTGAGAGGCTCCTGTCATTCCTTGCCCCCCACCCTGGAGGCTTCACCATAAGTAAGAGCTTCTTCAGGCCAGGAGATTCTAGGCTGCTCCCTGATGTCTAGGACTGGTTTGCTGGACCTCTTCTCTCTGCTTCTCAGAGAAGCCAGGCCAGAGCTCTAGTGGTGGACAGGAAAGCAGCTGGCCTCGCAGCAGCCCACTGAAGTCCAGGCTGACATTCTAGCAGCAGCCAGGCTGGGAGGAGACAGGACCCCAGGAACTCTGAGCGACTGGACTGTCCTGGTCAGGAAAGGAGGGTTCTGGAGGAGAGCGGCCCAGGCCCTAGAATAGGCTCAGGGACCTGGCTCCAGGTCCCAGAGAAGTTTCCCTTCCACTTTCTTTCCCCCTCCCCCATCTTCTCCGATGCAATGCATGCTTTCTAAACTCTGCCTCTGGCCTCTGTCTGTCTCTCTCCCATCTGTAACCATATCTTTGTGAATTGCAGAATCCCAGATTCCAGGACACTGGCCAGGCTCTCTTGAGGTCATCTTGTCCAGCTTACTGCCTCCAGGCCATCCAGCCTATGCTCTGGCCCTGACAGAGCCAGGTCATCAGCTCCCATCTCTCCTATCCTGCTCCCTGCCCCCCTTCCATCCTCCCCCGGGAAGTTCTTCTCAATGTCCGACCCATCTTTATTTATACCTCCAATCAGTGGATGTAGAAAATAGCTCACTCTCACAGAATACCCAGATCAATCTCCCTTCTTCTCCCTTCCTCTTTCCTCTTTCTGTTTTATAGTTTCTATGAAAGAAACTAACCCTCCCCTTGTTCCACTAGGAAAAGCACCACTCAGTCTCACTCCCTTCCCCCATCTCATCTTGCCTCCCTTCCCTATGGAAACAGGAACAGACGCCTACGACAGCCTCACCTCTGGTCCCTCGGGGAAGCCGGGAAAGGACCCAGGCTTCTTCCCGACACCCCAGATTTCCAGTTGTGACCCCCCTCACCCTTTCCCATCCCCTCTTCCTCTGGGGCCCCGACCCTTCATAGGCACTTCTGTGGCTGGCCCCCACAGACTCAGGATGGTGCGGGGGTGGGGTGGCCATCCAGCACCCCCTCCAGGCCTCCCGCCTTGGCAGCTTCCCCTGGAGGGAGACAATGGGGCTATGAGCAGAAAAGGGCAGGGGCAAAAGGAGGCTGGCTCGGTCCAGGCCAGAGCATGCCCTGAGCCCACCAGAGTCCTGGCACTGTGACATTTCCTGCGGGGTGCAGCCCCCTCCTGCCCCGTTCTCATCAGAAGCCAGGAGTTGGTGGGGGGAGGTCAGCGGGAGGCTTGATCACCAGGGCCCAGTGAGGGGGATTCCAGAGTGTGTACTTTGATGGAGAAATCCAGCTGTGGAGGGGATGAGGCGAGGGTGGGGCGGGCAGCCAGGCCTCGGTCAGGCTGGCAGTAGGGCACCCAGCCAGCCAGAGCAGGAGGCGCTGGGGAACGCAGAAGCCGGCCCCTGGGGGCTGGAGAGGGTGCCCTCTAGCCTGAGCCTTCCTTCCTGCGGGGGGCAGGCGGGGGGTGGGAGGGTGAGATCTTGGGTGCTTCCCCTGGACTGCCTGAGGAGGAGCTCGGGGAGGGAAAGGTCGCTGGGAGGGTTCTTCACCCACTTTCCACCTGGCCTCTTGGGCTGGTTTCTCCAGCTCGGAGCCCTCTGTTTAATCCAGAAATTAGATCTAGAAAGGACTTAGAGATCATCTGGTCCAATCTTCTCACTTACAGTGAGAACTCTAGCCAAAGCTCAGGGACAGGAGGTGACTTGCCCAAGGCCCCCCAGAATGCAAGTTGCTGAGGGCTGGGACCGGGAGCCCACCTCCTGCTGAGTACCGCACCCTTGTGTGCTGTGGGGCTCAGGAAAGGGGTACAGGGCCTTCCACGGGCCCCTTCTGCTCCCCCATCCCCACCCTCACACAGTGCTCCCCACCTCAGCGTGGGAGAGCAGAAGGCACATGGCGGATGCTCACCGGCATATCCAGCGGATGGTCACTGTGTCCATGCCTTTGCCTCCCACAGCCCTGACCAATGGGAAGCCCTCTTCTGCAGTGAAGTCATTCAGGGCAGGAAAAGCCCCTGCCTCTTTCAAGAGCAATGAGGAGGAGAGAAGTGTGAGGAGGTGGGAAGGGCAGCACCCAGCACAGGGCAGAGAGAACCAGATTGGGCTGGGGTGGTGGGGGGCCGTGGGGAGGCAGGGGTTAATGGAGCTGGGGCATCACTGGCTTTGATGTGGTGGTCGGGGAGTGGGGAGGGACGGGGGGAGGGGAGCAGTAATTACCGAGTTAGACAGAGCAGGACAGGACAGGCGGGCCGGGCACAGGCCCGGGCCCAGCTGCCTCAGCCGTCAGGCAACATTTTTCTGCCCCTTCTCCCCCACCCACCTCCCCCACCCCTGTGCAGCCCCCGCCCACGGCCCCAGGGCTCAGGGCTCCCTCTGCTGGCTCTTGGGAGTGAGGGTCAGACTAAGGAGCGTGGGGAACTAGTTGGGGGCTGGCTGTGAGACCAGAGGAGCAGGCATCAGAAGGATCTGTGGTCCTCTCGGCCTCAAGAATCCACCGACCAAGGAGCGCTCGATGGGGAAGGGAGGGGTCCTGGAGGGCGCTCCTGGTCCACGGGCTGGGCTGACAGGGGAGGAGGAGACACTGGGATCCAGGCTAAGTAAGGGCAGAGAGTTGGAGAAAAGCATGTTCTCAGGAATTCACAAACGCTCCTGATTGCCCGTGCGCTGTGCAGGCCCAGGAGGTGATTAAGGGTGTGAATGGGAAGACAAAACACTTGTGGAAGTCCACTCTCTGGACAGGCTCTTTTCACAGGTAACCTGGGAAGTAGGCAGGTATTATTTATTTCCATTTTACAGTTGACGACACTGAGGCTCAGAAGGTTAAGTTTCATCATCCATTCCACCAATGATAAGTGCCAGCTTCCCTTGCTCGGGACTTGCTGACATCATAGAACCAGCAAATGGCAGAGCCCAGATACACACCCAAGTCCGATGGATCTTCAAACCCCTGAGTGTGTTCTGCTGATGACGTTTACTTCTTCCTGAGGGCCTTGTCTCGAGTGAGTTCATATCTAATTGGAGAGAGAGGACAAGAAAACATGACAAAATAATTATGCCCCTCGCAGCATAACAACCCCCCCCCCCAAATGAGTGCCACTTGGAGCGATGCAAGTCGGGAAGGTCAGTGAGGGCTGGGGCCCAGGGGAGGCTCCTTAGAGCAGGTGGGATCTGAGGCGAGTTTGGAGAGATGCTGGGTGAGATTTTGATGACTTAGGGGTGGCGAGGGGCGGCTCTGAGTTAGCCAACCCTGCTCAGAGTAAGGGCTATGTGGAGGATGGCATGCGAGGCCACACGGGGTATCCGAAGACCACAGGTGGCCGCTTCCTCCAGTCCCTTTGGTTTTTAAAATATTCACCTAAATTTCTCACAGCGGGGATCCCTCCACTGAGTGGCCAGGGTCAGTCACCTCTCTTCTCACCGTGCTCACCTGTACAATAAGGGTGACGTGGGTGGAGCTGGACTAGAGTATCTCTGACATTCTCTTCCGCCCTCTGAATCCAGGGATGGAAAGGTAAGTTAGGCCAGAAACCCAGGCCTCCAAGGCTTAGATCTACAGATGTTGTCAGTAGGAACTGGCTGCCCCCTGACCAAGGTCCCTGGGAGGGAGATCTTGGCACAGGCCGTGCCAGCTAGAATGGGCAAACCCAGGCTTGTCCCATCTTGTCTACATACTGATTTCTTTTAGGGCTAGTCTTGTTTTTTCTATGCTGGAGTGACTATTTGTTTAGGATCTCAGATCCTACATGTTATATATTATATATTTCCTACCACCACTGTGCTCCCGTCACCGCCCCCACTCCAAACACGCAGATGCTCCCAAACGGGCACATCCTCTCTGGGCTGATCTCAGACGGATGCTAACTCAGAGGCCCCGACAGCAGAGTTCATTCCCTAAGGAAGCAGAAGGGAAGGAAGGAGGGTAAAGGAAGAAGGGAGATGGGGGAGTTCTTTCTTGATGCTCTTAAAGATGGTGTTAAAGTTAGACGGGATATTCAAGCCTCTCTCGCCAACTCCTCATTTTTCTGAAGCCCAGAGAGGGAACTGATTTGCCCAGAGTGGCTCAGCTCACCCAGAGCTGACAGAGACCAGGGTACAAAAGCGAGGCCTGTTGTTTTGCCCAGTGCTCCTCTGCCATCCCCTTCGGAGTTTCCTTTCCTGTGATTGAAGATGGGAGTGAGGACAGGAGGGCAGGGGACAAGCTAGTCCCTTGGGGTTCTAGCCGCTACTATTGCCCATCCCTCCTCCTGACTGGCTTGTAAACAAGCCTAGTTCCCAGGCAGCCAGCCAGCCTGGGGAGCCAGACCCGGACCAGAAACCGACTCTGGGGCAGCCCCTCAACGCTGTGAAGGGCCAGCCAGCCCCACCTCCTGGAGGGCCCTGCCTCTCATGCTCCTCTCGCTTCCTCTCCTATCTCAAGCTCCTGGGAAAAAGACAAGGTCAAGAGGTGTTTCCCTCTCTTGCCTGTGTACCCACACCGTCTCCTGCTTTCCTAGTGCAGGAGGAGGGAGAGGAGACGGATAGGGTAGAGTAACCTTGGGAAGATAAGGCCGGTCAGCCTTGGGAAAGCAGGGAGTTAGCAGAGGGCAGGATTGGGGAGGGGAGAGTGGGGAACTTAGCGGCATGGGGGTGGGGCGGGGAAGATGGGTTTGCAGGGCCCCAGACTCCCAGGTGGAGTTCTGGACATGCAGGTGGCAGAAGAGGAGCTGGACAGCTGTGGGCAGGCCCGCTTCCCTGCCTCTGAATGCGGCGGGGGAAAAAGAAAATGTCTGAGGAAGCTAATTAGGAGTCATGAAACCACATGTGGACAGGGGCCTGGGCTCAAGTGAGGACCTTCTCCTTAGATGGCTCATTCATTCATTCAAAAACATGTATTAAATGGTATTCATTGTAGTATTATAGTAATTGCTCATAATGTTCAAATTTTCATTAAAAAATGGGAGGGGGGAATACAAATTAAGTAGCCAAAAATCTGCTGTGGGAGACAAAAGAAAATGACAGTCCTAACTCTCAACGTGCTTGCTCCATAGTCTTATCTGCCGACCTTGTACAACCATGCTGGAAGCTGCCCCCCAATCCTTTTTGTAATGAAGTGGGATAAGTAGGTGGAAGGGGGAAGGAGAGAGAGAGAGAGAGAGAGAGAGAGAGAGAGAGAGAGACAGGTAAGGACAGGGTTGGGGCTGGACCTTCCCAGGCTACAGTTGGAACGCAGTGATGGGCAGGTCCTAAGCATGGAAGAAGAAAGGTCTGGACTATAAGTCTGTCCACTGAGGAGAGAACCTTGGCTCCTGGACTACTTGGGTAGGGGTGATGACAATAACCTGATAGGGTGGTGGTGTGTGTGTGTCACAGGGGGTGGTAGGAGATCTTAAAGGACTGAGCTTACGCATCTTCCTGCAGCCACACCTTCAAACATCTCACTCCTCCGTGTTGAGAAGTTCCAGCTTAAGACCTAAATTCCTCCTGCTGCTACGTAAGCCCATTACATCTCCTTGCTCTGGGGCCAGAACGTGCCTAGTCAGCACGCACCTACAGAGCAAATGGGGACAGTGGGGCGGATGCACACGAAGGCTAAACTGAAAGTAGGCCATCTTGACCTTTGGCACCTATCCACCAGCATTTTCCTCATCATTTTCCATCTCTTGGTGCTGCTTCTCCCCACCCAAAATTTTATTCTGCCTTCCGCTAAAGGATTTTTGAGTGGCTTCAAATTACCCTCAGCCCCCAAATGCTCAAATAAGAGCAATCCAATTAAAGTGGTTCCACCTGGGTGTCAGTACCTAGCCAGTATAACCTTCAGGGGTATGGTGTATGGCAACCAAAAGCTTGTCTTGCTGCCATCCTGCTCTGAAAAGGTCACAGACCCTGGAGCAGGAAAAGGGTCAGTGTCACTTACTTTACAACAATGCTTCAGAGACTCAGTCCCCAGTTCCTTCCTCCTGCTCTCCTGTTCAGGGAAACAGGGGATATCAGGGCGGGAGGGCCCACTTTAGAGATCAAAGCTTCACCTTCCTATTTGACAGAAAGAGAAATCTGGGCTAGAGAGAAGGTACGACTTTCCTCAGAGGCTCCATTCCCTAGCCACTCTAACATCCTGTGTCTTTCTATATCTCTGGGATTGCCACTACTTTTCTAGCATCAGAGCTGATCAGCTGACACATTTCCAGCTTGTGGTCCACTAAGACCAGATCCTTCTCTGTCACTGTCTACTTTTCTTTGGTATCTCTTTATGATATATACTTTCTTTTCTTTGACAGCCTTCTTGATCTTTCTTCGGTTAATTTCCTCCTTGTCTCCCTTTTGGGCTAGGCCTGTTGAATTTTAACTGTGGCCTACCTGGTGCCAGGTGCCTTCACTTTGAGTCAAATTCCTATAAGGATTTATTCATGAAGATGTACACAGAAGGTTAATACTGAATCCTTGCTCTATAGCAATTTCAGTCTAGAACCTAATTAAGAGGGGACACACAAATGGAATAGTAAGAGAACCAGACAGGATAATCTGAATTTCAGTTGTGGGGAGCTGGTGGGTGAAGAGGCATGTCACAGCTCCTGGCTGTGGGCTGGGCAGGGCTGGTCTCCCTCCCCCTCACCCAAGCTCTTTGAGTTACACCCCTGATCTGCTGTTCTTTGCTTCCCAGGGCCGTGGGCAGCCCCTTGGTCATGGACCCTACCAGCATCTGCAGGAAGGCACGGCGGCTAGCAGGGCGGCAGGCTGAGTTGTGCCAGGCCGAGCCAGAAGTTGTGGCCGAGCTAGCGCGGGGCGCCCGGCTAGGGGTTCGAGAATGCCAGTTCCAGTTCCGCTTCCGCCGCTGGAACTGCTCCAGCCACAGCAAGGCCTTCGGGCGCATCCTGCAGCAGGGTCAGTGTGGGGAGGAGACCAGGAGGGGGCTGCTTTCTCTTCGCTGGGGGGTCAGAGGAGAGGGTGGAGGTTTGGGTAGGCTGCCTGAGCCCCACTTCTCCCACGGTTCAAAGGGCACCCTGCCCTGATCCTGTCTCCCGACCCCTCATCACACTGCCTGGCCCACCGCATTCCCCCAGTACCCAGCTTTGGTCCTGCTGTCTGACTGCCCCTCCCCGCCCCCGCAGACATCCGGGAGACGGCCTTCGTGTTTGCCATAACGGCCGCGGGCGCCAGCCACGCCGTCACGCAGGCCTGCTCCATGGGCGAGCTGCTGCAGTGTGGCTGCCAGGCGCCCCGCGGCCGGGCCCCGCCCCGTCCCCCCGGCCTGCCAGGTACCCCTGGGCCCCCGGGCCCCGCGGGCTCCCCCGACGGCAGCGCCGCCTGGGAGTGGGGAGGCTGCGGCGACGACGTGGACTTCGGGGATGAGAAGTCGAGGCTCTTTATGGACGCGCAGCACAAGCGGGGACGCGGAGACATCCGTGCGTTGGTGCAACTTCACAACAACGAGGCGGGCCGGCTGGTGAGTCTGGGCAGGATGTGTAAGGCTGTGTGTGTGTGGAAATGCGTGTGGAAATGTGTGAATGTGGGCAGCTTTGAAAGGATGTGGGAGAGTGTGGTATGTGCGGAGGACTGAGTTTGTGGAAGGGTGTGGGGAAGTGAGGGTGTGAGTGAGGGTATGCAGTGTAGGAGTTCGTTAATGTGTGCAGGGGAGCCAGCATGGCCATGGGGACCACTTGGGAAGATTGGCTGGGGGCCTGGATGGGCATGTGGGAGGGGAAGTGGCCAGCCTAGAAGAGGGAGTTACTTGGGGGGCCTGGGAGGGCCTGGGGCTGATGGCCCAGTGGGCAGGGTAGGGAGGAGACACCCAGGGAAGAGGACCCAGGGCCTTTAGGGACCTAAGGTAGGGAGGACATAGCTCTGAGACAGGACATGTGGGGCAAAGTTTGGGGTAGGTAGGGAGCTGGCTGCCAGGGCAGGGGCAGAGGAGGGAGACAAAGGCTGGGGATGAAAGAAAGGATAGAGGCGAGGTAAAGGTATGGGGTCTGGAGGTAGGGGAGCCGGGAGAAGTGGGGGAGGCCTGGAAATGGACTAAACAGGTCCAAGGGAAAATGGGCTTGGAAAGGAGAGAAGAACGAGAAGTAGATCCTGATGGTAGAAGGGGGTCAGGCAGAAGCCGGAAAGCTGTGACTGAATCTGGGCACTTAACTGGCTGCCCAGCAATCCCAGACCTGCCCCTGTCCAGAGCCCTGGCAGCCTCTCCCCTTCCCTCTATGATGATGAGGGTCCCATGAGCTCCTGTTTAGGGACTAGAAGCAGTCTGAGTCAGATGTTTACAGGAGGCGATGGGGGGAAAGAGAAGGGGCCTGGGAGCCGGAGGGAGATGTACAGGTCTGTAGATCAGGTTGGCCCCTGGACTCTGAGCTTCTGGAAATGATCTTCCTGGGGCGTCTGACCCCTTAAATCCCTAGTGGGGTTGTGAGTCTTCGACCCCAGCTTCAGACATAAATAGTAAATAAAGGGCAGGACTCCTGGGTTCCAGTTCTCAGTAGTGCATCCACAGTGGGCCCTCCTGTACCGTATGCCTCAGTTCTAGGTTGTGCTAGGGACCCCCCCCCACACACACACATCCTATGTCTTCTAGGGTTCCGGCCTGAGGCACTGGGCAGGGGGGTGAGAGGGGGACCAGAGAGGAATGTCCAGACAGGCCCACATACCTGCCGGAGAGGGTTGGGGAGGGGTGCCGGAGACAGAGCCCAGGCGGCCTGCTCTGCCTGGGGCCCTGAGGAGCAGGAATGAGGGGGTTGGCCTGGCAGGAGGAATAGGATGCGAAGCTGCCACCTTCCCCACCCGCCTCCCTCCAGGGAGAATCTCTCCCCTGCTGTCCATTATGCTTTCTCCCCCATTCCCTGGCTTTGGATCCTGGAACCTCTACACTGCATAGTGACCCCCACTCCCCACTTCTCCTACTTCTCCATCATTCTTCCTCCTCCTCTCCGGGCTGTGGGGCCCTTGATTTCCTCCTCCCCACTTTGCGCTCTCCTGTTTTGTTTGTTTGTTTTTGGTCTCTGCTCTTTTCTTTCTTTCATCCACCACCCTCCCCATCTTATTTTCTGTCGGTCTTCTGGGCCTCGCCGCGTCCCGCCTTCCGGATCTGTCTCCATCCGCCCGCGCCTCTGCTCCCCGCAGGCCGTGCGGAGCCACACGCGGACCGAATGCAAGTGTCATGGCCTGTCGGGCTCATGCGCGCTGCGCACCTGCTGGCAGAAGTTGCCCCCGTTCCGCGAGGTGGGCGCGCGGCTGCTCGAGCGCTTCCACGGCGCCTCGCGTGTCATGGGCACCAACGACGGCAAGGCTCTGCTGCCCGCCGTCCGCACGCTCAAGCCGCCTGGCCGCGCTGACCTACTATACGCCGCCGACTCGCCCGACTTCTGCGCCCCCAACCGGCGCACCGGTTCGCCGGGCACGCGCGGCCGCGCCTGCAACAGCAGTGCCCCGGACCTCAGTGGCTGCGACCTGCTGTGCTGCGGCCGCGGCCACCGCCAGGAGAGCGTGCAGCTCGAGGAGAACTGTCTGTGCCGCTTCCACTGGTGCTGCGTGGTGCAGTGCCACCGCTGCCGCGTGCGCAAGGAACTCAGCCTCTGCCTCTGACCCATCGCCCGGCTCCCCAGACTGCGCGCAGAGCCGCCTCTCGGCACCTGCGGGACCTCTGGGCGCCAGCAGGGGGCGTTGCCAACTTTCCCCTGGGAAAGTCCATCTCCCAGGCCTCTCTGGAAACTGTGAGGCGCTGGGGCTTGAGATATACGCCCGCTCATCAAGGCCCAGGGCACCGGAGAAGCCTCCAAGGGGCGCTCCCGGGGGCTTCTGGGGGAGACCTTCTCTCTCCTCGGCCCCCAGATAGAAACCAAAGAGCCAGTTTCTAGGCCTTGGGATGCGGGGCTCCACAGAACTGCTGGCCATGGGGTGGGTGGGTGCATTTAGTATCAATAAAAATATTTAAATCAATAGGACTGGGCCCATAGTTTGGAGGAGGGCTGCCATGGGGACAGGCTCTGAAAGGAGTGAGTAAAGGGAGATGGTTGTGATAGAACTAGCCTCTCAGGGGTCATCACCCTGGTTCCCTATCTTCCCCCTACCGAACTGGGCTCTTCTGGCAACGAAGATTACCAAAGCTCTCCCTTGGCATTCTTCTTGTTCTCTCTAGTACACATCTAGGGCTTGAATCTGCAGGCTGGGGGAGAACTAGGATGCCTCTTTAAAGGAGCAGACTGAGAGGGTCTAGAGAAAGAGGACCAGAACCTCCAGTGGTGTACTCAGTTCTCACCACAGCCCTTGTCCTAATTTTGGGGCGGGGGTGTGGGGACACCTTTATCTTTCTGTTTCTGTGGCCCCTGGGGAATTCGAGGGTAGACTTTTAGGGCCACCCAAACTCATAGGATTAAAGCACTTTATAAACTGTAGAATGTGATGAAAATGTTATTAGTAACATCAGATTTTGTTACCATCAAAACTAACTTCACCCCCATTAACATTGAAAAGACTGCCCAGAATGGCATTTCCAATCACGCTTAGAGGGAGATGAAGCGAAGTTGTCCCAAAGTTTCTCTTGGCATCCAATCACATTTCCTTCTTTCTGATTCCTCTCAGAAAGCTGATGGTGAGGGTAAAGGGACAGAAGAAAGATTTGGGGTTCTGGGTTCGCCAGAACTGGGCCTCAGGCCTCCATCTAACTCCAGAGAGAATGAGAGAGGGTGTAGCCCAATGGCTGGGATTCAGAGCCCCCAATTTTCCCACAGTACAAATACTGCAGTGGGGAACGACTCTCCCATCAAGGTATGCAGGGCGAAGCATGAGCATTAGATTCAGACACTCTGGGTTGGAAACTAGCGCTGCTGCTTACGAGTCTACAGTATAGGCCATGTTAGCCTCGGTTTCTTTACCTATGCAATGGGAATATCATTCTGTTTCAGTTATCCCTTGCTGCATAACAAACAACCCCAAAGTAACTACTTCTCATGATCCTTTAGGTCAGGAATTTGTCAGGACTCAGCTGCATGGTTCTGCTCCTTATGAGAGAACTATTGGCTCTGGTCATTCACTTGGCTAATTCTGCTGGTGGTTCGGCTGGAATGGACAGTCCCAGATGCTTCACTCACATACCTCTAGTGCCCCAGAGCTTCTCCAGTGGCCTCCTCTCCATGTAACTAGCTTGGGCTTCCTTATGACATGGTGGCCTCAGTGTAGTCAGACTTCTTACATAAGGCTGGCATTCAAAATAGACTGTACCAAACTTGAAGGCAGAAACTGAAAGTCTCTTCTTAAAGTCCAGGCTTAGAAGTTACCCAGCATCACTGTCACTCCTTTTTGGTTGACACAAGTCACAGAACCAGCCGAAAGTCAAGGGAAGGGGAAACACACTCCACCTCTCAAAGGGACAGAGGCAAAGAATTTATAACCATCATAATCTATCCACATCCTCATAGAATTGTGGGAAGGATTTTTTTGAGATATGCAAAGCACTTAGCATTTGACAATAACTTATGACAAACTTGTGTTTAATAAATGGTAGTTACTGTGAGAAAGGGGATAGAGAGCTGGTGCTTTTGCAGGCGTTGGGCAGGCCCTGATTGCAAATGAAGATACCCAACTCAAACTAGCTTAGGCCAAAGGGGATTAATTAATGGATCTTATACCTGGGAAGGGAATTAATTAATGGATCTTATACCTGGGAAGGGGATTAATTAATGGATCTTATACCTGGGAAGGGAATTAATTAATGGATCTTTTACCTGGGAAGGGGATTAATTAATGGATCTTATACCTGGGAAGGGGATTAATTAATGGATCTTATACCTGGGAAGGGGATTAATTAATGGATCTTATACCTGGGAAGGGGATTAATTAATGGATCTTATACCTGGGAAGGGGATTAATTAATGGATCTTATACCTGGGAAGGGGATTAATTAATGGATCTTATACCTGGGAAGGGGATTAATTAATGGATCTTATACCTGGGAAGGGAATTAATTAATGGATCTTATACCTGGGAAGGGGATTAATTAATGGATCTTATACCTGGGAAGGGGATTAATTAATGGATCTTATACCTGGGAAGGGGATTAATTAATAGATCTTATACCTGGGAAGGGGATTAATTAATGGATCTTATACCTGGGAAGGGGATTAATTAATGGATCTTATACCTGGGAAGGGGATTAATTAATGGATCTTATACCTGGGAAGTCCAGGGGTAAGTCTGAATTTAGGCACCGCTGAACCCAGGGGCCCAAATGATTGATGTCATTGAACACTCTCTCTTTCTCTCTCCCTCCCTCTCTCTCTCTCTCCCCCCCCCCCTCTCTCCCCCCCTTTCCCTCTCTCTCTCTCCCCCATCTTCTTCCCTAAACCCCCACCCCCATGTCTATTGTTTCCGATTGTCTCTGTCTCTCTTTTCACACTGTCCTTATGCTCTCCTGCTGCAGAGAGACTTCCTTTATATGGTAGCCGTATGTCTACATTCTTAGTGCTGCTAATCCAAAAAGTAATGGCTTTCCCAACAGAAGTCCTAAGGAAGCTGGGATCAGGTCAGCTTGGGTCACTTGCCTATCCCTGAACCAATAACAATGTTGAGGAAAATGTACCACCATGACTGGGATTGGCAGCCCCCCTAGGACCACAGGGAATGGGGGCACAGGGAGGGCACATTACTTCAAATGAAACAGAGGGAAGGGGAACTCATCCTGGAAGTGACAGACCCTAACCATGGCTTCCAGTGCATCTTCCCTGCCCTGACAATGGCCCCGGATCCACCTGTATGACCTAGCCTGGTTCAGCCCTCAAAGATCACATTGGGGCTCCAGAGTGAAGCCTGTATGGAGAAGGGGTATAAGGGTTCAGTGAGAAGGAATGGGCATCTGGGTTTTCTTCCTTCCTTCCTCCCTTCCTCCCCTTCCTTCCTTCCTTCCTCCCTTCCTCCCTTCCTTCCTATCTTCCTTCCCCTTCCTCCCTTCCTTCCCTTTCCTCCCTTCCTCCCCCTCCTCCCTTCCCCCCTTCCTCCCTTCCTCCCTTCCTCCCTTCCTTCCCCTTCCTCCCTTCCTCGCCCTCCTCCCTTCCCCCTTCCTTCCTTCCTCCCTTCCTTCTCCCTCCTCCCTTCCCCCCTTCCTCCCTTCCTCACTTCCTTCCTTCCTATCTACCTTCCCCTTCCTCCCTTCCTTCCTTCCTATCTACCTTCCCCTTCCTCCCTTCCTTCCCTTTCCTCCCTTCCTTCCCCTTCCTCCCTTCCTCCCCCTCCTCCCTTCCTTCCTCCCTCCCTCCCTTCCTCCCCTTCCTTCCTTCCTTCCTTCCTTCCTTCCTATCTTCCTTCCCTTTCCTCCCTTCCTCCTCCTTCCCTTCCTCCCCCTCTTCCCTTCCCCCCTTCCTTCCTTCCTCCCTTCCTTCTCCCTCCTCCCTTCCCCCCTTCCTCCCTTCCTTCCTTCCTATCTACCTTCCCCTTCCTCCCTTCCTTCCCTTTCTTCCCTTCCTCCCCCTTCCTCCCTTCCTTCCTTCCTCCCTTCCTTCCCCTTCCTTCCCCTTCCTTCCTTCCTCCCTTCCTTCCCCTTCCTTCCCCTTCCTCCCTTCCTCCCTTCCTTCCCCTTCCTCCCTTCCTTCCTTCCTCCCCTTCCTCCCTTCCTTCCTTCCTCCCTTCTTCCCTTCCTATCTTCCTTCCCCTTCCTCCCTTCCTTCCCTTTCCTCCCTTCCTCCCCTCCTCCCTTCCCCCTTCCTCCCTTCCCCCTCCCTTCCTTCCTCCCTTCCTTCCCCTTCCTCCCTTCATTCCTTCCTCCCCTTCCTCCCTTCCTTCCCCTTCCTTCCTTCCTCCCTTCCTCCCTTCCTTCCTATCTTCCTTCCCCTTCCTCCCTTCCTTCCCTTTCCTCCCTTCCTCTCCCTTCTCCCTTCCCCCTTCCTCCCTTCCCCCCCCTTCCTTCCTACCTTCCTTCCCCTTCCTCCCTTCCTCCCCCTCCTCCCCTCTTCCCCCTCCTCCCTTCCTTCCTTCCTTCCTTCTTCCTCCTGGGCTCCCTCTAGTCAAATACCTGGGCTTCAGGGAATTGTCATGGAGAATTTGTACTCAGAGTCTCTTGGACCTTGGCTGACTTACCAAGGCGGGGGAGTGGAGTCAGTACTGTGGCCACATGGTGGGAAAATAAAGCTCTGTAAGGATAGGGTTTTTATTCAAAGCTCTGCCTTCGCCTGCGCTCCCTGGCCGTGTACAATACTTACTGTTTTTTAAAAGTCTGCTGCACTTTTCTCGGTGGCCACCAGAGGGCGCACAGAGCCCAGCTTCCCTAATAACAGGGTTCACAGATAGGACCTGCAGGACATCTGGGGGAACTCAGAGAGCCGTGGGCAGGAGAGGGTAGGATGGAAAGGAAGTAAGGAGGCCCACGGAGAGCTCGGGTCAAGCTGCTAGAGTTCCAGACTGTCTGAGACCTCTGGGCTGACCCAGATTTAGGGCTGGGATGCCTGCCTCTGTCTCTACTGCCAGGTTCCGTGGCAGGGGGTGGGGGGGGTAGTGGTGGCGGTGATATGGGGTGTGTGATGCTGGATATCTTCCTCCATGATGCTAGAGAGGGAAACTGAGGCAGTGGCAGAGACTGACACCATCCCAAGCAGGTTAAAAGGAATTCAGTGGAAGTAGCATGATACAGTGAAAAAAAGCCTAGTTTGCTAGCTTGACCTGGGTCAAGTCAGTTAACCTCTCTGAGCCTCAGTTTCCCCAGAATGAAATGAGGTTCCTGATAGCACATTGTGAGAGTGCTTGCAGTCGTTAAACTGGCACTCACGTGTTAGCGTCCATCTTCTGTGACCAGTAGAGACTGGGAACTCCAGCAAGAGTCTGGGAACTGCCTTCTATGAAAGGTGAGAGTGATGGCCCAGGAGGCACCATTTTAACAATTATCCTGGTCCTCTTTAAGCTCAGAGATGGCTCTGCACTTTTGCACTGCTGCCTGGGAGGGGGGCTGGAAGCAGAGCTCAGAAATGCCCCATCACCTCAACCCCCCTTGCTCACCCAGCTGCTCAGCCCCAGGCACAGTCTGAGACATCGAGGTCCCCCGCTGGCTGAGTGGTGGGGGAATGTGGAACTGGGGAGATGGGGGAAGAGCACAGAGGCACTCCAGATGTGTGCATGACCACATCAGGAACAGTTGGAACACAGGCAGATGGGTGGGGAGGCCGGCAGGAAGGCCCAGGATCAGCCTGAGGCCGAGGGCTCAGGAAGCATTTCCGCTTCCTTTCAATGACCTAACATACAGGAGTTTGGGAGACTGGAGCCGCCCTTACCTTGCTGAGGGGCCATGGTCCCTGAGGCCTGGACAATAGGACAAAGAGCTCCCTTATCAGTCTGGGGCTCCGCTGGGGCAGTGAGGGTCCCACCTGTTCTCACCCTGGAGCCTCCCTAGCCCTCCCTTCCCTGCAACCTCCTACAGAGCCACCACAGCTGGAACCATTCTCCGCGCTGCCTTTCATCCCTGGTGCTCCCCCCAACCAGTGGCCCCTGTAATTGTTGTCTCAGGCGGTGGCTCCAGGGGCTGGGGCCAGAGCCCAGGGCAGGGCCAGGGCAGGGCCTGGGGGCTGCTGATAGGGGCTTGCCCATGGCATGGGTCCTCTGGCGCTGGGGATCCTGCTGCAGACACTCTGGGCTTCACCTTCACACATGCCAAGGCCATGTGCCTACATATGCCCTCACCTCCCTGGGCTGAGGTGAAGCACTCCAGACGGGCACTCCCGGACCCTCAAGACATCAGGCCCGTACCATGCCTGAGTGCAAGCAAGGCTTGGGTATTGTTTACTTCCTGGAGTTTTCAAAGAAAGGGTCTTCTCCTTCTCCCTTGCACTTCTGTATTTCATGAACAGCGGAGGGTAGGGGAGCAAAAAACCATCCTCAGCCGATGAAGGCCAGAGGAAAAAAAAAATCAGCCACTCAGCCAGGTCAGTAGCATTTCCCAGGTGTGGTCCTCAAGAAAATCACTTGGGTCATTGGTTAGAAATGCAGACCCCTGGGTCTTACCCCTGGAAAGGCTGAGTCAGCTGCACGGGCCCAGAATCAGAATTTGCCTCAATGGCCTACCCTAGGGGATATTTACATCCGATGCATCACGTGTGGGAAATGCAGAGCAGTAGATGCAGATTCAGGAGGTCTGCAACCTGAATTATGAACTCATTCCCTTATCACATGGGGCCTGTTCCTAATCCTTTCTGGGCCTCAGTTTCCCCAACAGCCAATGGGAATTTGACTCCCAAGCCTGGCTTGTCCCTGCTGGTGCCCTCTGCCACTCTGGGCTCATGCCTGCTTCCCGGGTTGAAAGTGGTCCTGCCCTGCCCCTCCCCATACCCTTCCCAAACTCTAGATCCAAGCCGTCCCTGTCGCTGCAGCATGGTGGGGGAGAGTGGGGAGGGGAGGGGGTGGCTGGGGTCAAACAAGGCTCTGGCTGACGCAGACTGCTTCCTGCCCCCACCCCGGGCTGTTTTCCTGCTGTCCAGCCAGACTGCTCCCCCCACTGCCCCACCCTCACCCCCAGCAGCCTCAAGCCCTTAATTCCCGACAGCTGCAGTGGCTGCCAGCAGAGATGGGGGAAAGGAGGGGGAGTGTGCCGTCAGCCTGCTGTTGCTCAGGCCGCCCCCATCACCTGACAGTCTGGGGACAAGGAAGGCCCCACCCCTCTCCTTCAACTGCCCAGGGATGGGCAATCCCAGGAATGGGCCCCTTTTGTCTCAGAGCCCAGAGGCTCTGGTAGTTTATACTTAAACCAGGAGGGGCTCTCTTCAGAGAGAGGGGGCAGTGAGGTTGGGAGGGAGGTGTATGTGTAGAGTGGGAGGTTTGTGCCCATTTTACAGAGGAGGATGTCAAGGCCACAGTGGGAGTAGGTTTCACTATCAGGGCCCAGGTTAGAACCAGAAACAGAAGCTGGAGCCTCTGTCCCCAACCCTCTGGCTCTCAGACCCTTACCTGAGTCTAGTACACTCATCCCATATTGAGGTGAGCCCAGTGTTCAGCTGGGGTGTGAGGGCAGAAAGGGATCCCAGAGAGGAGTGGGCCTGAGCCAGGAGGCTGGTGTTGGGGAGCTCTCAGAGGACCAAGTACAGCTGGCAGGGCCAAGGTAAGACCTGGAGCATCCGTAGGCAGGGCCCAGGCGAGCAGTACGTAATGCTGGGGCCGCTGCTGCTGTGCTCTCGCTGGGTTTGGTTCCAGCTCTTCCACTAACTTGCTGTGAGAACTTGAGTAAGTCATGACCCTCTCTGAGCTTCAGTATTTTCTTGTGAAATAAAAGGGGACATAATAAGATGACCTTGAAACACAATTTTAGGATTAAAAGGCTCTCTAATCCCTCCTCCTAGGGTGTGCCACCCCGGGGTGCTCTGCTCCCAGACAAGCATTCACTGGTGTCCCAGTAATTTTACCTTCATTGGCTCACTGACTAGATGAGGTTGGGCCTCATTAACCTCATTTCACAGAGGCAGCGGGTGGCTCAGGGTCCAGGAGGCACCTGTTGTAGGTCACACAGCGAACAAGAGCAAGATCTAGAGGCTGCCAACCCCCTTTGCAGGATCCCACACCTGCCTCGTTAGCCAGGCCTGGGAAGTCCCTCCTGAGGAGGGGGAGGCGAGCAGAGGGCCAGCCCCTCCCCCCCAGCCCCTGCAGGTGTGTATACTGGGGGGGAATGGCTCCCCAGCACCTGCGGCTCAGCCAGGCGCACACACCTCGCAGTAACACGCACCTTCCCACACAAACCAGCGAGCCGGCTCACTGGCACCGCCCCGTGCCTGATCGCACAGACCCCAACACCTCTCCTCGCCCCCACCTCCCCACCGCCGCTCCCGCCCCGAATCCTGAGCCGACACAGTGGCCTCGGGACGAGTACACGCCTCTACCCGCCCCCCCTCGCCCCGTCGTCATGACGTCACGTGGGGTAGAGCCCTGAGACACACTGCAGGGGGGCGGGGAGGGGAGGCGGCGGAGCTCCCCGAGCCGGGACAGTCACTCACTCACTGGGCGGTGGGGCCGGGCACAGACAGCGCCGCCCCCCCACCCCCGCCCGCCTCGCACGCCCTCGGAAGCGCGGGCTCACCGCGCTGTGCTGGGGGGGCTTCCCGGCACCCCAGCCTCTCGTCCCTCGCCCGCAGCACCTCCGGGCCCCCCTTACCCTCGAGAGGCACCGGGAGTTGTTTCAGGGGGCCCTCGGGAAATTCCCTGAACCCCTGTGCCAGGAGGTGCCCGGTGAGCCCGCCCGCCCCCACCCCCCCGAGGGCGGTGCCCGGGGGCGCTGCCCCATGGAGCAGGGAGGCGGGCACCGTCTGCTCCCGGAGCCGTGACCCGAGTTGGAGCTGTGTGTCGCAGCCGCCCCGACCCCCGCGGATCATGCGCCGTCGCCCCTGGCTCGCCGGTCCCACCGGGCTGTGAGCCCCCCATTCCTGGCCCATCACGGCCCGCGCGCGATGGGCAGCACCCACCCTTGCCCCTGGCTGCGGCTCCGACCTCGGCCCCAGCCGCGGCCCGCGCTCTGCGCGCTCCTCTTCTTCCTACTGCTGCTGGCTGCCGCCTTGCCCAGGTGAGCCCTCACCTTACGCCCCGCCCTCCTGGAGAGCTGGGACCCTCAGCCACAGGGGCGTCTGAGCTCCTGCTGGGGCAGGGGACCCTGGAAGGAGGGAGGGACGGTGTCGCGGGAAAGTGCTGGTGACCAATGAAAGAGTACTCTCACAGGAGAGGGTTGAACTGGTGACAGAATAAGGGCAGTCCAGGGAGACAGGGCAGTGCCCAGGAGAGTGATGGCTGCTAGAAGGGGAGGTGTGTGTTTAGGGGGAAGCAAGTGCCAACCTGGAGTCCCTGCCGTGCTGGGGGAAGGCACCCCCACCCCAGGAGTAAAACTCAAACCGCCCTGCTCCACCTTGCAGACCGCCCCCAAGTGGGGACAGGGGTTGGGGGCCAAATGAGGGTAGCCCGGGTGGGGTCAGTGAGAGATTGCAGCTAGAAGGGTTCTCAGTATGTGTGTGTGTGTGTGTGTGTGTGTGTGTGTGTGTGTACGTGTGTCTGTTCGTCCGTCTGTGATCGAGTGAGCCCAGCAAGCTGTGTTGTAAACAGCAGTCTGTGTGTGCACATGTGTGTGAATGCGAGGGCTCATGGATCAATGTATGTTAAGATGAACGTGTGTGTACTTGTGAGTGTCTGTGTCTATGTGTATAACTATGTCTGATGAAGTGTGCATGTGGGTAAGTGTTCCTGCGTCTGTGTGTCCACCTCATTGTGTGCAGAAGTGTGCCTGCACGAATGTGACTGTCTGAAACATGCTGTTTGGGAGTGGTCTCCCGGAGAACACTGCCTGTGAGAGCATCTATGCCTGGGGATGTACTTATGAAATACTGTGTGCGCAGGCATACCGGACGTGTGTGCATTTGCACGTAATCTGTGTGGGTGTGCAGCTAGGTGGGTTGTGTTGGAGGGGATGTTGGTGAGAAGGTCGAGGAAAGGAGAATGTTTAGGGGTATACTGATGGGCTCAACCTTCAAAAGCAGGGGTGGGAACAGAGGAATTATGGCCTTTGGGACAGAGTGTGTATAGTTAGGTGGGGCCCTCCCAGCCCCCGAAAACACTCACCCACCCCCACCCCACATGCCTGCAGGTCTTCACCCAATGATATTCTGGGCCTCCGCCTCCCCCAGGAGCCCGTGCTCAACGCTAACACAGTGTGCCTGACATTGCCAGGCCTAAGCAAGCGGCAGATGGAGGTGTGTGTGCGCCACCCTGACGTGGCCGCCTCGGCCATCCAGGGCATCCAGATCGCCATCCATGAGTGCCAGCACCAGTTCCGGGACCAGCGCTGGAACTGCTCTAGTCTTGAGACTCGAAACAAGATCCCCTATGAGAGTCCCATCTTCAGCAGAGGTAGCTGCCCTTCACCCTTGACCTTGTGCCCACCCCACTCAGCACTTCCACTCCAGAACCTATCTGCCAGCCGTCCCCTAACCCACTCCCTCAAGCCGGCAACCTCCCCAGGTACTCATCTGCCAGCTGTGCTGCTCTCCTGCCTCTTTCTGCTCTGGGAAAGTCCATGAGGGTCAGACTAATGGTGTAGATGTGGCTCCCAGGCTGGGCTGTGTGGGATGAGGGCAGCAGGTTTCATGCCTGAGAATTGAACTCCTGGGTTATCTGCCCTGAGACTGACGCTGCATATCTCAGGCCCAGGAAATATCCGTATCTGTTGCCTGCCTCAGTTTACCCTCTACCTAGTAAACACCATGTAGAATGGAAGCCTGTGATAAAGTACCCAGAATCAACGTGAAGAGGGGTCAGGGACTTTGCTAAATGGTGTAGTTGAGGGAAGCCTGGGCAGGTAAAACTGTACTTCTGCAGAAGCTCTTCCCAGTGGGGTTACACCACCAGCCTCTGTGTCATCCTTGCCACCCCTGAAAATCCTCTCTAAATCAGAGGCACTGGGTGTGTGCCTGCCTCCTGCCCAGCAGGCCTGACGGCCCTGCTAATTCCTCTTCCCCTCACAGCTCAGAGAAGCTGCAGCCCACTATCTGTCCCCCTCCCTGGACTTCTGGGTGACCCAGGGTCTACCCTCACAATCCCTTGAGTGGCTTGGGCTGGAGGTGACAGAAGGTTTTGTCACTCATTTCCACTCACACCCACCTCCTGCCCTGGTATCTTAGACTTTGACTCAGGTCTTTTGGGAAAGATGGGGGTCCTGTCTCCTGGATGGGCCTAGCTGGGTATCTCTCTCTCCCCTCAGCTGCTTGAGTGGGACAGTGTGGGGACCTGGCTCCTTGCGACTTGTACAATTCTCAGGTGACAGTAGAGGAGGAGGGGTACCCCTGTACCCTGTGGCCTTGGGGCCCAGAGGCTTCTGGGAGAGTCAGACTCTAATGTACCCAAACTTCAGAAAGAAATCAGAGTCAGGGGCCTTTCCCTTTCCACCAGGACCCCTCCTTGCATCCCCGGAGCCCCCAAGTCAGGGGCCACGCCGGCCTCCCCCAGCCCAGCCCAGCCCCGCCCCCGGCCGCCCGCCCCGCCCCCGCGCGCTTTCCCTCCTCCCGCCCCCGCGCGCCCAGGGCGCTGTTTCTCCCCGGCCGAGCCCAGCCCGACGCGTGTGGCGGCATGCAGCCGCGAACTAATCCCCGCGGGCATCGGCAGACGGCTCCCGGCCCCAGCCGCGCGCCTCTCAAAAAGGGCGCCCCCCTCCCCAGGCCGGCGCCCCGACCCTGAGCCCCTGAGTCCCTGAGCCCCTCCAGCCGTCTGCCCAGAGAGGCTCCCCGCGACCCTCGCCGGTCGGCCGGCCCAACTCAGGTCCGGCGCCCCGCCCCGGCCGCCCCCGCTGCCCTCGCGCTCGCGGACACGAAGTGACAGGCCACGGCATCTCTCCTGACCCGGCCGGGCTGGGCAGCGCTCGCCGCCGCCGCCGCCGCGCGCCCGAGCCCACTCGCTCCCCGAAGTCCGGTTCTCTTTCCAGCGCTCGGGCCCCGAGCTTGTTCCAGGTTCTGCTCACTGGGGGCTCGGGCAGGCATTGAGGTTCTCACCCCTGCCACTTCGGGTGAGGCGAGGCTAGCTCTTCATCCCTCTTCCCGGCCTCGGTGTCCCCTCTTTCCCCTCTGGTCCTCCTGTCCCCTCTAGACTCTCAGGAGTCCCTATTGCTTCGCCCGGGTGAGGTTTGTTCGGGCTGGTGGAGGACACGGGGGGCTTTGAAGCTTCAAGGCGAGTTCGGAGCGGTGGAACCCCGCGGGGTTGGCGCGGTGCCAGATGCTCCCGGGTTCACCTGCAGTTTAATAAGCGGGAGGTGAGCTGGGGGGACGGGTGTGGGGAGAGGTGAGGTGTGGATGCGGGAGACTTGCCACAGCTAGCCGGCGCGGGGCGGCGCCCAGCGCCGGGAGGGGATGGGACAGTGGCTCCTGGGCTCCCGCAGGGAGGCTGGCCTCCTTCCTTTGGCCTCGGAACACCGTCCTACCTCTGTGGTTTCTGCCCCCCGCCCCCCACATTGCAACACCTCATTTCTACCTCTCATTCCTCGGAGGGGACTCTGGGCTTCTGGAAAGAAATTTCCGCTCCCTCCACCTCCCACCTCCAGGGGCCACCATTGCCGTGTCTCCCTCACTCAACACTCGTGGGATCATTTTTTTGGTCCATCTTGGCCCATCACCTCAAGGACTAGCTAAATTTGAATCCCATGGGGCCCGTCTTGGTGGTAACCAGCCCCTGGACTGGATCCTTCCCCCAGTATCCCTTATTTTCAAGCCACAGATTGTCCATCATGGGGTCAGGTGACCCCAGTTTCCCCCACGTGGACTATCAGGATGCCCACCCCCCTTCTGACCCAAGCTGCCAGTGGGGTTCTCTTAAAGGTGCACTCTGCCATGTTTAAAATTCAGAGACTGCTAGAAGGAGGTGGTCCCCCAGGTCTCCCATCTGAATGCTGTTACTGTCATCTAATTGTCCTGACACCTTCCCTGAGATGGGCTGGGCTGAAGGGATGGAGTTCTGACGTAAGAGGGAGACGGAAGGGTTTTTGAGCACCTAGAGTGGGTGCTTGGGAAGCAGGACATACAATAGGGCTTTACCCAACCAAGGAGAGGGATGTGAGGGTGCTGGGCCCTGGGAGTTGGGGCACAGAGAGAGGGGCCTCTAGCGGGGCTAGAAACAGTCCTAAATAAGCTGTGAGAGGACCCCCCAGCCCAGGTGCAGCTATGACCTAAGTGCTGAGGGCAGTGGTATCCCTAGCTTTCTGTTCTGAGGATCCACAGGGTTGGTGCCTCGATGGGTGAGATGCTGGGCAAACAACAGCTACAGGGGAGCTCTTCATTGTGAGGACTAGAGAACCCCTCCATCTCTTACTCAGGATGTGGGGACCAGAGGGACATTTGAGGAAGGGGCTACTTTGGGCTGGGCTTGGGCACTGGAGTGAGAGGGGATGAGAGGACAGGGAGAGGCTTGGTGGAGGGGAGTGAGTAGATTCACACAGCGGGTACTGGAGCAATCATGAAGTTTGGGTACTGCCCTCTCTCAGGCCCAGGCCCATTGAGAATGGATGGAAAGAGGGGGCTTGCGGCACTGCAGTAAGCCAGGCTCCCAGCCCAGGGGAACCCAACAATTTGAGTCCATCCTCTGCTCTCCAAGGCCCTGGCTCTTTCATCTCCCACCTCCCTTTTACATTTATCCTCGTGGAGTCTGTTTTATGCCTAGGTCTCCAGGCTCGGGGTATGTGGTGGTACTCAGATGGGGAGACTGAGGCACAGGCAATTGTATCCCAGGATTACTTAAGGTCCTATTATTCTAGTGGCACCCAATAAATTAGCCAAAACATATTAAGTACTCGCTGTGTGCTTGGCACTGTTCTAAAGCACTTTATCTGTACTTTAGTATCCTCAAACAATCCCCATGCAGTAGGTCCTATCATTATCTTCATTTCCAAATGAAGCTAAGAGAGGTTGGGTAACTTGCCATTAGTCACACAGCTTGTATGTGAGCTGTAGAGCCAGGACTCAAATGCAGGCCAGCTGTCTTTAGAGAATGCCCTCAACCCCCTGCATACTGCCTCCCAAGCTACAAGGCCACCATGATTTCCTACCGTGTGCCCAGAGGTGAACTGGTGCAATGGAGGAGTAATCCAAGAAATGGAACTGATATGCACGCACACACACACACAAACACCTACCCGTGTTTGTGCAAACGTGGCTACATTCAGTGTCACCCCTAAGTGTTCCCACGTGCACACAACCCTCTCTCTCTCCGCAGCCCAGGCACATGAGCGTGCACAGATTATTTGCACGGAGGGAATGGAGACCAGACCTCTCCCCTCTCCTCCCTCTTTGACTTGAATGGGCAGGGCTCAAGCTTCTCTATCCCCTCCTAGCTCCCACTGGCTTGGGAATCCTCTCTCTTCCACACTTCCCTGCCCTCCAAACCTCCTCCCCCAGCCCCTTCCTGGCTGTTGGCTTCTTCCTGTAGCAGCAGCTGACTCCACTTAGATGCTGGCAGTCCCTGTCCCAGATCAAAGGCAGGGCGGCTAATTGTGCGTCTTAAGGAGCCCCCCACCCCCAGTGCTCTGGGCAGCCCAGCTGGCCAAGGCCCCTCCCCTCTCCCTCTCCAGCTGGCCAGATGGCACAGTGCCTGCATCTGCCCCAGACAGTCGGGGCCAGGACCGAAACTGGGGCCCTGAATAAGAGCTGGGGGCAGACCCAATGGGCTGGACTTCTCTGAGGCCTGAATGCTTGGATCAGAGGATGACCACACAAGCCCTGCCCAGTCACTCCTTCAGTGGCTGTAACAGCTGCCAGAGGCCATTAGGATGGTGTCTTTAGCTGCCTGGGGTAGGTAGGGGTGTTCTCTGTAGGCTGTGGGCTTTCTCCAGATTCCTCTAGGCCTGGCCTTGAATGTAACAGAGCCTGGAAAATGGTGTTTGGGTTGGCCCAGCACATTCCCCTGGACCAGCATCTTGCTCTTTCCTGGTGCCATGCATAGACAGGGCCATAGGACTGGGAAATGGGCTACCTGGGTTTCTTACTCAGCAGCTTGTCTTCCCCAGAGCCAATGTCCTTCAGCAGAAGGTGGCCAGGCCTGCTGGGAGAGCTGGGGCTGCGTCCAGCTCCATAACTCCTGCGACCTCGGGCATCTCTCCTGGTTGGCTCTCTGGGATCAGTGAGGCCTCCAAGTCCTCCCGGTCTTTGGAACTGATGTAGAAGGACCCAATTTTGTTTTGTTTTGTTTTTCTGAATCTCTGGCCTCTACCAAGCCATCAGCCTCCAGATGGGTTCTGGGCTTCCCCCACAGGTGTCTATGGCACAGGTGGGTTCTTCTCCTAGTGTGGGAGCTGTTATTACCCTTAGTTTCTCCCACTGCTTGAACTCTCTCAGGTTCACAGGCTGGTCAGTGACCGGTACCAGAACCTGCCCCTCGCCAGTCCTTTCTCAGATGCAGAATAAGGAAGAAGCAGCTTGCAGGTCCCAGAGCCCGACCCTTCTCCGCAAGTAGGCCTCCCCCTGCCACAGGCCCGGAGGATGGCTCAGGCTTGGGAACACCAAGGAGGAAAGCAGTGTAGACAAGTCCTGGACTCCTGAGAGTGGCTCATCAGGGAGTCTTTGCGCCCCTAAGCGTCTCAGGAAGGCATCTACCTTAGCTAACCGTTCCTTCTCGGTGTTCAACACCACTATGTGCTTAACCCTGAGCAGACGGTGGGCTCACCTCCAGCATCCTTCAACCAACCTCTTCAGCTGACCTCGACCGACCACAAGCTGGTCGGTGGCTGGTGGCTGGGCGATGCCCTTTTCTGAGGAGACCTTCTGGGATGTCCAGACAGGCAAAGGGGAAATTCTGCTGGCTCTTTTGTTTGCCTCTCACATGTGGCCATCAGATAGTGTTCTTTGATGGGCCTAAGGGGGTGGCTGCAGGCAGGAAATCTTGGGGCCGGGAACTTTAGGACACCTTCTCCTCTTACTTACCCTTCTGCCCATTAACATCTCCTGGGGCCCTGAATTCCATCACTGGTAATATTTTTTAGGTTAAAATTTGCCTTCTTTCTGCAGGCTTATCTTAAAATTGCAGATATCACATGAGAGGTAGTAGCTTAAGTCCCTGATGATTAAAAAAAAATTAATGTTTACTAGATACTTTCTGTCCAGCAGGAGAGATATAGTCACAATTCTGAACTTGCTAAGGGTGAAGCAAGGGAAAGGAGTTCAAAACGGAGGGCTGTGGGAGAGACCTCTCCCATTCCATTGTGTGCAGAACTTCCAGTGTGATTTCTGCCCCTCTTTGAATCTATGCCCTTGTACCAGATTCTCCCCCAACACTGGGCCTCTACTTCCTCTCAGTATGGTGAGAAGGTTGGGCAGGGAGGGCAGAGGGATGGGATGTGGAGGCTCCTCAAAGGTTGTTTCCTGTGTCTCTCTGCGCAGGTTTCCGAGAGAGTGCCTTCGCCTACGCCATCTCGGCAGCTGGCGTGGTGCACGCAGTATCCAACGCCTGCGCCCTGGGCAAGCTGAGGGCCTGTGGCTGCGACGCGTCCCGACGCGGGGACGAGGAGGCCTTCCGTCGGAAGTTGCACCGCCTGCAGCTGGAAGCGCTGCAGCGCGGTAAGGGCCTGAGCCACGGAGTTCCCGAGCACCCTTCCCTGCCTCCTGCCAGCTCAGGCCTGCAGGACTCCTGGGAGTGGGGCGGCTGCAGCCCCGACGTGGGTTTCGGAGAGCGCTTCTCTAAAGACTTTCTGGACTCCCGGGAGCCTCACAGAGACATCCATGCGCGCATGAGGCTCCACAACAACCGAGTGGGGAGGCAGGTGAGAACCCCATCCCTCTGGGCCTGCTCCAGACCCCTCTGCCTAGGGCCCCTCCCCTCCCCCAGGCGTATGTCTCCTCTGGGGACCACACCACTCTCCCTAATTCAGCAACGTTCTCATTGCTCCCTCCTAATTCAGTCATCAGATGTGTTTTGGATAACTACTGTGTGCTAGGCGCTGGACTAGGCCTGGTGATATGGGGATAAAACAACCCCTGCCCTGGGGCAGCTTCCCTTCCACGGAGCAGCCTGCTTCTCCCGTCTCCTGCTGTGAGTAGTGGGGAGAGCTCTGGGCTGCAGTCAGGACCTCAGAGTCTAGGCCCAGCTTTGCAAGTCTGTCTCTCCCCCTGTAAAATGAGAAGGTTGGACTGCATCATCCATAAGGCTCCCCAGCACAAATGTTCCATGATTCGGTGCTTTCCTATGCCAGGACCCCCCTCGTCTCCCAGGCTTTCTGTGCAGAAAGAGGGATTCCTGCAAAGGGAGATCCCTAGGGGCCACTGTGGTACTGTGTTATGTTGTCGTCCTCCTTTCTCCCCCCCACCCCCCAATGTTCATACTACCTCAAAGGTCATTTATTTAAGAGAGAGAGAGAGAAGAAGAAGAAGGAGAGGGAAAGGGAGAGGAAGAAGAAGAGGAGGAGGAGAGGAAGGAAGGAAGGAAGGGAGGGAGGGAGGAAAGAAAGAAAGGGGAAGTAATAATATCCTGCATTTAATTTATTGAGTGCTTACTCTGTGTTAGGCACTGCCTGGAGCATTTTACTACATCCTATTTCACCCTTACACCTACCCATGAGGGTTCTATTATTAGCCTCATGTTCAGATACGGAAAGTGAGGCACAGATAGACTAAGAAGCTTGAGGAAGGTGATGCAACAAGTGAGAAAGCGGCAGAGGCAGGATTCATCCCCAGGCAGTTGAGCCCTGAGCCCCTTTGTTCTATAGTGTAGTCTACACTAAGTTGCCTCTCTGGCCCTCATGGTGACTCAGCACCCTCTTTCCCTGGCTATTCCACCCCATCCCTTCTCTTGGCCCTGCCCAGCCTGCTCAGGCCTTGTCTCTGGCTTCCCCTCACTCTAGCTGGTACTTTCTCCATCTCACTCCCCTTTCTCCTGGCTTCTCAGCCCAGGCCAGTTCACCTTCTTCTTCCACAAAGACTGGAGCTGATTCAGCTCTTCCATCATGACCGAGACGTGATGTAAACTGAGGCATACCCACCCTCAGGTCACGTCCAGCTCCCACCCAGTCCTGTCCGGTCCGTGAAGCTCTTTTCCCAAGCTTTGATACTATCCTAGCCCATACCAGCAGTGCCTCCTCCTCCTTGTTAAACTGGTTAATTAATGGCTGCTGCCTGTGGGAAGCAGATGTTCTGGAGCTGTTGGCCAGGGGAGGCACTGGGCTGCTTTCCACGTGGTGCTGACACCACAGGCTGCACATACAAGCTGCAGAGCCCTTTAAGACTTGGAGGAATGGGGTCCCTCTCTTATGGCCCTACTGCCCAGGTTTGGGGGACCCAGATCATTTATTGGAGTGGGGGGGTTAGCGGGGGGAGGAGGATGTGGCCAATTTCCTCTGGGGTCTCTGGTGAGGATAATGTGAAGGCGCTTTTTGGGAGGAGGCTCAGGAGAGCAGTCTGAGAGCTGGGCAGGGGCTGGGTAGGTTGTATTCCTGTAACTAGCTCCCTTGGAGGCCTGGGAAACTCTCTCCGCTTTCATTGCCCTGGGGGTCTGGCTCTTTGGGTTCCCTTTGGTTCTGTACTCAGGTAGGGCCGTTGGTCCCTGTTGGTGCTCACTGTTTCCCAGGAGGAATGGTGGCACTCAGCACTGGGCAGAGTAAGTGCCAGCCAGTAGAATGGGAGAATGGGAGGGGGCGGGGGGGGGAGGGGGAGGAGGGGGTGTCTCCCCAGCCCCTGGCCCCTCTCCTTAGGCTCCCTGAAAAGTGCTGCAGGGCCCAGAGGAGTTAAGATGCTTTTTCAGCCTCCCCACAGCCTCCGCTCACTGCCTGGAGTGAGGCCAGAGGCTTTGGGGCTGGGATGTAGTGGGGCCAGCACACCCCGGCTCCTGGTCCTGAGGGTTGGAAGGAGAGGGAATTTCCCTGAGGATCTGGGGTCCCCCCTCAGGAAGCAAGAGCCTAGAGCCCCAAGGGCCCCCCTGCAGCTGCTGGGATAGGCGGGGGGTGGGGGGAAGAGGAGGGGAAGCAGGAAGGAGGGAATTCCCCCAGGGTCTGGCCGGGTGGGAGGTGGATGCGAGAGCAGCAGAAAGGTAGGCAGAACTCTTCTCCTGGCCGCCTGGTTTAGGAGCTGTGCCACCCACCCACCCACTTGGGGTCTCAGCTTTTGCCTCCGTTCAATGGGGGTTGGTTTCCAGAGCCTCTGAGAGTCTCGAGGGCCGGTGTCTGCGACGGGAGGAGGCCAGTGGGGCTGGCCGCGGGCGTCACCCCTCCCCGTGCCTCCCTCTGCAGGCGGTGATGGAGAATATGCGGCGGAAGTGCAAGTGCCATGGCACGTCAGGCAGCTGCCAGCTCAAGACGTGCTGGCAGGTGACGCCGGAGTTCCGCGCTGTAGGGGCACTGCTACGTAGCCGCTTCCACCACGCCACGCTCATCCGGCTGCACAACCGCAACGGCGGCCAGCTGGAGCCGGGCCCCGCGGGGCCACCCTCGCCAGCCCCGGACATTCCGGGGCCTCGGCGCCGCGCCGGCACCGCCGACCTGGTCTACTTCGAGAAGTCGCCCGACTTCTGCGAGCGCGAGCCGCGCCTGGACTCGGCGGGCACCGTGGGCCGCCTGTGCAACAAGAGCAGCGCGGGCCCGGACGGCTGCGGCAGCATGTGCTGCGGCCGCGGCCACAACATCCTACGCCAGACGCGCAGCGAGCGCTGTCACTGCCGCTTCCACTGGTGCTGCTTCGTGGTCTGCGAGGAGTGCCGCATCACCGAGTGGGTCAGCGTGTGCAAGTGAGCGGACGGCTCGCCTCCCTGTGCCTGGTCCTCTGCGGCTTGCGATGTTGGCCGGGCAGCGTCGCCTTGGCTCCTGGGAGTGGAGGATGGACCACAAAATCTTACAGGAACCTCCCAGCTCTGAGGTCGTCAAGACTGCAATCACGGGACAGTTCAGGCCCGCTCAGACCCCCTGCTCACTTCTGTGGCCTCCAGGATCGGTTTGCCTCCCGGGTCTCTGACCCAAGCTCAGACAGTTCCGTTGGGCTGGCGGTTGCCCCACACTCTAGGGCAGTGTCAGCCAGGCATCCTCTGGGCCTGCCTCCTTTCATCTCTTCACCCCTACCCCTGGAGGGGGAGGGAATGAATGGAAGCTGCTGGGGAGGGGGAGGAGGATTAAAAAGAAGAAATGGACATCACTGAGCTGAAGTGATTCTGCGGAGGTCTCAGACACCCTCCCCCACTGGCCTCTGTCCCTCATCATTTAACAAATATTTATTTTTGCACTCTTTGTGGCCTGGCACTCTGTGGGGGATGAGAGGTGCTGGGGATACAGATGTGAATGCGAGATACAAGACCTGCTCTCTTGGAGTTTACATTCAGGCTGGGGAAGATGAACAATAAACAAGAAAACACACAAACAAGGTCATTTCAGACAATGCTACGTGCTGTGAAGAAAATAAAGCAAAGTGCTGGATGTAGAGTGATTTGTGGGGAGTGGGGCCCCTCTAGATAAAGCTACTGGTTGGGGAAGACCTCATGCTGAGACTGCATGAGGAGGAGAGCCATGCACAAATTGAGGGTAAGGGCTTTTCAGGCAGAGGCCATGTGAATGCAAAAGCTCTGAGGACAGAAAGATCTCAGGAGGAGCAGCAAAGAGGCCAGTGTGATTGGAGTGAAGAAATCAAGGGACAGATTAACAGCAGAGGAGCTGCTGGAGGGGGGTGGGGGATGGGGAATGGTCACATTATGCATCCTTCCAGGGCAAGGTAAGGGATTTTATGTAAGAGGAATGGGAACCTTCAGAGGGTCTTAGGCAGGCAAATGTCATGGTCTGATTCCCACACTGCTTGCTGTCTGGGGAACTGAAAGGCAGGGGACAAGTTGACAGCAGGCAGCCAGTTAGGAGACTACAGCCATCTTCCAAACCAGAGATGAGGCCTGGGCTAGATGGAGGCAGTGGGGAAGTTGGCAAGGAGCTGGATCAGGAGCCCTGGTTGCCAGAGCTCTAGCTGTCCACCTTGTGCCTGAGCCCTCTGCCACAAGCCAGGACGAGTGTCGGCCAGTAGCACCCGTCGGCAGAGACAGGAGGTACTCTGAGAGGAGTAATCCTGGGCAAGACCCAGCTCAACCCAGCCAGCCCAGTGCCCCAGGGAGCAGGTGGGGCTAGGAGGTGCGGCCTGGAGAAGGGTGGCAGGGGAGGGCCAGGAGACTCGCTGTCTGGATTCTGGTCTCTCTGAGTCCAGGCAGGGGAGGCGGGGTATGTAAGTAAGGCTGGGGGTGGGGGGATATCCTTCCTGGGTCTCTTGTGCCCCCAGATCCTCAGCTCAGGATGTCCCTTGGCAGGTCGGCCAGCCCCCCCTCCACACCCCCATAAGAACGCTGCTAAGCTGGCAGCCTGGGTCCAGCATTGCGCTCTCCTTGGCTCTCAGATCTGATGTTTTTCTGGAACAGACCCTCAAGGAGGAGGCAGTGGAGAGGGAGGTGGGGTCAAGTTCTCGGGGAAAGAACACTTCACCAACTTCATCCAGGCCTCCTGCTGCTCACAGTGGAGAGTCCTGTGCCTGCCTCAGTTCACCCCAGAGTGGCACCCTTCTCGATGAACCAACCAAGGATGAAGTCTTATTCCTTTTCCCAGTTGCCAGCCTACCTGCATCTCCATACTTCCCTGGCCCTGACCCACGTTTCCCTACCCCTGGGTAGGGCTGAGAAGGAAAGGAGGCTCTCATGGTGATGCACGCCTGCAGGCCCACCACCTGGGAGACTTGCCCTCACGCGCTTGCCCGAAGCTTCCTTCCCTCCAACTCCTGCATCCCAGCAGCTCTCAGACATGACTAAGGCAGCAGGACATTTCACATGCTCAGTTCTGCTGCCTCTGTAGAGGACAGGGTTTCTCTCCCCATCCCCCTAAAGACAGTACCACAGGCAGGCAGGTGAGAGTCCCCCAGGAGGAGGGGTGGGCAGGAGCAGCCAGACACACCTGCTTCATTCCTTTCCTCTTGTTCACCCAGGAGAAAGCTTTGGGGGCTGGGTTCGCTGCCTCCTCCCTCCCTCCCATTCTGGGTAGGAGGGAAGGGAGGGGCAATGAAGGCCTGGGGGGGGTACTCCCACCCCCTGCCCAGCCCCCAGCAGTGTCCGATACAGCGTTAGCTGTGGCTTCAGCCTCCTCTGCCTTCCAGGCTTTAAGAGGACAGAGTTGGGGGAGGAGAGACTGAAGATGAGAGACACCGGATGAGGGCTGGGATAAGGAGGTAGGAGCTGTAACACTGCAGAGCAGCTGCCTCTAGAGGGAGGGGTGGGCCATGGGGTGGGACAGGGGACTGGACACCAGGCTGTGGGGGACATATCCCAGTCAAGTCCAATCATGGTGATCTGATACATGCTAGCTTTACCTGTAAAGGGAGAGAGGAAAAGTTGGAGAAGGAACAAATAGGGTGTTGCCCACCCCCATCCTTTCTCTGGGCCTGAAGCTGACTAGAGTCTGGACCAAAGCTGAACCCCACATTTGAAAAGGGGTGTATGGGATTTGGTTGACCCTAAAGGGAGATATGGAGGTGATAAGGGGTGGGAAAATGGGGCCCAAGAGGCCCCGGGTTTATGCACTCTGGCTACGAGTGAGGCAGAAATCAATGTGCTGGTTGGAAATAGGGGAAATGGGCTGAAATAAAGGGGGACGGTGGAAGTAAACAGGAGGAACTTGCCAAGAGCTAGGAGAGGACCAAGGTTCAGATTTGGAAATAAGAATAGAGGGTGGACCACACTTCACTCAGAGGGGGAGGAAGCCATCCCCACCCCCAACACCTTTCACCTTGATGGACATTGGGCCAACTCCTTGCAGGAGGAAAAAATAGCATGGAGCCTGGATGGTCCCAAAGGGAAGAAGGGAGGGAAGTAAGAGAGAACGAGGTGGTGGATAGATCAGCAGGCAGTGGTGGGTTAAAGGTCAGGGAGAGGCAGCCAGACTGGGGTGGGGATCAGAACCCAGGCATCCTGCTTTTTTGTCGCCCAAGGTCCCAGGGTCAGAAAAAAGAGGAAGGGAGAGGCAAAGGTAGAGGCCTCTGCAGCTGTAGGAGGGCCAGGTGGGTGAGAAACGAGGTCAGGGGCATCCCGGCCCTCCCTCGCCTTCCTCCGAATTAATGCGCCCCCAGCTAGCCCCCGGCAGGGGGCCTTCCACGTTGGAGCTTGGCCAGGCCCTAGTCGCGGCCTCTCTCTACCCCTCCCACCCCACCTTCTCATGTGGTTGCCGGCAGCTGCCTGCGGTCGCCCCAACTCCTGCGCTCAAGGCACGGGGACTTTCCAACAGGGGAAAAAATGACTTAATGAGAGTGGGAGCTGGGGCGGGAGGGACAGGTCCCTGTAATCACCGCTCTGCTGTGGGGCCTGCGCGCCTCCGGGCCCTTCCCTGGCTTCCTGCTGTCAGCGCCCCCCTCGGGCTCTGTGGGGGGAGGGGGACGGGCTGGCGCAGGGGATCCCTTTTCAAGTTCCAGGCTCTTTGGGGCCCTCCGGCTGCCTTTGTTCCCTAGGCTTGCCCTGCGTGGAAACTGAGACGCCCCGTGATCCCTCTCTGGACTTTGTCCTTGAAGTTGGGGGGTGGCAGTCCTTCCCAGGAGCCACAGTCCTCTGCTGGTGGATTAGAGGGGTGCGGGATCGTGGAGAGCCCTTTGCCACTTCGCGGCTGCGCACTCCCAAACGCCTCCGGTTGCTGTGGCAACCAGGGCAGTTGAGGTGTGTCCGCAGGGCTGGGAGGCGCCCACCCCACCCCTCTTTTCTCGCAGCCCTCCGGGCCAGGCCGGGCCGCTGCGGTGCGCGGGGGTGGGGGGTGTGCCGTTACCATGGCAAGGGTGCGCTAGGAGGGCACATTCTTCCTCAGGGTGGGAGCGCCCCGGGGATACGAGAAGGGGGGGGGTGATGGGGGCGGTATAAAGGGGAGGCGAGAGGGTCAGAACGAGGGAGGAGTCTCGGACAAGACGCTCCAGGGCTTCTGGGGTTGGGATGGGGAGTTTGGAATCTGCCCCCGCCACCCCCAGATCTCCGGAGATGTCCCGGTCCTCCCCCCTCACTCTCGCTGGGGTTCAAGCCCCTAAACCCCGTTTCTGGGGAAGGGATCCGAACTACCGACCCCGAAGGTCTTTTGGCTTCCTCCGAGGTCTGGTTCGCCGAGCTCAGTGTCCATCCCCTCCCCCCGCAAGCGGAGCTGCATCCCAGACTGCGACCCGAAGCCCTGCAATTAAGCCCCTCGCCCTCCCCTGCGCCGCCCGTGGGTCCTCTGCCTGGCAGGGCCTGCACCGCCAATTACAGCATGCGCACAGCAGCTGATTACTCCGGAGTCCAGGAAGCGGCCGGGGTGGGGACCTCAGCAGGTCCAGGCGGCGGGGTCCCTGGGGTAGTCCCCGGCCAGGGGTCCTTCACTGGAGCTTCGGGCTGCGGCCCTCTAGCCCAGAGTCTCCGCTCCAGACAATACGGGGAGGAGGGTCTACTCGGTGCTCAGTCCTGCGCTGCCTCAGTTCCTCCCTCCTCGAATGCACACTGCACTCAGGGCAGAAAGAGCGCAGGGAGGATGTGTGTGTGTGTGTGTGTGTGTGTGTACGCAAGAGTTCAAAGCCCTCAAGGCCAGGTCTCTTTCCCGCCGCAGACGCTCGCGTGGGTCTCTCCTGGCCCAATGTCCCGCCCGGTGGACCCGGCTCTGTTGTGCTGAGCTAGCCCCAGGGCGGCTGACAGCCGGTATCGCACTTTTCTGGGAATCGGAAAACGGCGCCCCCGCTGGGCAAGAGGCTCCCGCACTTCTACCCCACAATGCAAGGCAGTCCGGGAGCCTGCGGGGCAGCGACGTCGGGTATTCTGCCACCACCTTTGCCCCCTGCCATCCCTTCTTCCCTCTCCCCTCGCCCACCGGTCTGCAGTGGCTAGGGTAGAGCTCAAGTCTCCCGTGGTCCAGCTTCCCACATCTGGCCGGCAGCTGGGACCCGCCCACTTCGAACTGCTGTGGACCCAGCGCCCTCTGTTGGTGCGGAGCTGCGGATCCAGCTTTCCGGCCTGGATCTCCAGCTGCCGCCGCCGGTCTGGGGTATCGCGCCAGTTCCAAGGATTGGGGTTCCACCCATTTGGCGCCCCTTGCCGTTGGTTACACCCCACCCTCTGCCTCACGTCGCTCCCAAATCCGACTTTTTGGGCCCTTTGCTCTTTGCCGGCCGCGGCCTCTCTGACTCTCTTTCCTCGGTCTTTGCGTGCTCAAAACCTTGTCCGGCGACCTAACTGTCCCCCAACCTCCCATCCTCTCTAGTCGTCCAGGCTACGAGGGCAAGTACTGAGGTGCGATCTCTTGGAGCCCAATGTGAAAGTCCGCAAATAGGAACATGATTACATAAATCGCCGCCCATCTGTTCAATGGGATTCCTCGCAGTGCCCTTAAAAATGAGGTAGTTTGAAGTATATTTAGGGACTGAGACTGAGTGTTTGCTCTTTATGGGGGGGGGCGTGTGTGTGCAAGGTACAAAATAGCACAGGGAAGGATCCCTCCTTTATCGCAACAAAAATTATAGATGTCATTTGCATTTTTAAAGTCTAAAGTAAGCAGTAAAATGCTAACAGAAATCATTTTTTGGATGATGGAATTATAGGTGATTTAAAATTTGTCTCTACTTTATCTACATTTTTCGTTTATCTATAATGAACATGTAATACTTTGGCACAATAAAAATTCCATATCCAGAATATTTTTGCCCAAAACGTGAGAATCGAATTACATCATTAGAATACATTAAATTTTAAAAAGAACCCTTTAAAAGTAGGAATTAGGGAGACCTCCTGACAAGAGCTAATATGGTTATGTCATTGGGATTTTCTTTTTAAAATCATAAAACTTTGTAGGGAAAGCAGGCTTCCAACCTCTGAACTTCAGGGCCTAGGGAACTGAGAAGTTGTTAGAGGGTCCTCAAACCCACATGCATATCCAGTATTGTTGCGAATGGAACCGCTGATTTATTGTACTGCGTGTGTATAAAGATGCTGTCATGATTAACAACATAGAAAATAATTTTAATACCTTTTTCTCAGTCTTGATCCTCCTTGGTCTCTTTGCAGCACTACACTTCATTAAATGTCCTCCCCTTAGACATATTCAATCCTTTAGTCCACGTGTTTGATGTTGCCCTGCCTAGTTCTCTCATTCTCCACTGCCTCAGGGATTCCATTCACTCTTTCCTTCTCTTTTTTCTTTTTATTTGGTGTAACAGAAAAGTTACAACAATAGTACAAAGAACTTTCCCCTTCCCTGAACTTGAGAATAAATTGCCTACACAATGCCTCATCACCCCTAATACTTTAATGTATATACTTTAGTGTATATTCTCCTACATAACCTAATACAATGCTCACAATCAGGAAATTAACATTGATACATTAATACTAACTCCCAGACCTTACTGAACTTTCATCAATTGGCCTAACGATGAAAAGATCCAGTCCAGAATTATTCATTGCATTTAGTTGTCATGTCTTTCCAGTCTCCTTCAGTCTGAGACAGTTCCTAAGATTTCCTTTACTTTTATGACCAGGATGATTTAGAAGGCTACAGACCTATTACATTGTAGAATGTCCCTCAACTTGGGTTTATCTGTTGTTTCCTCGTGATTAGATTCAGGCTATATGGCTTCATGCAGCAATATCACAGATGTGAGTGTTTCACTCATTGCTTCATTATTTATTCTGATGCTTAGAATTTCCCAGACTCGGCCAGCTGCCAGGCTGGCTTCTGTCACCACAGTTCTTTGAGTGCTTCCTTACTTCCTGGCACAAGAAGATGTTCAGGGCTCATCTTGTACTTTCTCTGCTCAAGTCCTGTAATCAGCCATTTCTCCAAGGGACTTTGTTTCTTTTAGTAGAGAATGGTATTTAGAAATCAAGATCTGGGTGCCAGGTGTGCTCATTGTTCTTGGGATATCACTGCTTCCGGGCCTTTTATGGAGAGTGCTAGGAAATTTGTGTATGATTAAACACACATTATCTATCTATCTATCTATCATTTATCAAAGTATGTAGAAAACCATGTGTTCACACAATGCCTTCAATTCCCATCCAACACTCTAGGATTTATTCTAATTTTCTCCCTTTTTATTTGTGTAACTTCCTTCTCCCTTCTTGTTGGAGTAATCCCTTTGTAAGTAACATGTTCCTGACTGCTGCTGCTGCCCCCTCCACTCCCCTTGCAGACATCCTCTTCTTGCATCTTGGCCTTGATAACCTATGACAGCCTAATGTCCACTCTGCCCCCACATGGATGCTTCCCTTTGTTAGCCCCACATCATGGCTTTTCAGCCAGAAAAACTAGTTCAGAAAGGCGGGCAGGCAGGAAGGCTGGAAACAATTTTACTCTCTTGAGGCTTAGGAATAATTCTCAATCTTTCCTATTCGGTAAATGCCAAAGGATCTTCCTGTTGAAAACTCTGGAGGCACTGGACTCCTTTATTTCTCTGACGCCTCACATCCAACCCATCAGCAGATCTTGCTGGTTCTCCTTCAGTTTATATCTAGAGTTTGGTCACATGTCATCTCCTCCGTCATTGCCATCATGGTGCAAGAGACCATGGTCTCTTGCCTTGAATGACTGCAATTACCTCTTAGTTGATCTCCCTGCTTCTGCCCTTACAAACTACCAGTATACTCTATACACAGCAACCAGAGTGATCCTTTTGAAGTATTAATCATGGAGTGCACCTCCTCTGCTCAAAATTGTCCAAACTCTTCCTATTTCACTCAGAACAAGAGCCAAAGTACTTATAACGACAGGGCCTTACAAGATCTGCTCCCTACCACCTGCACCTCTACTTCTGCCCTCCTTCTACTCTGCCCTCATCCATTTTGCTTTAGCCACACTGACCTCCTAGAAGTTCTTTGAACAAAACAAATTGTCCAACCTCAGTATCTTTGCACTCATTATTCTCTCTGCCTGAAATATGTTTCCTCTAGAAAACTACATGGATGTTGCCCCCCTGAATTCAGGACTTGACTCAAACATCTTTTTCCAAGAAGGGCCTTGGGCTTCCCTGGTGGCGCAGTGGTTGAGAGTCCACCTGCCGATGCAGGGGACACGGGTTCGTGCCCCGGTCCAGGAAGATCCCACATGCCGCGGAGCGGCTGGGCCCATGAGCCATGGCCGCTGAGCCTGCACGTCCGGAGCCTGTTCTCTGCAACGGGAGAGGCCACAACAGTGAGAGGCCCGCGTGCCGCAAAAAAAGAAAAACAAAAACCAAGAGGGGCCTTTACAGAGCATCCTATCTAAAAGAGCAGAACTTCTCTTACCTTTACCTTCCTTTATTCTTCTTCAGAGTATACATCACATATTTGATGTATTTGTGTATTTGTTTACTGTCTGCCTCTATGCTCTATAATGGAAATTCTGTGAGAGCTGAGACTCTCTCTCTCTCCCCCCTCCACTCGCTTTCTATGGCAAGAATGGTACTGAGTACATAGTAGGTACTCAATAGATGTAAGTGAATGAATGAATGAAATGTCTTTGAGAATGACTACCAATCTGTCTTTAGGCCCAGTCTTCCTTTGTAGGATCTTTTCTGAAGTTCCGGCTGCCAGCTAAACACGTTTTGCCATGTGTCTGTGGCACCACAAACTAAAGCTTTATCAAGGCAGTTTCATGATCTCATGTACGTATTTGTTAATATAAGGAATGAAATTTTGTTTTGTTCACTGATGTCTTCTTAACGCCTAGAACAGTGCCTGACATAGAGGAGGCACTCTGTGTTTGTTAAATGAATGAATGAATGATTTCCCCCTCAAACTAGTTCTCCCTGGCTTGCTTCTTCTCTTTGTAACATCATCATTTTCCTAGTTACTAAGGCTCAAATCTCCTGTCAACTTGGACTTTTCCCTCTCCTTTCTTTTCCATATTCCACGAGTGGCCAAAACCTGCCCATTCACTCACTTCATCGGTGCTGTCAATATCATAGCTCATCACACACTCAAATGTCACAACGGCCTCCCAACTGGCCTCCTCAGCCCGCCTCTGTCAGATTTTTCCATTTTTCTCTCCCCTAAAGTGCTCTGATCATGTCATGTCCTCTGGCTGAAGCTTTCAATGGGTCTTTGTACCAAATAGGGCTCTTAACTGCAAACAGTAGAAATGGACTCTGGTTCACTTAGGCAGAAGAGGAATGTACTGGAATGATATCAGGCAGCTCACAGAATTGACAGGAAGCCTCAAGAATCAGGCTCAGGAAATAGGCAGGAATCAAGAGAAGCTAGGCCGCCAGAACCTTATTCAGCTCTTGCTCAGGAGCAGCCTGATTAGGGGGCTGCTTCCTCTGGGCTCTGGGCTGTCTCTCACAAGGCCACCACCACCCTGAGACCTGACTGGTGCTGCCTCGAATCATAAACAGTCATCTGCTTCCTGGGGTCACTTGCCGAAGATTCAGAGTCCTGAGTGGGATCATCAATTTGGCACACCGCTGAGGTCATAGTTCTGTGACATTCCTGCCAGGGGTCAAGGGATGTCTCATTAAGACATCCACTAAGGACGATACTCCAACACAGGAAGGAGGCTCAGATGCTGGGCAGCCTAAGAACCCAGTGTGTACCCATATATGGGTTCCTGAGCATGTCATTGAAGCTCTCCACCATCTGCCACAAAGCATCACCTCTAGTTTTTTCTCCGTTGCACAACGTGTTCCACTGAAGCAGGATTATATGCAGTCCCCTGAGCTGATCCTTCCTGCCTCAGCCCCTTGTAGCAACTGATCTCCAAAGATGGTTCCTATTGAACCACTCTTCCTGATAGTCACACCTAAGTATTGTCTCCTGCCCTTGAATCTGGGATGGCCTGTGATTCATCTTCATGGACAGCATGCTGTGGAAGTGACACTGCATGACTCCCAAAGACAGGGCATAAGAAGTCTTGCAGAGGTTTCCCTGGTGGTGCAGTGGTTAAGAATCCTCCTGCCAGTGCAAGGGACACGGGTTCGAGCCCTGGTCCGGGAAGACCCCACATGCCACGGAGCAACTAAGCCCGTGCACCACAACTACTGAGCCTGTGCTCTACAGCCCGCGAGCCACAACTACTGAGACCACGTGCTGCAACTACTGAAGCCCGTGCACTCTAGAGCCCATGCTCTGCAACAAGAGAAGCCACCGCAATGAGAAGCCCGTGCACTGCAACGAAGAATAGCCCCCGCTCGCCACAACTAGAGAAAATCTGCGTGCAGCAATGAAGACCCAACGCAGCCAAAAAAAAAAAAAAAAGAGAAGCCTTGCAGCTTCTGCCTCAGCCTCTTGGAATATTTACTCTAGGGGAAGCCAGTCACCATGTATGAGGTCCATTTACTCTGAGACAACCATGCTATGAGGAAATCTAAGCAAACACATGCAAAGGCTGTGTGGCGAGAGAAATTCCTGGTTAGTCCCCATCTGTTTCAGCTAATTCAGATGAGATACCAGACACGTGATTTTAAAAAGCCACTTTGGCTTTTTATCCAGCACAGTTGAGCCTTCAGATGACTCCAGCCCCAACCTCCACCTGACTGCATTTGCATAAGAGACCCCAAGCGAGAACTGCCCAGCTGAGTGTCCCATAGGACTGTGAAGCTAATAATAAATTGTTACTTTAAGCCACTAAAATTGGGGGTGGTTTGTTCCACAATAATAGAGAATCAAAACAGCCCTTTGTGGTACATGCTTTGCTCTCTCTGGAATGTCCCCCCACTCTCCTATCCCATGTACCACTCATATCTGCTTTTGTCAAAAACCTTCTGCTTAGTGTGGTTCAGGGGGTTGAGAGGGGTTGAATCTTAATTTAGTCTCACTATCCCTGTGACCTTGGACAAAATAATTTCTCTGGATCTCAATTTCTGCATCTTCCATATGGAAATAAAAACACATGTCTCCTGGAATTCTTCTGAGTACTAGGTAGAAAATATGTAAAATATCTATGCAACTTGTCCATTTCAGTCTCATTGAATAGAGGTCTTCAGGAGATACCCAGCCTTCTAGACCTGCATCAAATGGCATTCCCAAAGTCTAATTCTTGTCACTTGCAAACTATACAGTTTTGGACAAATCCTTTAAACTTCTTTAAGCCTTACCCTCCTCATTTGTAACACGGGTTTGATGATAATATCTGTGTAATGGGGTTTCTTGCCTGGGCTAGGGACTGGGCTGTCTCATGGTATTAGGCAACACTGCCCCCTTGAGACAGAACACCCAGAACCCTTAAGCCAGGTCCCTTAACCTATATGACATTTGGAAGAGAACGAAACCATGCCCACAATTTGGGTTTGGGGATGAACAGACATGTCTAGTGGGCCTGGGACTGTGGTGGACCCCATACCACAGGGAAGAACAGCAGAATCTCCGAGAGTGCATCACCCTGAGTGAGAAAGGGGTTTCAGTAGAGGGGGGGAAAGGGTGCATCGAACAGAGAAGAGGGAAGACAGTTATTTGGAATGGTGTGAGGCTGGATACGACCATCTCGTGGCTCAGTGCATCCCCATCTCCCACTCTCCCAGGGTCTTCCTTGTGAAGGAAAGATCTGGGGTATAATGGCAAAGACAGGGACTACCAGGGGTACACATATCTCTACCACTGGAACCCTTTTGAGAAGAAGCAGCAGCAGAATATCATTTTCTACCTCAGAGAGGGAGAGGCATGCCAGGAGGTCATGGGCACAGGGGTCCACTATATGATTTCAGTTGCATCCTGTGCAAAAACAGGGAAAACTAATTTCTGCTGGAAGGCAGAATAGTGGTTACCCCTGCAGGGGAAGTAGTGACTAGAAGGACACATGAGGGGGATTCTGAGAGCTGGTAATGTTGTGCTTCTTCGTCAAGGGGCTGGTTACACCAGCATGCTCATTTTATAAAAACTTGAGTGCGGGCTTCCCTGGTGGTGCAGTGGTTGAGAGTCTGCCTGCCGATGCAGGGGACCCGGGTTCGTGCCCCAGTCTGGGAAGATCCCATATGCTGCGGAGCGGCTGGGCCCATGAGCCATGGCCACTGAGCCTGCGCGTCTGGAGCCTGTGCTCCGTAATGGGAGAGGCCACAACAGTGAGAGGCCCGTGTACCGCAAAAAACAAAAAAACAAAAAAGAAAACTTGAGTGCACTTAAGATTTGTGTGCTTTTCTGTATCTTACTTCAATAACAAGTTAAAACACACGCACACACGCACACCTGTGTAGAAGATAAGCAGTCATTTCCCACTTCAAGCCCTTTGAAGTGCAGCCACATCAGCTAAGGGGGTAAGAGATTAGTGAGCTGGAGGCAAGGACCACCTGGTACCTGGCCAGACTTATTTCATTTCTCCCTCCACTCATTCACTCTTTCACTTATGGTTTATTTATTAGCTCCTAAGCATTGAACACTGTACAACATGTAAGGGGATAAAAAGAATTATTAATAGCAGTAGCTTCCACCTATTGAGTGCTTACTTTGGAGTAGGCTCTGAACATACAGACCACTCACAATAATCCCATGAAGTCTCATTACCCGCATCTATCAGTGAAAGAGCCTCAGAAAGATTAACCAAGTTGCTCAAGGTCACATAGCAAGGAAGTGTCTAGATTTTCGTATGAACCTGAGTCTGTGTGAACCCAAAGCTGGGACACTTTTCACTGAGCTACGCTCTCCTCTAGGAATCTAGGGGGAGGAATGATCTGTTCACAAATCGTTCTGCCACGAGGCTTTAGAGCTGGAGTCAGACTGGGTTCAAATTTTGGTTGCATCCTTTTCTGTGACCCTCGGCCGGTTCCTTCACTTTTAAGCCTCAGTTTCCCCATCTGTATAATGAGGGTAAAAATCACATTCTAGTGACCGCCTAGAACAGGCAGTCATTAATATTTTTGCAAAACTCGACCAGAGCCACAGTCAGGCATGGGCACGGGGTGGAAGGCGAATCCCTGACGCCCGTTATCTGAACCATTAGGGCCCGGTGGACTTAAATGAGCCGGTGGGCCTTTATAGACCCGTTCGTGCTGGTAGAAAACGGGCCGGGCGAAGAGCCTGCATCCCAAAGGACATCCAAAAAGGGTCACCGCCTGCAGACCTACGAGGTCGGCTATCCGGGTCGGCTCGGACGGCGAGAAGAAGCAATATCGCGAGACCTGGCGGGACTAACAGGTTTCCAGGCCGGAAGTGAGGAGGCGGGCTCGAGGGAGTGCGCTCCTTTTGAAACCTGCGCGAGGGGAGAGTGGGTTGGAGGTCGCTGTCCCTTCTGGGAATCGGTCGAGCGCCGCAGGAGCGGGACGTTAGGTCAGCGGAGACGTCGGCGTGGGATTAGGCCGGGAGTGGCCACAGCTTCGTTCATTGGGCAGCTACCCGGGGCCGGCCACGCTCCGTGAGCCACTGTGACGAAGCCCCTTCTTGTCTCCCCAGAGCTCAGCCCGGGCCGCTGCACCTCCCTCCAAATGTGGATAAAGTTCCCACCCTTTGGCTCAGCCTTTTAAGGAGCCTTTGTGACAGCAGAGGTGGTTTGCTCTGACACTAACCAACCTTCACTTTCTGGACGCCCACTTACCCAGGCCCAGTCTATGGCCATGGAAGGGATCTTAGCAACGTGTTTACAAGATAATGTTTTTATAAAATCAGCAAAACTAAGATATTTTAACCCACATCTGTTAAGACAGCTGCCTCCTTCCACTGGGACTTTCCTATCTGGGAGCACTGAAGTAGCTAGGGCAGCTTGGGGCATTTTTAGGTAGGGTCTTCCCGTGAGTAGGGCTTGAGTGTGTCTACTTGGCCTGCTTTTGGGTTCTGGGTTGTGCAGAATTCAGAGGAGTTATCTTTACTGAGAGGCCCAGTAAAGATAAAAGGGAAAAAGTTGTGTTTCTGAAGTGTCTCCAAATCTCCAGTGGTGGCAGCCCTCATCCACCCCTGCCAGCGATGAAAGAAGGCCAGGATCTGGTGAGAGAGAACCATCAGAAGAACTGCAGCCATGGGTCCTCCCTCTGTGTCAGGGTAAGTTTGGAATTCTTGAACAGAAACAGAATCAGCTGGTGAACCGGCTGTGAGTGAATATGCATGCAAACATGTCTTTTGTTGTTTCTCAAGCCAAGTATATTTTTGGTCTGTTTCCCTGGAGACTGGAATAGGGAGAGGCTTTACCAAGTGTAGTATAATTTTGCCAACTCCACTTCCCTTCCAATTCCCCAAATTAGTCATCCTGTCTCTTCACCTGGATTGATTTTGTCCAAGGTCACTAACTTCTTTGTTGCTAGATCTAACTTTTCAGTCTTAATCTTAATTGACTCTCCTTTGCTACCAGTGCTCTTTTCAAATGTAAGTCCTATCCACCTCTACTTAAAATCTTTCAGTGGCTCCCCTTTGCTTTTAGGATAAGACCCAAATCTCCAACCTGCATGGTCAGACCCAGTCCTCTCCAGTGTCGTCCCAGTCACACACACTGATCTTTCATTTCTCCAATGAGCCATGCTCTTTTCCCGATACAAAACTTTTGCACGTGTTCCTTCACCCATTTTATATGTGCCTCAGTTTATCTGTTAACACCTCAAAAACTGTGGGACAGTAAATTTCTGTTACTTAAACCACTCAATTTATGGTACTTTGGTATGGCAGCTTTAGGAAACTAATACACTCACCAACACTTGTTATTTTCCATTTTAAAAATTACTATCGTAACCATCCTTTTGGGTGTGAAGTGCTATCTCATTATGGTTTGGGTTTGCATTTCCTTAATGCAAGTGATTTTGAACTTAACTTTCACATGCTTATTAGCCATTTGTATATCTTCTTTGGATAAGTGTCTATTCATATCTTCTCTTCATTTTTCAGTTGCATTATTTGTCTTTTTGTTATTGAGTTTTAGGAGTTCTATATCTAGAAAGAAGTCCTTTATACGTTTTGCCAGCATTTTCTCCTCTGCTCAGGTGGTCTTTTCACTTTCTTGTTGGTGTTCTTTGAAGCACAAAAGTTTTTAATGTTGATGAAGTCCAATTTATCTATTTTTTCTTTTGTTGCTGTGCTTTTGGTATTTTATCTTCCATCTTGACCTAGCTCAAATGTTTCTTCCACAGGGAAGATAGCATTCCTCTGATGTATGCTCTCAAAAAACCATCTTTGTAATTACAAATTTATTGGAGAGATATATTTGATTGTCTTTTCCTCTAGACTGTAAACTCCAGGAGAGTAGGGTCTGAGTCTGCTTTCTGTCTTCCCATTTTGACCCCAGCAGAGTGCCTGGTATGTAGCAGGTGCTCAGAGTTGTTGAATGAATAAAATGTAGACTTGACTCTATGGACCATTCCCTGAAATGGAATGAAGAGTGAAACACTCTTCATGTGGTCTTGATAACATCCACTCTCCTGTTTCTCCTACTTCTTGGCTGCTCCTAGGGCTATTCTGCTGGTTCCTCTTCCTTTACCCATTCTGTGGTCACAGGCCCTCCTCTCTTCTCACCCTCCACACTCTCTTTGCCTCTGCTCCCAAGATTTTAATTACAAATTGAAAGCTAATAATGGCTCTCAAGTCTGTTTCCTACCTAGATGGTTCTTCTCAGTTCTTCTCAGCTGCAAACCTGCGTGTCCCACTGAAAAGTGTATGCTTTTTGTTGAGTGGAGTGTTCTATAAATGTCAATTAGGTCTAGTTTGTTGATAGTGCTCTTCATATCTTCTATATCCTTATGAATTTCTGTTAACTTGTTCTGTAAATTATTGGCAAAAGGATATTGAAATCTGAGTATAATTGTGGATTACTCCTTACAGTTCTATCAGTTTTTGCATTGTGAATCTCGGAGCTCTGTTTTTAGGTGCATAAACACTTAGGATTGTTATGTTCTTTTGATGACTTGACCCTTTTATCATTATAAATTACCTTCTTTATTCTTGGTTATGTTTTTTCTCTGAAATCTACTTTGATATTATCATAGCCACTCTGGCTTACTTTTAGTACCAGCACGGTATGTCTTTTTCTATACTCTTAACTTTTACCTATTCACGTCTTTATATTTAAAGTGTATTTATTTTAGGGGGCACATAGTTGGGTCTTTTTCTTTTGTAATCCAAACTGACAATCTCTCTCATTTAATTAATTCAGTTACATTTAATGTGATTTTTAATATGGTTAGGTTGGTTATCACCTTGCTTGCTGTTGTTTTCTGTTTGTCCTCTCCGTTCTTTGTTCCCTTTTCCTCCTTTTCTGCCATCTTTTGGATTGAGTACTTTTTTTATTCCACTTTATTTGCTTCATTGGTTTTTTAGCTATAATTCTTTGTTTTTTTAGTGGCTGTGTAGGGTTTATAGTATACATCTTAAACTTACCACAGTCTGTGTCTACAAGTTCACTAATCTTTTCTTCCGCAGTCTAATCTGTCACTAATTCCTTTCAGTGTATTATTCATCTCACACATTGTACTTTCATGTCTAGATGATTGATTTAGTTCTTTTAAAAACTATCTTCCATGTGTCTACTCTATTTCTGAACATATGGAGTTATAGGTATAATACCTGTTTTGATGTCCTTGTCTGCTAATCCTAACATCTGTCTCAGTTGTAGGTTGGTTCAATTGATTGATTTTTCTCCTCCTTACAGGTGGTATTTTTCTGATTCTTTGTAAGTCAGCTAATCTTTGATGGGGTGCCAAACATTGTGAATTTTATTTTGTTGGGTACTGTCTTATTTTCTATTCATTTGTGTTTGAACTTTGTTCTGGGATACAGTTAAGTTACTTGGAAACAATTGGATTCTTTTAATTCTTGTTTTAAGTTGGGCCATAAAGGAAATCTCAGCATATTTTACAGGATTGAAATCTCTGCAAATTAGGCTAGAAGTCCATAATAAAAAATAACGACTTCCAGTTTCTGGGCTTAGAAGTCACTACTCTGTCCGAACAACAAATAAAAAGCTGAAAAAAACTGAAAAGTCAACAACTCTTCTTAGATCTGTAAGAGAAGTGAGGTCACAGGGCAAAGCACTGTCACCCAAATTGGAAGGACCAATGCAGAGAATCACAGCTTACTGTAGCAGAAGACCACAAGCTGAAATTTCTGCAGGAACCAGTGCTGGGGAAGGAAACCTGAACTGTAGTTGATGAATTGCTGGAGGCTCAGTATAGACAATTCTGAGAGTTAAAAACTCCGAGGGGACTCATTCATTGAGAGGCCTCCACCTTTTTTAGGAGTATTACCTACTGTAGTTCTACCAGGTTCTCAAGTGAATCATGAGAAAAATCCCCCTGTGCTTCTGGCAGGGGAGGGGGAAAAGGAGCCACTTTGAAATATACCAGAACATTCTGTTCTTTTTAACAAGGTCTGTCCTCAGGAGAAACTATTTAACCAGAGCTCAGAGCTAACCTGCTGGGGTTTTATCAGAGCCTAACTGACCTGAGGGAAGGCTGGCTCTAGCCTTCCAATTGTGAGAAAGGAAATACTGAACTCCAGCCCCCGTCTAGCCATTCTGTCCCACCTAAGAGGGTAAAGGAGAATGAGAAGCATGTGTGAAGATCACAGTCCAGAATCACAGACTCACTAAAAGACTGAGACCTAATCATAGGACTATAAAATGCTTTCCCTCCCCCTATACCTTACACCATATTACTAAAGCCTATTTACAACAGTTTCTCTTACCCAGTACATCATGCCGGACAACCAAGAAAAAAATCAAAAGTCATATTAAAGGACAAAACACACAGTTTGAAGACACAGAGCAAGCATCAGAACTAGACTCTCATATGGCAGGGATGCTGGAATTATCAGGCTGGGAATTAAAAACAGCTATGATTAGTACGCTAGGAGCGCAGAGAGAGAAGGAAAATGACATAGCGGCAACTTGGATATACATAAAGAAAGGAAGAGCACTGGAGAAGGAATAAGGATAGGTAAAATAAAAACTTTCATTTTTAAAATTTTCAGTTGATCTATCAGATAACAGTTTGTTTAAAATAATAATAGCAACAATTACTTGACTATATATATATTCTTATGCATGCTTATAAAAAAAGTGAAATGAATGTCAGCAATGATAAAGGGATCAGAGGGGGGAATTAGGATGATTTTGTTACTATACAGTATTCACACTACCTGTGAAGTGATGTAATGTTATTTGATAGTGGTCTTGGATTAGCTGTAAATGTATATTACAAACTCTAGGGCAACCACTGAAAAAAAAGTTTTATAAAAAGTATAGTTGATATACTAATAAAGGAGAGAAAATGGAATCATAAAATGCTCAAAACCACAAAAGGCAGAAAAATAGTGGAAGACAAAAAGTAGGGACAAAGAATAAGGCTGACAAATAGAAAACAGTAACATATATCATAAATTTTAACCCAACTATATCAACAGTAATCATTTTGGACATCAAAGCTCTAAATGCACCAATTAAAAAACAGATTGTCAGGGTAGATAAAAAAACAAGAGCCAACTATATGTTGTCTACAAGATACACACTTTAAATACAGACACATATAAATTAAAAGTAAATGGATGGAGAAAGATGTACCATGCTAACAAGAAGCGAAAGAAAGTAGGGGGACTTCCCTGGTGGCACAGTGGTTAAGAATCAGCTTGCCATTGCAGGGGACATGGGTTCGAGCCCTGGTCTGGGAAGATCCCACATGCCACAGAGCAGCTAAGCCTGTTGTGCGTCACAACTACTGAGCCTGCGTTCTAGAGCCCGTGAGCCACAACAACGGAAGCCCCTGTGCCTAGAGCCCATGCTCCACAGCAAGAGAAGCCACTGCAATGAGAAACCTGTGCACTGCAAGGAAGAGTAGCCCCCGCTCGCCACAACTAGAGAAAGCCCGTGCACAGCAACAAAGACCCAACACAGCCAAAAATAAATAAATAAAAAATAAATAAATTCATAAAAAAAACCAAACCAAAATGAAACAGCTTGAGCACTAGTTGCTTAAAAAAATAAAACCTAAAAAAAAAAAAAAGAAAGAAAGTAGGAATAGCTACATTAATTTCAGATAGAGCAGACTTCAGAGCAGAGAAGGTTATCAGGGATAAAGAGGGGTATTACATAATGATAAAGGAGTGAGTTCTCTAAGAAGACATAATAATCCTTAATGTGTATGCACCTAACAACAGAGTGTCAAAATACATGAGGCAAAAACTGATAGAACTGCAAGGAAAAGAAGATGAATCCACTATTATGGTTAGAGACTTCTACCCCTCTATTGGAAATGGATTGATCAAGCAGGCAGAAAAATCAGTAAGGATACAGTTGAACTCAACACCATCAAATAACTGGATATAATGGACATCTCATTGACTTCTTCATCCTACAACAGCACAAGGCACATTCTTCTCAAGCTCACATGGAACATTCACTAAGGTAGACCACATTCTGGGCCATAAAATACACCTTAACGAATTTAAAAGAATAGAAATCATACAATGGAATTAAACTAGAAATCAATAACAGAAAGATAGTTGGAAAATCCCCAAATACTTGAAGATTAAACAACACACTTTTAAATAACACACGGGTCAAAAAAGAAATCTCAGAATAGCCAATACAATCTTGAAGAAGAGTGTGAAGTTGGAGGACTGACACTATCCAGCTTCAAGACCTACTATAAAGCTACAGCAATCAAGACAATGTGGTAGCAGTGATAGGACAGACAAATAGATCAATGGAACAGAATGGACAGAGCTGATATAGACCCACGTCAATGCAGTCAACTGATCTTTGACAAAAGAGCAAGAGCAATACGATGGAGAAAAGACAGTCTTTCAGCAAATGGTGCTGGAACAACTGGACAGTCCACGTGCTAAAAAAAATGAGTCTAGACAAAGACCTTCCACCTTCACAAAAGTTAACTCAGAATGGGTCACAGACTGCTTTTTGTTTCTTTTTATCTTTTTCTTGCCTTCTTTTGTATTGATCAGTATTTTTTTTTTTTTTTGAGGTACGCGGGCCTCTCACTGCTGTGGCCTCTCCCGTTGCGGAGCACAGGCTCCGGACCCGCAGGCTCAGCGGCCATGGCTCACGGGCCCAGCCGCTCCGCGGCATGTGGGATCTTCCCGGACCGGGGCACGAGCCCGTGTCCCCTGCATCGGCAGGCGAACTCTCAACCACTGTGCCACCAGGGAAGCCCCTGATCAGTACTTTTTTATTATTCTGTTCCTTCCTCTATAACTTGTTAGTTACACATTTACTGTTATTATTATTATTTTGTTACCCTAGATATTACAGCATACATCCTTAACTTAACAAAGTCTCCTTTAAATTAGTACTTTTACCTTTCTCTAGACAATTCAAGGACCTTACAACACTTTAATTCTGTTTAGCACCCTCCTGGCTTTCATACTATTGTTTATTCTAATATATTGTAAACCTCACAATAGATGACATTTATTGTTCTGAACAGTCATTATTCAATGAAATTTACCTACAAATTTACCCTTTTTTCTGCTTTTCATTCTTTCTACATTTCCCTTCTCTCTGGTAACTTGGTTCTCGAGGTCCTGGTTGCCTTGGTTGTTCTTTGATGTCATCAAACAGCTATGGTTTGTGTTTTATCTAGCTTTAATATTTGTTTTCAGTGAGAGAGTTATTCTGGTACTAGCTACTTCATCATAGCCTGAAACAGAGTTTCTTTCCTGGGTTCTTAATCTCTCCCTCAATTCTAGCTCTTTCTGCTTAGTGTAAAAAATCATGTATTCACAATTCCCTAAACACAACCAGCCATTTCAGATCTCTGTGCCTTTGTTTAGGCTGTTCCTTCTGCCTCTCCTCAGCATCCTCCTTGTTTTTGTGGCTAAAAGTCCCTTTAAGTCTCAGCTCATATTGACAAGTGTTCTGGGACCCTACCTCCACCCTTGCATCTTGGGTGAACCTCTGTTGTATCAGTTATGACATTGTGCTGTAACTGTTATCTGTCCTCCAGACTTAGAGAGGATGCTTTAGGATACTTGTACTGTAGTACAAGACATTTTTTGAATGAATGAATGACAAGCATATCCTTCAGATGATCCTTCTCAAATCTTGTGCTAGTTAGGCTCCTCTGATTGCAAGGGATGGAGACACCCTCCCCACTATAGATTTATTCTGATGATATCACTTTATTCTGATATCATCATCTACATCATCTACATGTGGCAAGAAGTTCAATAAATATTTTATAAGAAACCAAGAACAGTTCATCCTTATGTAGCCTGGGGCATGATTTGAGAACTAGAAGGTGATTCAGAACCTTAAGTAAACTTGTGACTGGGTCACAGGGTTATCATGCCCACAACATCATAAGTGCTTCAGTTCCCTGCCATCAGGGGGACTCGGCTTGTTTCTTTCTTTGATCCTCCTACTCTTCCTGCTGGCGGCCAACCCCTCAACCTCTTCTCTGAATATCATTTGCTTGTTCATTGATTTTGCTTACTCATAGCTTCTGCTTCTTTGTGGCCTCAAAACCTCTGCACTTGCCCCCTCTTTTTGTGTTCACTCAGTTTCTCAACCTGTCGTCAGCTTCCGACTTCTGCATCTCAGTTTCAGCCCCACAAGAGAGTGAGCTGATTGGTTCGTTTAGACAGCGTCAATCCTCTTGGCAAAGCTCTTATGCCAGGTCACATCATGGCCACCATTCTTTCATTTATTTGCCTATTTAACAAATATGCACAGGGCACTGGCTCACTTCTAGATAAGCTGTCATAAGGTAGGTGCCCAATCCTGGGCTAATAGCTGTGGTTGGGGTAGAGTGGAGGACAAGGTCATAAAGTGGTAACAGTGTGGAGATCTGTATTTAAGAAACTGTCTTAGGAAGGGGCTGTGGCCACACCATGCATTCTAAGCCTTGGCCAGTTCAGGAAACAAATTCCAGCAAGGCTTTTGAAAATAATTCAAAATTGAGAACCCTGGTGCTGAGCGAATGGTATCTTATGTTCTGGAGAGTAAGAGTGTCTTTTGTTTGAGATATGAGTACTGCAGGTGACAGAGTTAGTTTGGGGGATGGGAAACAGAGTTCATTTTAAGATGAAAACTAAAGAGTTGATTTGTATTGTGGCCTGGTGAGTGGTTGTCCCACCTTTGCTGCAGGAACACCTATAAAGTCAAGATTCCCTAAGAAATTCTGTCCCCTAAAACCATGATATACGTCTTGGTCTGGAAGATGTTCTGAGGAAAGAAGCTTAGAATGTTTGATTTTGGATTAAATGCACAGTTCAAAAATTTTTAAAAACTGATCCACAGATTCACTGTTGAAATGATCCTCCTGGATGCTGAATAGTATCAGCCAAAAATGGGGATTGGATATTGACATGTTCTTTCCTATGAACAGATCCAGCTTACTTCCTCCCACCTTTCTTCCCTCCCTTCCTTCCTCCCTCCTTTCCTTCCTTCCTTCCTTCCTTCCTTCCTCTTTCAAATATTTTCCTTTTTTCAAAAAATCAAGAAATACATCACATACACTTAAATGTATTTATTACATGAATATATGTCATTTAAAGGTTAATCATCCAATGAACATTCATGTACCCACTATTTAGGTTAAGAAACAGAACATTCTGAGGGTTCCATATGCTCCCTGTGGACCCTTCCACAGTTACATCCCCCTTCCTCCTCCACAGAGACAACCTCTGCCTGTCTTCTGTGTTAGTTCTATCTTCTAGTCTCTATAATTATCCTTATAATTTCTAATACCTTGGTATTCCTCTACCATATATTGTTTTGTTTCATAAAACAGTAACATGCACAAAGCTGGATTAGTAAGGACAGTGTATCGTTGCCTCTTTAGATGAAGGTCCTCAGGAGAAGGTGAAACGATGACCTCTGGGTCAGAGGTGACCTCATGTTCACTGAAAGTTTACAGGGCAAAGTCACAAGTGAGTCTGTGGGAAATAGGACTCATCAAAATTGGCCTACATGGCAGGGTGAAGTGTCAGACAAATACTGGACATCAGGCAGGATATGGTCAGGAAGAGTGGGCGGCTCTGTATTCTGTGATTTGAAGTTCCTATGGCCTACTTGCAGCTCTCAGGAATGGGTCAGAGCAAAACATTTTTGTGAGAGTGAAATAAATATCTTCAAACAATGCAGGCAGGAGGGCATCAAGGGAAGAGCAGGGACTTCATCCACACATGGTCAAGACAAGCCTCCTGGTGATGCTGCAAACGCCAGAACCAGCTAGAGGTTTATAGTCAACCAGAAGGGCTGTGGGAATGAGCCCCTCAAAAAGAAGAGATGGAAAGCCTTCAGCATCTGTGATGCTGCTGCTGCTGGTGGTGGTGACGATGGTAGCTGAGTGCTCACTCTGAGCCCTGCACGGTGCGAAGCAGTGTCCATTTTTGTCTCATTTAATCTTCATAACAATCCACAGAGATAGATATTAATATAATGCTTGTTGTCCAAATGAAGAGATTGAGCATCTGAGAGTTTCTTAATTAAGAAACTGTCCCAGCATCACATAGCTGGTAAATTGCTTCAGATGTTTTCCAGGGATCAAGGCCACATTATCTGCTGGGAGAGAGATGAAGAGACTAGCACAGGTGGTGAACTGATGGGAGCACGCTTAAGTTAGTGGCGGTAATAACAAAAATAAGGGCATTCCCTGGTGGTCCAGTCGTTAGAACTCAGTGCTTTCATTGCCAAGGGCCCAGGTCCAGTCCCTGGTCAGGGAACTAAAATCCCACAAGCTGTGTGGCCAAAAAAAAAGCATTTACTGGATGTGCACTAAGTACCTGACATAGTGCTAAAAGCACTTTTACATGCATTAATTTGAGGTGAAATAATACCCAGATACACAGAACTGGCACATGAGGCACCAAGCTTGAGGCTTTCGGAAACCTTAGAGATACCCTCTGGCCACATCAAACAGGTAAAAAATCCTAGCTGTACTGTAGATGTTTCTTCCGATCAGAGGTATCCATTTATTCAAAATTTATTTATGAAATGCCTCTTGTCTCCCAGGTACTGTCTTAGGCACTGAGGACATAGCAGAGAACGGAACAGGCTCAAGGAGAAGAGGAAAGTTCAGAAACATAAAAGGAAATAAAGAAATATTCAGAAGCATCTGAATTTTTGACCCTCTGATCAACACCACCAGAAAAGGAAAAAGAGAAGTACTATTACATTTGCTACTGGTACTACAAAACTGTGCCCTTACCTAATTTCATTTCAGCAAAAGCCTTCACTGTGAACTATTAATGTGCCAGGCACCACGTGCGGAGCCGCTGGCCCAAAGATGAAGAAGATGAGGTTTCTGTCCTTGGGAAGCGCAGTGTGGGAGACAGACGGGTAGGCGGATAATTATATTACAGATGATTTGTGCTATGATTGAGGTGTGAACAAAATTCTGTAGGAGCAGAGAAGAGTGAATAATTCTGCCTGGGGGTGTCAGATAACGTTTAATGGAGGAGAAGCCATCTTACCTGGGTCTAAGGGAGGCTAGGAGATGGCCAGGTGGAGATGGAGAGAAAAGACATCTAGGGAGGAGTCATTTGTGGATAGAATGATGAAGTTACAGTGCTAAGTTCTGAAATATGGACTGCACATGGACGGCCTGGATCCCTCAGACAATGGTGGGGTGGGGTAGTCCACAGGGTTAATGATTTATTGAAAAGGAGGATTGAGGCTTGTGTTGCTACCAGTTAAAATAACTGAGTTGATAAGCAACCCACTGACTGTTTCTCTGTGCAGAAACCGTTCAGGCGTCCACCATACTTTTCCCACTCTATGTTTAAGCTAAAGTGTCAAAAAGACTTAAAGCACTGCTGTACATATTTGGGGAGGGCAGTGTAAGTTGGTACAGCCCACATGAAAAGCAGATTGTCAATATCTATAAAATTACAAATGCTGCATATATCTTGTGACCAAGCGGTTTCACTTCTAGGAATTTATCTTCAGATGCACTCACTGGCACGTGAAATAACTTATGCACGAGTATCCATCGCATCTTGTTTGTTATAGCAAAAGACTGAATACAAATTAAATGTTCATCAAGAGGGGACTGGTTAAATAAATTATGGTATCTCTTTAAAATGGGATACTATTCAGTTTAAAAAGAAAACAAAGAATAAGGTAGCTCTTTATAATCCTGTTTGGAATGATACATTGTCAAATAAAAAAAAGCAAGGGGCAGACCACTTATATAAAATGGGAATGGAGAGAATTCAGGTCTTCCATGGAGTGTTCCAGCGGTTGAATTAAAGAACCCTGGGCTGCCCTGCCTCCAGACTCCTTGTGACAGATGACAAGAAAGGTCAGCTGAGAAGGAGTCTTCTGTGACTTGTAGCCAAAAGCATACAGACACAAACCTGAGGTCTGCAGAGGTCTTTGTGTTTGGACCAGGAATAATGCAGAAGAGGGAGTTAAATCTTTGACTTGCAGAAATTCTCCAGTTGACTCCATTTTAACTCCAGTTGGCATCCCCAAGTGCTTCTTCCCTCTGGGTATCCTGAGCTCTGTATCTCAGAGCAGCCAGTCATTCACATGATGCAGCTGTGGGGATGTCTGTGCAGAGACGCAATCTGGCAGAATTCAACTTGCCTTCTTTTAAAATACAACCTGATCAAAGCAAGAGCGCTAAAAGCCTGATAGAATCTATTTGTAGTCAGGGGCAGGAGGGCAATACACTGGATGCTAGAATCAAACCTGGCCATTCTCCGCCCACAGGAGGACCCAGATAATCCTGACCTGCCATAGTGACTATAGAGCTGAGAAGTCTCTGGATCAAGCTTCATGTGGTCTGAGAACTTGTCCACACAGCTGAAACTGTCCTGTCAGTATCTTCCAGACAATTTTGAGGACTCACTGTCACTCACTTATCTTTTCTTTCAAGAAAGTTATTTGTCCCTGGCACTCTGCTAGGTACTAGAGATACAACAGTGAGCAAAACTGAAATGGCCTTGCCTTTATTGACTTACAGTCTAGAGGAGGAGATGGGAATTAGTTGAATAATTATCAAATAGGTGTACAATTACAACTGGGCTAAGTATTGTAAAGGAAGTGTTCATGGTGGATAAGAGTGGTTAAGAAAGATACCTATATTAGAATGGGATCAGAGAAGGCCTACCTGAGGAAATGACACGAGCTGACATCTGAAGAATTAGTGAGAGTTAATTAGGTGATGTCGGAGAAAAGCATTCCAGCAGAAGGAATAGTTCCTGCAAAGGCTCTGGGGTTGGGGGTAGCATAGAACACTCGAGGAATTGGAAGAAGGCCAGTGTGGTTGGAGGGCAGAGAGTGAGGGGGTGTGCTGGGAGGTGAGGCTGAAGCCTGGAAAGGCAAAACCAAGAGACATGTAAAGTATTTTTGTAAGAGCGATGGAAAGCCATTTGTAGTACAGAGTATTGGTTGTTCCCGAATATCCGTTTTCCCCTCTGTTACTTTAGTATTCAAGTCCCAGAGTTTTGGCTCAGTACATTCAAATCCCAGAGTTTTGGTTACCCAGTTAAAGACTGTTTTCCAGACTCGTTTGCATATAGATTTGCCCATGTGACCAAGTTCTGACCAGTGGGTTGTGAGCAGAAGGACAGGCTTCCATTTGCTCCTATTTTCTTCTCACTGGCTGGTGTACAGACATGATGGTCCGGGCTGGAGGAGTCATCCTAGACCATGAGGTGGGAGCCATATGCTGAGGATGGCAAAGCAACAAGATAGAGGAAACTGGCTCCCCATCACCACGGAGCAGCCCTAGCAGCCCCAGACTGTTAAACTCAGACTATATATGACAAGGTAATAAATTTCTAACCTTTGTAAACTACATTTTTTGGTCTTTATCATAGAAGTTACGCCTATAGTCTTAGTGACTGTTACAGACTGAATGTTTGTGCCCCCTCAAAGTTCGTATGGTGAAATCCTAACCCCCAGTGGTATTAGGAGGTGGGACCTTTGGGAGGCGATTAGGTCATGAGGGTGGAGGTCTCATGAATGGGATTAGTGTCTTTATAAAAGAGTCTCCAGAGACCTCTCTTGCCCCTTCTACCATGTGAGGACACAGAGAGAAGACGGTCATCTGTGATCTAGGAAGGGGGTTTGCAGCAGACCCTGAATCTGCCAGCACCTTGATTTTGGACTTCCCAGCCTCCAGAACTGTGAGAAATAAATGTTTGTTATTTAAGCCACCAGTCTATGGTATTTTTGTTATGGCAGCCTGAAAGGACTAAGACAATGGTACACCACTGAAGTATTCTAGGTGACAGAATCAGATTTCCCTCTTGAAATGGCCACTCTGGCTGCTGTGTGGAAGGTAAAAGCAGTGAGAACAGTCAGAAGCTATCGCAGCCCCCATCAAGGAGGCTGGTATCTTGGACCTGCAAAGTAGCTACGAAGATTGGACCAGACTCCATTAGAACACCTTTTGCCTGGTGTAGTGGAAAGAGCATGGACTCTGGCCTCAGGGAAAGCTAAGTTCTGCTCCTGGATCCACTACTCTGTAGCTGTGACCTTGGGCAAGTTACTTAGCATCTTTGAGTCTCATGTATAAATTCAAATTGAGGTTCTTTTTAGGGGCTGTGTGGTTAGGTTGAAGATGGCCTTCAGAACTGAACTGCAGCATCAGCTCTTCCCTGGGTCTCCAGCTTGCCAACCTACCCCCAGAGACTTTGGACTTGCCAGTCTCCATAATCGCTCTTTCCTTAAGATAAATGAGCCAATTCCTTAAGATAAATCCCCCCTCCCAACTATCTACCTATCTACACATCCTATTAGTTTTGTTTCTCTGGAGAACCCTAATACAGGAATAAACTTTCTATTGGTTTATAATGTACATACAGCAGAGTGCACAAATATGAAGGGCACAGCTCAATGAATTTGTACCAAGTTAACACAATCAACCACTAACCACAAGAAGATATAAAACATTGGAATTCCAAGATATAAAACATTGGAATTCTGTGAAACATTGTGGCATATTGTTTTAGATAGCAAAACAAAAAACCCATGGATAATGTTTACAACAAAATTAGGTGGTAAGGTATCCCCACGAAGCCCAAAATACAAGTGGGTGAGGACAAGGCAGCAAGACGGAATTGGCAACTGTGCAGAAGAAAGCAGAGGGAAGTAGTGGGCTTCTTATGAAACAGAACAGGAGGGACATAAAAATAACTGGTAGGTGTTCATGCATTAATTTGAGAAAGCAGAAACTGGGCGGGGTTTTACCTAATTCAATCATGGGTGAGTGCAAGCAGCCTACCGGAAGGTCTGAAATAAATGGAGCTCTCTATCCCTTGTGAACTCCCAAGACGGCCATCAGTCAGGGCTCTCTGCCAGGACAGGAGCCCATGCTGAGAAGAAAGTACTTGGAGAAGAATCGAAATTGGGCAGGATAGGTACAACAAAGATAAAGACAAGACAAGGCCCAGACAAGAATGGGGAAGGGAGTAGAGCCAGGAAATCTGAGAAAGCATGCTGCCACATTTTTTATTACTACATGAAAATAGCAGAAAAAGGAACTCTGTGAAGTTAGAAGACTCACTCTGACCCATGTTTCCCTCTAAAGATTCAGGATAGGGCTTCCCTGGTGGCGCAGTGGTTGAGAGTCCGCCTGCCGATGCAGGGGACACAGGTTCATGCCCCGGTCCGGGAGGATCACACATGCCGCAGAGCGGCTGGGCCCGTGAGCCATGGCCGCTGGGCCTGTGCGTCCGGAGCCTGTGCTCCGCAACGGGAGAGGCCACAGCAGTGAGAGGCCCACGTACCGAAAAAAAAAATAAAATAAAATAAAGATTCAGGATAATTAATTTCATGTAAAAATAACAGAAAAGTAGTGAGTCCAAATCAATTACAAAGTTATAAGAAAATAAGCAGAACCTACAGGCAAAGAAAGCATGTCAGAAAGACATGCCCACAGGGCAGATAAAAACTGTGACCTTAACTATTTAGAAAGAAGATAAAAGATGTTTAAAATAATACAAGACATAAAAGGACAAGATAAATCAAGTTAGAGATGGTCTGAAATGAGATGACAGAACTCAGAAAAGAATTAAAAATGAACGAAAAGTAATTTCAGAAGGAAAGGCTAAATTGTAAAAACACTAGAGTGAAGTAACACAGCAGATAATGCCTTAAGAGAAATAGAAGGTGAAAAGGAAGAAGACATTAGAAATGGACATGAAATTTTAAAAGAGATGAAAAGGACTCAAAGAAAAAGAAAATTCCAAATATTGAAAATAGGTGAGTGAGACTTAACACACAGTAAATAGAAATCTCTGAGGAAGAAAATCTAGGCAAGGAAACAGAATGGATACCATGGGAAGGCCAGCCCTCAGGAAGGAACTGAGGCCTTCTGCCAACAGCCACTTGAATGAGCTTGGGTGTGGGTCTTCCAGCCCCAGTCAGTGACTGCAGTCCCCTCTTTGTAATCTTCATTATAACTTCATGAGAGACCCTGAACCAGAATGACCCAGCTAAGCCACTCCTAAATTCTTGATCTCAGAAGCTGGGAGATAATGTGTCATTGCAAGCCACTACATTTCGTAGTGATTTTTTTTTCTTTTTTTAATGCAGCAATGGATAACTAATGGAATGGGCATTAGGATAGCTTCCAGTTGGGGCTATTTCAGTGTCCCTGCTAAGCACATCCTAGTATATGCCTTATGGTGAATATATATGCATTTCTGTAGGTTATAAACCTAGGAGTGAAAATGCTGGGTCACAGGATATACATATGTAAAGCTGTAGTAGATACTGCAAAAGTGTTTTCCACAGTGCTCGTATCAATTTACACTCTCACCAGCAGTGTATAAGAATCCCTGTTGTTCATATTCTTACCAACACTTGCTATTTTCTGTCTGTTTCATTTTAGTCATTTTGATGGATTGTACTGGAATCTCACTGTGGTTTTAATTTACATTTTTCCTAGTGTCTGATGAGGTTTAGTACCTTTTCAAAAGCTTAGTGGCCATTTAGACTTTCCATTTATAAAACACCTGTTCAAGTCTTCTACCCATTTAAAAAATTGAGTTGTCGGGCTCCCCTCGTGGTGCAGTGGTTGAGAGTCCGCCTGCCGATGCAGGGGACACGGGTTCGTGCCCCGGACCGGGAAGATCCCACATGCCGCGGAGTGGCTGGGCCCGTGAGCCATGGCCTCTGAGCCTGCGCGTCCGGAGCCTGTGCTCCGCAACGGGAGAGGCCACAACAGTGAGAGGCCCGCGTACTGCAAAGAAAAATAAAATAAAATTTTAAAAAACTGAGTTGTCTGTCTTTTCCTGATTGATTTATTCTTTTTATAGTTCTGAGATACATTTTATATTCTGTAACCAGTCCTTTGGCAGATGTATAATATTTCTTCTCCCACTCTCTGGGTTTCCTTTTCACTCTCTCAATGACTTTTTTTTCCTTTTTTAAAAAAAATAAATTTATTTATTTTTGGCTGCGTTGGGTCTTCGTTGCTGCACGCAGGCGGTGTGTGGTCTTCTCATTGCGGTGGCTTCTCATTGCAGAGCACAGACTCTAGGCGCGGGGGCTTCAGTAGTTGCGGCACACAGGCTCAGTAGTTGTGGCACACGGGCTTAGTTGCTCCACGGCACGTGGGATCTTCCCGGACCAGGGCTGGAACCTGTGTCCCCTGCATTGGCAGGCAGATTCTTAACCACTGCGCCACCAGGGAAGTCCCTCAATGATAACTTTCGATAAACAGAAGTTCTTTTTTTTTAAATTAATTAATTAATTTATTTATTTTTGGCTGCCTCGGGTCTTCGTTGCTGCGTGCGAGCTTTCTTTAGTTGCGGCGAGCGGTGGCTACTGTTTGTTGCGGTGTGCAGGCTTCTCATTGCAGTGGCTTCTTTTGTTGCAGAGCACGGGCTCTAGGCACACGGGCTTCAGTAGTTATGGCTTGCAGGCTCTAGAGCGCAGGTCAGTAGTTGTGGCGCACGGGCTTAGTTGCTCCGTGGCATGTGGGATCTTCCTGGACCAGGGCTCGAACCCATGTCCTGTGGCTCGAACCCATGTCCCCTGCATTGGCAGGTGGATTCTTAACCACTGTGCCACCAGGGAAGCCCCTAAACAGAAGCTCTTAATTTTAGTGTAGTCCAGTTTATCAATCACTTTTCATATGGTTAGTTATTTTAAATTTTATGTTCTATTTACAAAATATTTGCCTACTCTAAGTCATGAAAGCATTTTCTTAAGTTATCATCAAGAAGCCCTATTCAGTCTATGATCCATTTAGAATTGATTTTTGTGTATGGTGTGAGGTAAAGATTAAGATTTACAATTGCTCCAGCACCATTTATTGAAAATAAAATCATTTCCCCAGGGTATTAGAACTTTATCATAAATCAGGTGACCGTACATTTAGGGATCTGTTCATGGAGTTTGCTCCATTTGTCTATCCTTGCCCCAATACCATGCTGTTTTAGTTATTATAGATTTATAATAAGTTTTGATATCTGGTTACCTGGTAGATAAGCTTTCCAACTTCTTTTTCTTCAATATTGTCTTTGCTGTTTTGGCTATTTGATTTCCATATAAATTTTAGAGTCAGCCTGTCAAATTTCCATTGAAACATCTACTGGGATTTTGATTGGGATTGCATTCAATCTCTTGATAAATTTGGGGAAAATGAATACACTATTGAGTCTTACAATCCATTAGTTTGCTTTTTCTCTGTTTGTTTAGGTTTTCTTTAATTTTTCTCACTAATGTTTCCTAGTTTTGCATGTAGAATCTTGAATGTTTTTCATTAGATTTATTCCTAGGTGTTTGATGCTTTTTGATGCTGTGTTAAATGACATCATTTTAAAAATTTCAATTCTAATTATTATTGCTTATATGTAGAAATACACTTGATTTTTAAATATTGACCCTTATATCTAGTGACCTTGATAAATTCTTCTGTTAGTTTTGTACATTCTTCTTTTTACTTTCTTCACACACAGTCTTGTAGTCTCTAAATAAGAAAGTTTTCTATCCATCTTTATACCTTTTATTTCTTTTCAGCTCAGATCTCCGGTATAATGTTGAATAGAAGTAATGACATTCTTGTCTTGGTCTTAATATCAGGAGGAAATCTTACAGTATTTCACTAGTAATTATAATACCTGATGTGGTGGTGGCCGTGCACAGTGTCGGATCTGATCCTGTGAGAAGTAGGAGCCTGAATGGGGTGACAAGGACATCCCAGCAGAAGGGTGGTACAGTACAGGGTGTCAGAGCCTAGCAAGACTAAGGAGGGCATGTTAGGCAGCCTGGTGTGGTGTGTTGGTGCCGCAACAGAGGGAGGAAGACGTCCATGCATGGTAAAAGGTATTAGACCCCAGGAGAGGTAAGGAGAGCTTTTACATAAGGAATGGCCTGGCACGGGGTATCAGAACCCAAGTGGAGTTAGAAGGACATTTATGGAAGATTTGCAGAGAAGGGAAAGTGGAGGTGACGGGAGATTGGTAACATACAAAGGGATGGATACAGTTGGGAAATATATTGAGGAGAATGGGAACCAGGTTTCTTACTGTTAGAGAAAGAGGTTATAAATATGAAAAGAGGTACATATGAAAAGAGGTACAACTACAATGAATGCTGGAAGGTGAGATTAGAATTGGAGGTATTAGTGTGAATTTAAAGTTTTCAACATACACAGATTGATATAGGGGTGTGTGTGTGTGTGTGTGTGTGTGTGTGTGTACACATGCATATATTTCTTAGCTCTGTCCATTAAGAAGATCTAGGAGTAGCCCCACCCTAATAGCGATGAGCATATCTAGCATCCAGATCTTGGTTTCTAAATGCCTCTCTTTGCTAAAAGGAACCAGAGCTCCTTGGAGAAATGGTTGATTCCAGTCCTGAGGCAGGAAAAGTACAAGATAAGCCTAGAATTTCTTGTTGTGCCAGAAAATAAAGAAGTGCTCAAATGATAATATCCATTCTGTCAAAGGAACATAGAAACTAGCTTGAAGGGGCTCCCACTGGCCAAATCTGGGACAGTTTGGACATGGAAATAAATGACAGTTGTAACACACTGAATGAAATAGGAATCCATGGATCCATATGATATAAATAAATGAATTCAGAATTTCAGGACGAGTGGGATATTTATGTAGTCTCAAAGTACGTTGCCAAGGGAAGAAGAGTAACTTCTGCCAGCAGAGATGCTGGTGGATATACTATCTTAATCAAAGGATCAAGATTAAAATAACAGTAAAGAGACATAACAATTAAAAGCAATGTGGGATCCTGGGTTAGTTTCTGAAACTGAGAAAGGACCTTAGTGGGACAGTTGGTTGAGATTTGAGTAAAATGTATAGATTAGATTATTTGGTAGTAATCCATCCATCCTTGTTAATACTGATTTTGATGGTTGCATTGTGGCTAGGAAATGTACACGAAAATATTCGTGGGTGATGAGGCATTGTGTTACTCTCAAACAGGAGAAGAAAAAACACTCTTTGCCCTGTATAAAGAAAAAAGGGAACTACAGTTATTCTGGACTTGGGAGAGTGTTTATCTGGAGTCCTGATACATGAAGTAGGGAAGGCAACACCACTTCCAGGAGGAGTAAAATCTTACCCAGAATGGGTGCTTTTATTGTAATTTGTGCAGGTTCCAACTGTGAATTCCTTGAGGGTGGGGCCTATATCTTACTTAAAGGGGCAAGGGTAGATATTGTGGGGCCTGAAGGTTGTATAATCTCAGAGCCCTTCTTAAGAAAAAGATTATAAAATTATGAGTATAACATTAGGCAGAAAAGTGAATATTTATTTAGAATGAGAATTAAATCATAACAAATTATAAATTCTAAAAACTGACAAATACCACTGATATCACAAAATCCAGAAAAATATAATTTTTTTTCTTAGTTAACTGCTTGATAGATCCCTCTATAATACTTTTGTGCCACATTTCTTGGCTGCATACGCTGTGATCACATCTTAATATGACAACAGTTTTATAGTATCAGTGTCTAAGAGAGAATGGAAAGATAATTTAGTCTTTCCTCTAGCATGGGTGATCATATAATTAAAAAATATTATTCATAGGGCTTCCCTGGTGGCGCAGTGGTTGAGAGTCTGCCTGCCGATGCAGGGGACACAGGTTCGTGCCCTAGTCCAGGAAGATCCCACATGCCGCAGAGCGGCTGGGCCCGTGAGCCATGGCCGCTGAGCCTGTGCTTCCAGAGCCTGTGCTCCGCAACGGGAGAGGCCACAACAGTGAGAGGCCCGCGTACGGCAAAAAAAAAAAAAAAAAAAAAAAGTTGGATAGAGGAATAATATGTGATACAGCAAATATAATAATAGGTTAATTATAGACTCTGTGGCAAATATATGGGTCTTCACTGTACATTTCTTTCAACTTTTCTGTATATTAGAAAAGTTTCATAATGAAATGTTGGTTTAAAAAATGAATATCTGTATAGTCAGACACTATACATCCATTAAAAATGTTTTGGTAAAATACTTATTCCAACAGAAAAACAAATATTATTTATTTTAAACTGAAAAAAAGTAGGGTTCAAAACCATAATTGTAGTTCCATCCAGCTTTCTTTATGTCTATATGAAGAATGTACACTAGGAACAGCACATACAAAGGTCCTAGGCAGAAGCTTTACTGGAGCGTTTGAGGAACTGCAAAGAAGCAGCTAGGATTAGAGAGGAGGAAGGGAGCAAGGTAGTAGATAAGCTGATAGAGATAATGGGAGGGGCAAGGTTCGTTAAGCTGTTCTGGGAATTTATTTCTGCATAAGAGTTTATCTCAAATTTAGTGACTTGAAGCAACAACCATCTTTTCATTGCTCACAACTTGTAGGTCAAGAATTTGGACAGGGGGGCTTTCCTGGTGGCACAGTGGTTGAGAATCCACCTGCCAATGCAGGGGACATGGGTTCAAGCCCTGGTCCGGGAGGAGCCCACATGCTGCGGAGCAACTAAGCCTGTGTGCCACAGCTACTGAGCCTGTGCTCTAGAGCCCGTGATCCACAACTGCTGAACCCATGTGCCACAACTACTGAAGCCCGCACACCTGGAGCCTGTGCTCTGCAATGGGAGAGGCCACCGCAATGAGAAGCCCGTGCACCGCAGGGAATAGTAGCCCCCGCTCGCCGCAACTAGAGAAAACCCACGTGCAGCAATGAAGACCCAATGCAGCCAAAAATAAAAAAATAAAAAAAAAAAAAAGAATTTGGGGGCTTCCCTGGTGGCGCAGTGGTTGAGTCCGCCTGCCGATGCAGGGGACACGGGTTCGTGCCCCGGTCCGGGAAGATCCCACATGCCACGGAGCAGCTGGGCCCGTGAGCCATGGCCACTGAGCCTGCGTGTCCGGAGCCTGTGCTCCGCAATGGGAGAGGCAACAACAGTGAGAGGCCCGCGTACCACAAAAAAAAAAAAAAGAATTTGGACAGGACACAACTGGCCGATCTTTCCACGCCATGTGGCATTAACTGAGGTCACTCGGTGGTGTTTGGCTGGCAGATGGGTTGGTCTGTAGGGTCCAGATTGGTTTCATTCTCATGTCCAGTGCCTTGGTGGGGATGACTAGACTCATCAAGGCTGGGCTCAGCTGGGACCCTTTTTCTCTCCATATAGTCTCAGGGCTTTTCCATGTAGTCTATCCAGCAGGGTAGTTGGATTTCTTACATAGTGGCTCAAAGCTCCAAGATCAAATGTTTCAAGACACAGGACAAAGAAGTTGCATGTCTTTTAACGCCTGGCTCCGGAAATGGGCACAGTGGCACTTCTGCCATATTCTATTGGTCAAAGCAGTCATGAAACCCACCCAGATTCAAGGGGTCAGGGAGAAGACACCAGTATACCTCTCAATGAGAGGAGTGTTAAAGAATTTGTGGCCATCTTTAATCTACCACATAGGCCCTTGTAGGTCAGAATAAGGATTTCGGCTTTTACTCTGAATGAGAACAGAGCCATTGGAGTGTTTTAAACAGAGGAGTGACATGATCTGGCCCCTATTTTAACAAGACCACTCTAGCTGCCATTTAGCGGGAGGGAAGAAGTAGGAAGACCAGTTAGAGGGCTATTGCAATAAACCAAGCAAGAGATGATGGTGGCTTGGGCTAATGTGGTGGTGAAAAGTGGTTGAATTCTGGACATACTTTGAAGGCAGAGTGATCAAGATTTGCTGGTGGATTAGATGTACATGTGAAATAAAAAGAGGAGTCAAAGATAACTCCAAAGCTTTTGTCCTGAGCAAGTGGTAGACTAGAATTGCTGTTAACAAAGATGGGGATGATAGCAAGAGTTGGTTTTTAACATGTTGAGATGCCTATACATCCAAGTGGAGATCTCAAGTAGGTCTGGTGCTTAAGGGAACAATCTAGACTGGAGATAAAAATGTGAATGTCATTAGCGTATGGGTGAATTTCACCTAGAGACTGAATGGAGAGAGAGAAGAGGTCCAAGGACTGAGCCTGGGGCCTCAGACTCCCTCTTTTCCTTCCTTCAATCCCCCTTGGCATCCTTGGCCTCCAAAAAGTTGATGTTTCAGATGTTGCCTCCAGGCCACCTCTCTTCCAGTCTTTTGTGAAAGCCTAAACTCATTGAGAAGATTGTGCTGGGGAAGTGAAAACTGCAGTGGTTTTGAGGAGAGAGAGGCAGGAGCTGGGTGAGGAGAGAGGATGATGTCTTCTTCTGGTGTCCTTATATGGCAGAGAGAGTAGGGAAAGAGAAAAGCTTTCTGTTGTCTCTCCTTATAAGGACACTAACCCCAACATGAGGGCCCCACCCTCATGACCTCATCTACACCTAGTTGTCTCGCAAAGGCCCCATCTCCAAATACCATCACATTGGGGGCTAGGGCTGAACATATGAATTTGGCATGGGAGGGACACAATTCAGTCCATAGCAGCCTAGTTAGGGTAGACCTCATTAAGACAATGGTTTTTGACCAAATACTAAATAAGATGAGGAAGTCAGCCCAGCCTATAACTAGGAGAATGTTCCAAGAAGAGAAAAACAACCAGTGCAGAGCCGAAGGTGGGAGGCCAGTGTGGTGGGGGCACAGTAAAGGGTGAGGTTGAAGAGATAAAGGCAAAGGGAAAATTACGTTGGGTCTCAGAAGCCACTTTCATACCTTTCCCACTGGATGAAAATTCTATAGGACAAGGACATTGTCAATTTTGTTCACTGCCTGACACATAGTGCCACTTGATAAATGTGGCACTTGATAAATGTTAAATACATAAAATTCATATGTTATTACAATGAGTTATTTCACATAATCTGACAAGATCACAAGTTGGTGAGAATGTGAAGCAATAGGAACTTGCATACATTGCTCATGGTGGGTGTAAATTGGTACAGGCTCTTAGGAGAGCAACTCAGCAATATCTAGCAAAGTTGAAAATGTGAATGCTCAGTAATCCAGCAATTCCACTGCTGAGACATTCCTAGGGAAACGATTGCACATGTGCAAAAGAGACAATATTTATAACAACCTTGTTTGTAATCACAAACAATTGAAAACAAGCTACATACCAGTCAACAAAAATCAACATCAACAAGGATAAATCTTACTTTTTAATGTAAAGAAAAAAATTTTCAGATTAATATGGTTTCACTTATATAAAGCTAAAGTATCTGAATAGACAGATAGATAGAAAAATAGGTATAGTGATAGGATTCTAAGATGGCCTCCATGTTCCCCCTTCCCCAAGTTACTCCCATGATTATGTTACATTATATGATAAAGGGGATTTTTACAGATGTACTTGAAGTTACTACTCAGTTAACCTTAAAACAGGGAGAGGGCTTCCCTGGTGGCGCAGTGGTTAAGAATCTGCCTGCCAATGCAGGGGACACGGGTCTGATCCCTGGTCCGGGAAGATCCCACATGCCATGGAGCAACTAAGCCCATGCGCCACAACTACTGAGCCTGTGCTCTAGAGCCCGCGAGCCACAACTACTGAAACCCGTGTGCCACAACTATGAAAGCCTGCGCACCTAGAGCCTGTGCTCTGCAACAAGAGAAGCCACCACAATGAGAAGCCTGTGCCCCGCCACAAAGAGTAGCCCCCACTTACTGCAACTAGAGAAAACCCGCATGCAGTAGCAAAGACCCAGTGCAGCCAAAAATTAAATAAATGAATCAATAAAAAAAACAAAAAAACAGGGAGATTATCTGGGTAAGCCTAACTAACCTAATCATACAAAACCTTTAAAAGCAAGAAGTTTTCTCCAACTGGTCACAGAAATGGGAATAAGAGACATTCCAAGTGTGAGGATTCCATGCATAATTACTGACTTGTGGGTGGCCTCCAAGAGCCAAGAGCAGGGCACAGCTGACAGCCCGCAAGGTAACAAGGACCTCAGTTCTACAACCACAAGGAACTTCTGGCAACCTAAATGAGATTGGAAGCAGACTCTTGCCCAGAGCCCCCAGATAGGATCCCTGCCTTTGATTTCAGCCTTGTGAAATTCTAAGCAGAGAACTGAGCCAAGCCCGCCTGACCTATGGAAGCGAGCTAATAACTGGATGTTGTTTCAAGCCTCCAAATGTGTAAGTTTGTGGTAGTTGTTATGTAGCAATAACACACACACACATACACATTTGCTTAATCAGGATCCGTATATGTTGTAAGAGAATAAAGAAATATTTGGAAAGATAAACACCAAATTTGGAATACTGGTTATTCTGTTGGGCAGTTGGTGATAGGGAAGAGAAGGCTGTTAGGGAGAAGATAAGAAAATTAAACTGTAGACAATATTTTATTATTTAAAGCAGGTATATTGTTTTACTTTTTATACCTTTTTGTGTTTTTCATACATTGCACAACAATTTTAAAGATTCCTGACCCTCATTCACAGCCTGGAAACAGTAGAGATGCTAGACTCTGAGGGGCCCTTTGGGCTTGGACAATGAGTGCCCCCACAGGTATGTGCTAGAGACCTTCTTCTGGTTTCTGAAAATGTCGTGTAACCTTTGGGAGGAGGATGGAGTCTTCATAACAACTGAGATTGAATTTCCCTCCACCCTAGAAGAATCAGGCTAGGAGTCAAATTTAATTTAACACCCCACCCCCACCCCCTGCAAAAAGAAGAAAGAAAAAGAAAAAAAGAAAGAAAATGTCTTGTTCACCAAATTTGTGTTGAGTGAGCAAATGAATGAATGGAAAGATGAATTATGAATGGATGCCCAAGGACTCATGAAATCACTATCAAAGTTGTATATTTGGACCATAGAGTAGGATAGGAAAATATTGTCCTATTGCAGAATAACCCATAACTACTTGAAAGAAAACGGCCTCAGAGTTGAGAGAGAGAGAGAGAGAGATGTGAGCCATGTTGTAACTGGAAACTGTGGTTTGGTTGGAGCTCCAGTCACTCTCCTGAGAGAACTCCCACGGGCAGGCCAGACAGAAGTCCTGCAGCAGAATCCTGGGGCAGCTTAAAGCTCAAACCCACCGCCACCCCAGAGACGCTGTGCTAATGACCCTGATGACAAATGGTTCTGTGTGGCCACAGCTGCCTCGAACACTGGTTGGGGGCAAACTTGATTCAGAAGCATGATGGAGGGTGAAGCATTAAATTTCTTATTTAGCAGAAAGCTGATAGCCAAGGAATGCAACCTGGCAGCTGCCCAGAAAGAAGACTTGACAATTATGCAGCCTGTAGTAAAATGGCTTTCTTGTCACAAGGCTTTTACTTTGAGAAAGGGTTACTGGGACTTGATGAAGAACACCAGTCACCAGCTATAGTTTGGACAGGGAAGTTTGAGGAATCCAGCAGGAAATAAGTCTTGGGGTCAGAACCCAGGTTGTGGTCAACAGTGTCTCATCCAGATTCAGTCCTTCACTGACAACCAGATGCGAGAGACCACCCTCCTCAGTCATCAAGACAAAACATGTACTTCTCTGAAGTTACCAACAAATTTCCAGAAGGAAAATGTCCAGGCAGGGAGTTCTAGTCATTGGAATTTTTTTCCTTGCAAATGTTAGATTTGCTACTCAAATTACCTTAAGATTAGGAAAAAAGTGGGAAAGAGGGATGTTTATTGGGTCATAGACCTGCATCAGGCCCAGCTGGATCCAGGGGCTAAAATTACATCAGGAGTCTGTCCCTCCATCTGTTGACTGTTCCCCTGTGTATTAGTTCAGATTTCAGATGACCTCCATCCATGTGGGGGCAAGAGAGTCACCGACATCTCGATGCTTTCATCCCACTAGCTTAGCAACCTCAGAGGAAGGAAAGCATCTCATTCTCAATAGTTCTAGTAAAACTCAGAGAACTGAATCTCATTAAGATTGGCTTTGGTTACCAGCCCATCCCTGATCCATTATGACCGGGAAGGTAGATGGTCAGGTACCTAACTATTAAAGAGGCTGTTGGAAGTATCAGGTGAAATCGTGTCAATGGATGTGCTTTGTAAGCTGTAAAGCACAGTACACAGTACAGGTGGTCCTGAGTCTGGCCCTTAGGTACATGGAAAAGACATGCCTATTGCCCCATGTAAACCACATGAATTGAGAGTGTGGGAGAAGTGGTTTCCCTAAAGCAAATTAGGGTATTCTTACTACAGGGAGGCTGGTTGCTCCTCTGGCAGCAATAGCAGTGGTGCTCAACAGAAGAAACAGGTAGGACCCAGCCATCTCCCCGAGTTTTCCTGTTTCTCTTAATTTTTTCATAAAGTGATGCCACCTTAAGACTACCCCAAGAAATTATGGTTCCATAGGTCTGAAGTAGGTCCCAGAAACTGTATTTTTACAAAGTTCCTTCAGGTGGTTCTGTGAGGCAGAGTGGTCTAGAAGCTACCAATTAATCTAGCAGACAACCTTCTTATACTTCTCTGCTCCCTCCCCAAAATCAGAAGTGAGTATATATGGGCCTCCAGGTGATAAAATCAGGACTGCTTTTTTACTTAAAGGAGATAAAAATAAAGGATTCACCTTATATTTTGAGATCATGGAAAGGAAAGCATAAATTCATGAATCCATTACAAACCCCAGCCCCTATTCCTGGACAAATAGGTAAACAGAAGTGGCTCCTATACGACAAAATGCTGGGCCGTAAGCAGGCCCACCAGAGCTCTTCCCACAAGCAGTTACTCATCAACCCTCAGGCTCGGAGGGCAGAATTGGTCACTGTGAGCAGGCGGTGGCTGAGGCCTGGCTCTGCCTGGGGAAAGGTGCTTAGCGTCATCACAGCTTGGGGTCGGACAGGAAAGGCCATGGACTGGAAGGGACACAATACCTGACGGAGGAACTGGACCTCAGTTAAAAACTGATTTTAACCCCCTACCAGCGGTTGCTTAGCTGTGAGAATTTAGGAGAAGCTGGGGTTAGATGTGTTGCAAAGGTAGAAGGTGGAGGGGAATGGGTAGGATCACTCAAGTTGTCCAGTTCCATTCTCTGTAACTGATCATAGGACACTGATCAACTTACTACTGTTTATTATTTTTTTTCATATGTCTCTAATTTCTGTCGTATGTTCTTTGAAGCCTGGAGACCCACCTCATCCTGTTTCCTATTCCCAGCACCTCGCCCAGTACCTTATAGGGGACAGCTTCTCAAATGGTATTTGCTAATATGGATTTTATAATCTTGCAGAATATTTTCTCAAACCTTTTGAAAAGAAAAACGGACCCTACATGGAGCCTCTGGAGCTTTGGAGAGACAGCAGTGTGTGGGATGAGTAGCCAGAGAGCGCCCTCTGAAAGGTGCAGTCAGAATATGGGGCCAGCATGGTACCTGGCACACAGCAGGTACACAGAAATTCACCAAATGAATGAGGCCCAGAAGGAAGGACAGCTCTAAATTCAGGTCTCAAAAGCCAAGCAAAAAGAAATGATAGTACAACCCTGTCCCTTTAATGAAGAATGTTCTAATGAGAAAAACAAAAACAAAAACGTGCTAATGGTACAGGTCAAATAAACTGTTCCTGCTCTGTAAAAATAATGATGACAGTATAATTTTGTAATAACTCACATTTTTTGAACACCAAGTACCATGCACATGTAATATACAAGCATTGTGGAGCATTGTGAGATTAAATAAAATCTTACAGCAACGCTATGATGGTCCACCTTTATAGACCTCAGGAGAGTTTAGAAACTTGCCCCAAGTCCCTCAGCGCATAAGTGGAGGGGCTAGACTTGAACCCAGACCTGCAAGATTCTAGAACCCAGTAGGAACGCCCACACTGTGTTTTTTTAAGGTGACAGATACTTTCTGTGCTATTTGTGAATGAGTCAGATCTCTTCCTGGCCCCTCCCTCTGCTAACAAAGGAATCTGGGCCAGTGAGCCCCTTGTTCACTCCCAAAGGAGGACTGTACTCCAGGTCTCAGCCTCTATCAGGCGGCAGCTCCCGAAGAACTCCAGGGCCCCTGAGTGATTCCTGTAAGTCAAGATGAGAAAGGCTCTCATGGTCATGGCTAGAGTTTAGGGACCGAGTACCCCGAGGGAGTTGTTGGGGCAAATGAAAGCGGGGCAGAGACAAAGATTATGAGGATCCAGGGAATATCCGAGCTAGAGTCCTCGAAGGCTCTTCTCTTTCCCCAAGAATCTCCAAGACAGGGTTTTCAAACCTCACTGGGGCCAGCCAGGGCAGAGGGCACCCCTCCCCCATCCCAGGGCACAGAGATGGGAAGGCAGGACTCACAGAGTGGAATTGAGATAGAGGACGACAGAGACAGGGAAAGAGACAAGTAGATGAAGACCCAGTCGCAGTGGCAGCTTTCCTGCAGCCACCTGCCTGGTTGAGATGGAAACGCTGATTCCAGCTCCAGCCCCCAGACAGGCTAAGAATATCCTAGAAAAGCAACAGCCACCACCCCCGCCCTCCTTGATCTGCTCCTACATCTGGAGTGCTATGCTGGGCTCCAGCAGGGGCAGGGAAGAGACAGAGATGCTTGTGGCTTGGGGTTGGGGGTGAAAGGGAGGAGGCAAAAAAGGGGCATGATGGGAGCAGGAGAAGAACTGAGAAATAAAGCTATTGGAGAGTATATATATAGAGAGAGAAATAAAGCTGGAAGGATTGGGCAGAGAGAACTGTTCACAGGGGGCAACAAAGCAGGGTGAAAGCAGGAGCCAGAGATATGGGGAGAAAACATCCGGGTATGAGGATGTGGGAGGGCTGGCATCAGTAACCCAGAAGGGAGACCAAGGCTTTATTAAGGAATCAGAGCCTAGGGCAAGGAAAAGGAGCCCCAGGCTCACCCTTGTCCTCCCCTGACCTTTAATCCCGGGCCCTCCAGCCTCTCAGCATTGCTCCCTTCTCTCCCTGTCCCAGAGCAGCACCCCCAACTGTGCTTATCAACCCTATTTTCTGTTCTAAAAAAATCTATATTTGGGCTCCTCAATTAAGTCCTCCTAGCAAGGGGCCTGCTGGAAAGGGAAAGGTGTGAGAACATGGGGGTCTCCCTTCTGGCAGCTAGCAGCACCTCCTTTGTCAAGTTCATCTCTTCTCTCTGCTCAGCCCCTTTCTCCACTCCCCACTGTTGCCTGGGGAGGGATTCTACTCCCTCCACTGCCTCCCCACCCCAGCTCCCCTGGGGTAAGGTCCTCCAGAGAGGGAGGGAGGGAGGGTGCATATCCTCTCCCTTTGTGGGAGTACTGAATCAGGGAAGGGGGACAGCAGGATCCAGGCATTCAGATGCCCAGGCTGTGTCTCTACTCTGGCTGTTTTAAGAATCTACATTATCATCACCCCCTTTGTAGGGGCCCCTTGGAGACATGGGATGCAATGACCTTGAGTTCTAGGACCTCCGGCCTTGATGTTTACTGGGGGGACCCTGGAACTTGGCCATCTTGGCATCCTGTCCTTTGTCTCACCACCTTTCAGAGGCCCCCTAAAGCTTGAAGGGACCTAGGAAGGTTTATGTTGCTGAGAGCCTGAGCACCCCTCCCCTTCATCTCCTGGGTAGAACTGCAGAAGGGCAGGCCTCACATGGATGCTGTGCATATGAGACTGAGCCCATCAGGCAGAAACAGATTAGGGAGAACGAGACAGGGCTGGAGCTACAAAGTGAAACAGACTTCTTAGGGCAGATTTTATTTAGAATCAGAATCAGAGAACTGGAAGAGGCTTTAGGAATCATTTTTAAGTTCATTCCCAAGATATTATCTTATTTCTTCAATATTCTTTTTTTTTGTCTGATAATAAAAATATGTAGAATTCCTGCATTTTAGTATGAAGAATGGGAGGCCCAGAGAGCTGAAATGACTTCCCCAAGTCATACAATTTATAAGCTGTGGACTAAAACTCCTGCCTCCTAGACTGTGACCTCTCAGAAAAAAAGATAAAAACAGCCAATGGGCCGAAGAGTCTGCGCAGCATTGCCTGGGGCTGTTCCCTTAAAGATGGGCCTCAACTGGGGCGTTCCCTGGCGGTCCACTGTCCTTCCGTGGACCTGCCTGCCTTCTCATGACGCCTTTCTGGTTTCACTGTGCTTACCCCTCTTGGCCTCCACCCTGGAGAGATATAACCTCCCTCTCTCCTCCCTCAATTCTGTCAGCATTTTTTGTAAAAGAAACGCCATCACTCTTTATGGATTTGTTTTTATTATTTTGTCTGCTTGTCCTTTAAAATTCCATCCATATTCATCTTGCATATCTTTGACTAGGAACTCAGAGCCCAGCTCTTAACTAAGTTGTTATGTAGCAGTTGCTGCTGGCGGGGGAAGAGGTTAGAAAGATTGACGTTAGAAGGAGCATCAGTTCCCTCCCAATCAGTCCAAAAAAGCTTCTTGGAAGAGATGGAATTTCAAGAGCTTGAGAAAGGCAGGTTGGTGGTCTGAGGGAGGGTCCTGGCACAGTGAGAGGAGCTCAGAGTTTCAAGAGGTATAACCAGACTAGGAGGGTGGTGAGCATGTCAGCCAAAGAGAGAGGGTCTGAGGCAGGGCAAGATGAAGAGTGAGAAGAGGCAGTAAGGTCTTTTAAGGTACCTGGTTTGGGGACCCCAAAGCAGAGGAGGGAACTCTCAATTCTAAGAGGACAACAGGAGGTCACTGCTGAGCCTCGAGTGGGGATACCATGGTGGTGACATCTGTGGGTGCTGCATAGACTCTTGTCCTAAATGACATGAGCAATAGGCCTTATGTCAGTGAGGGACTCCTGGGATCAGAGCTGGGAGGACCCATGTGCCATTCAGATCCACGTGCCTGGTATCTCTGCCAGTGCACCTCAGTCTCTATGGGGCCTGTCCTTAACTACTGGTGAGCCAACTGTTGCTTGGGTGCCAGATAAAGGCTGACTCAGAAAGCCTTGTAGGAGGAAGTAGGGCCAATTACAGAAGCTGAAAAGAGGGAACATTCTTCTGTAACTATAGGGAGAATGAGAGGTTGGGCAGGTCAGCTTGAGCTGTGAGAGAATAAAGATCAGATCTAAGGGAGCAGGAGAGACCCCACTGAGAAAGTACAGATGGGCACTGAGTCAGGGAGGTGTACAAGCTGGCCTGTGTATGGTGGTGTACGGTGGTAAAGAGGTGGGGAATCAATACAGCTAGACCACAGGCCCCCACAGGGGCGGGCCTGTGGCACAGCTGAGAAGAGCTGGTGCCTCTGATTCTGGAATAGCCTCTCTGGAATAACTAGGTACACACACGCATATGTACCAACCCTGACAGCAGAGGATCCTTGGAGGTGTCTTGGTGGTCTCTGAGGAACATGGAGGTGACTCCAGGGCCAATTCTGAGAATTCTGCTGAATCCATAGGCCAAGGCTTCTCTCCCCCATGAAACCCACACCTACCTCCAAGGCCCACTTAAGAAACCAGAAGACCTCCTGTGTTGGGGAGCCAGAGAGCAAGCCAGACTGCCTTCTACAGTCCTACAAGGCAGATAGAACAGCCCAGAACCAGCTGGGCTCAGGAGGTGCAGGTAAGGCCCAGCGAGTACCAAATCCAGGGCAAAGGCCTTGTGGGTGCCGAGGAGGGAACAGACCCAGAGAGAAATGGGCAGGATCCAGCCTAATGGCGTGCAGCTGGGAACGGGGACAGCTAGGACCTGAATGGCAGGGAGCATGTAACAATGAAAACCCATCTCAGCCTGGACCCAGGCTGGGCTGGAGGTGGGACCAATGCTCCTGGGCCTCCCTTCTCACAGGAGGCCCATCTGCTATCTGAGCCTGGGCAGACCAATTTCCAGACTTTTCCCAGGGACCAACCACCCATCATCCACCCAAGTGTGGAATCAGGGGATTTGGGTTGGGGGAGGGGGCAAAGAGCACAAGAGCAGTGGCCCAGGGACCAGAGCTAATGGCCTCTCATCACAGACTCAGTAGCAGAGAATCAGGTCGGCAAACGGTGGCCTCGGGGACAAATCTGAGCGTCTTGCCACCCCCCAGAGTGAGGACCCCTAAGGAGTCGGTTTGTGACCTTCAGGAAGGCCAGGGCCCAGCCAGCACCCCATCACAGGCAGAACAAGAATGTGCCTGCTGCAGCCCTCCCAGGTGGCCTTGTAGGGGGAATGGAGGGGAGGAGAGCTAAGAGGGAATCAACCGACTGCTAGATTGGACGAGCCGGTGCAGTGCTACCCAGGTGGGGCCAGGGCCCCTTGATGAAGGCACTCACTCCTCACGCTGCCCCCCAACACATAATCAAAAGGGGGGAGAGGCTGTTCCCATGGCATCTCTGCTATCGCGATCCAGTGCATCAAAACAAGTTGACTCGGAGCCCTAGGACCTGGAGGGCTAGGTGGGAGCAGCCCACCCCCACCCCACCCACCCCACCCCCACCCCGCCCACCCCACCCCCACCCCGCCCACCCCACCCACCGGCTCTGACCCTGAGGAGGCCCTCGAACCAGCCACCTCCTCCTCCTTACCCCTTTCCCGTGAAGGGAAAGGACCAGAGACAGAGTTGGGGGATGGGCGGGACTTGAGATTGGCATGCGAGATTCTATTGGGCAGCGGAGCTGCCGGTTAGGAGGGCAGCTCAGGCGAGGATTGGCTGCGTGAGGCGGGGCGCGGCGCGGCGAAGACGGGGCCCAAGGGGTGGGGCTGACGCTGCAGCTGGCGCAGCTGAGACTCTCAGCAGCCGGCGCCGAGCAGCCGAGCAGCCACCTTCTACTGCCCGTTCCCGCGCCCGGGCCGGGGCTGGGCCCCCACCTCCGGGTCCCCGGGGGCTGCAACAGCGGGCAGCGGCGCCGCCCGCGGTTCCCGCCGGGGCCCGGGCGCCGGCCCCGCTCTGCAGGATGGGCACGGTGCTGTCTCTTTCCCCCGCCTCCTCGGCCAAGGGCCGGAGGCCCGGCGGGCTGCCCGAGGAGAAGAAGAAGGCGCCGCCCTCGGGAGACGAGGCGCTGGGGGGATACGGGGCGCCGCCAGTAGGCAAGGGCGGTAAAGGCGAGAGCCGGCTCAAGCGGCCGTCCGTGCTCATCTCGGCGCTCACCTGGAAGCGGCTGGTGGCCGCGTCTGCCAAGAAGAAGAAAGGCAGCAAGAAGGTGACGCCCAAGCCGGCGTCCACCGGCGCCGACTCCCTGGTCCAGCAACGCAACCGCGAGAACCTTCTCCGCAAGGGTCGGGACCCCCCCGACGGCGGCGGCGCCGCCAAGCCCCTGGCGGTGCCCGTGCCCACCGTGCCCGCGGCCGCCACCACCTGCGAGCCGCCGTCGGGGGGCAGCGCCGTCGCCCCACCTCCAGGCTCCGGCGGAGGGAAACCGCCGCCGCCGCCGCCCCCAGCCCCGCAGGCGGCGCCGCCGGTACCTGGCGGCTCGCCGCGGCGGGTCATCGTGCAGGCGTCTACGGGAGAGCTGCTGCGCTGCCTGGGCGACTTCGTGTGCCGACGCTGCTACCGTCTCAAGGAGCTAAGCCCAGGCGAGCTGGTGGGCTGGTTCCGCGGAGTGGACCGCTCGCTGCTGCTGCAGGGCTGGCAAGACCAGGCCTTCATTACGCCCGCCAACCTGGTGTTCGTGTACCTGCTGTGCCGCGAGTCGCTGCGCGGGGATGAGCTGGCGTCGGCCGCCGAGCTGCAGGCTGCCTTCCTCACCTGCCTCTACCTCGCCTACTCCTACATGGGCAACGAGATCTCCTACCCGCTCAAGCCCTTCCTTGTGGAGCCCGACAAGGAGCGCTTCTGGCAACGCTGCCTGCGCCTCATCCAGCGGCTCAGTCCGCAGATGCTGCGGCTCAACGCCGACCCCCACTTCTTCACGCAGGTCTTCCAAGACCTCAAGAACGAGGGCGAAGCCTCTGCCGGCGCCGGGGGTCCTCCCAGCGGGGGAGCGCCCGCGGCATCCTCCTCCTCGGCCGCCAGGGACAGCTGCGCGACTGGAGCCAAGCACTGGACTATGAACCTGGACCGCTAGGGATACCCAAGGGCCGCGCCCACCCCCCGCCCCAACCCCTGACACACACTCGGAGCCCCCGGGACCATCAAGACGCCGCCGCTCCGCGCCGTGGCCGGAGGAGGAGCCGCCCCTGTCCCGCAGGGGAAGGTGGAGGCCAGGATGCCAGAGGCCGCGGCGTCTGGATTTACTGGGCGCAGGGTGGGGGTGGGGGATGGGCGCGGGAGGGAACCCCCAACCTCACCCTTTCTATCTGTCTGCGCCCCCATCTCTCCAATTCTACCCGGGTCTCCCCCTTCCCTTCTCTGTGTGTCTGTAAGTTCATCTCCCTCGGATTTGTCCATTTCTTCATCTCCTTCCTGTATTTTCACCTTCCCTCCTTCCTTCATCTTCTGCCTTCCCAACTTCCTCCTTGCCTTTCCATTTTCCATTCTTTGGGTGTGTATTTCCGTCTCCATCTTACCCCCTACCTATCTCTCATTGCCCCGTTTATCTTTCTGCACCTGTGTCCCCATCTCCCCTTCTTTTCTTTTTCCTCGCTCCTGGCATGTGTCACCATCTTCCCTCCTGTCTGCCTTCCCCCCTCCGTCTGTGTTAGCTTGCATTTCTTACCCCAACTGAGCCCCCGTACTCTCTTCCCCAGGCCAAAGGGAATATTAGTTCTTAATTTGGATCGGCTGAGGTACTGCGAGAAACTGCAGCCCCAGGAGCCCAGACAACCACCAGGATGGTCCTTCGCCCCACCCCCAACCACCTCTCCCTACCTTTTCCAACGTGTTGCATGCCGGGAGATAGTGGGAGGGGGATGCCAGCTTCAGGAGACTGAGGTTTGGGGAGAAAATGAACCTAGGAGGTCACCCTGGCGGCGGCGGCGGCGGCGCCTCAGCCGAAGGGTGGGAGGAGACAGAAAACTCTTCTTGCTCTGAGGGAGGGGCACCCCTCTTCCTTATCCTTAGGTGTTTTTGTTCCCCCCTCCACCCCCACTCCTTTTAATTTATTTGATTGTTTCCGGAGGGAGGGGGGGAGGGGCGGGTTGGGCCGGGAGCTGTCTGAGGTGCTGATCTGAGGCCGGACCAGAATTCTCCCGGGAGGGTACCAGGGACTGGGTTGGGCCTGGTGCCGTGTCCAAGGTGCCAATGATGCGGGCCGACGGTGCGGGCCGCATTGTCTGTCTGTCCTTCTGTCCGGGAGAGAACTATAAAGCGCTGGAAGCGCCTGCAGATGTTTTTGAGCCAGCCTTTTTTTGGGCCCTGGGAGGGAGGGAGCGGGAGTGGAACTGTCACAGGCAGGGCAGGAGGGCCCCCATGGGTCTAGTGCGGAAGGTCGAGTCCCTGAGAACTGCTACTGTCTTCCTTCCCCCTCCCCCCAATGGCTTCCATTTTACAGAGTAAAGTGAGGGAGCCACAGAATGGGGCCTGGTGGTGAAGCTGAATTCCTGCTCCCCTGCCCCCACCACCCCCTCCTTCATCTTTTCTGACCTACCTACTCATTAATACCCAGGCCATTTAGGGAATAAGTGATGAGGACGTCAGAAGTTGTTCCCCTTTTACAGAGTGGCTCATTGAGGCAGCACCAGCTACTTGTTGTTGCTGCTTTTCTCTTCCTTCTCCATCTCTCCCTGCCATTCATCCTGTCAAGAGTCCAGTCAGGCCTAAGTCTGTCTTCACCACTCTCAGGTGGGGCCTGAATGCCACACTTAGCCCCATACGCTTCTGCCCACCCATAGGGCTGCTTCAAGGCTGTTTCAGTTACACGCCCACCCAGGGCAGCTTTGGGAGGTCCAACCCTGTTTGAGATTCAGCCCTGGCCCTTTATCCCCAGGGAGGCTAGTACACAGTAAGCCTGGAAGACAGGAGCCATTCTTTGGGGTTGAAAGAAGAAAAATAAGCTATTTGGCCTGAAATTCCTCTTTGGTCCCCATTGCCTTCTTAACCACATAGCTAAGCGCCCCATTCACTATTTCACTGGCCCAAGGAGGCCTGGCTCCATTGGAGCGCTGGCGTCTCTGACCCTGGTCTCCACGGAGACCTCAGAAGGATTCGGAGAGAGAAGCGGGCGCGACCCGCCAAGAAAAGGTCCTGGTTCGCTGTCCGTGGTACTGACGGGCGCGCTCGGGCTGGGTGAGGGCTTGCAGGGGCAGGAGGATTTGCAGACTCGGCCTCAATTAGGTTTTCCGGATAATTTGGGAGTAGGGTGTGATCCATTTCTGGTGGCAGGTTACGGGAGTCTGGGCCAAGAACCCAGGAATGCCGGCTTCTACTTGCCCTCCTAGGAGGACAGACCTCGACTTTCCCCCGGCCTCGGCCCAGCGCCCTTTCCCCGCCCCCGGCCTGGAGCCGGAAATCCCCAGTCCAGATTTGTGAATCGAGTTCCCGGGGGGAGGTGGGGAGAGCTGGCGGAAGGGAAGGCGGGAGCAGCCGCCCATTGGCTGGAATTTGGCGCAGTCAGCGCGGTGCCGTCATCTTTCTAGGTTTGGGAGGAGAGAGGGCGGAGCACTCGGGTCACCCCGAGGCTGTCGCCATAGTAACCAGACTGAGCGGGCGGGGCCACCTTTCCACTCTCTCACCTCTGGCTGGGCGGTTGGGGAGGGGAGAGCAATCCTGGTCCGCCTTATTTGGAACTAGTTAGCGAGACTATTTGATTGGGATTTCTGTGTTAGAAGAACCTAATGGGGATGGGAAAGAGACCCGAGAACCTACAGAGACCCCCAAACATCCTGCCCTTGGAGGGAGGGGCCTCTAGATTCTGCCCCTGAATGCATATACTCAACACCCTTCTGCTACTGCTCTCGCGCACGCACACACACACACACACACATACGCGCGCGCGCCTCCAAGAACCTGTGCTCTGGCACTTGGAGAGCTAGAATGAGAAAAAAGCCTCAGTGCGTGATGACAAATTAAATCGCACTTTCCTTGCCATGGCCCAAGGCATGAAACACTGCCGTAATCCGATTAGGGGGTGAGGGACTGGAGGAGGATCAGCATGAATACATGGAAGAATTAGCCTCCTGGGTCAAACTTGGTCAGACTCCTGTTTTATCAGGGAGAAGGCAGTCATAAGGAGGAGGACTCAGAACAGTCTTCTGAGAAGGCAAAGTGAGAAGGGAGTAAATGCAAAAGCAGAGTGCAGTGCCTTCTCTTTATTGTCCAGAAGTGAACCTCTGGGAAAGTGAGTCCAGGCCTAGGAGGGAGGTGGTGAAGAGGGCCCAGAGCTTTAGAGAGGGTCCAGCAGGGATGAGGGAGGGATGGACTGAGGAAAGAGTGGAGATGGAGGATAGGAGACAGAAACCCAGCTGGAGCCATATGACTCAGCATTTCCCCTCAGCAAAGGGCAGGGGTGACTCTCCCAACACAGGGACAGCAGAGAGGGGAGGGAAGCAGGAAAGCGAATGGGCAGATAAATGGTGATCTGACCATTTGCATGGTACATCCATTGATATACAACACATTTTAACACAGAAGCAGGTACGTATGCATTTATACTGATGAAGCTTCATTCAGTCATAACATATACACATCTCCACTTTCCTTCCCTCCCCCACTTCCTGGAGCAGAGGACATTCTGTCCTGAGAGCTATGTTTGCCTGTCTCTGGAACCCTGGAATACGTTGGCACTTAATGGGAAAGGAGAAATACCCAAAATCGCAGACGTGTGGGGGGGGGGGGAGTGGTTGTCATGGTAACTGCTTTGCCTGCCAGGCACGGTGCCCAGCAACCAGAGAATCTGGCAGTATCCAAGGGGACATCCTGTGGCCTCTACCCACTGGGACTCTGCCTCAGGCACCCAGATGGGCATCTCCAGAAGATTTCTACTACAGGGGCTGCCAAAGCAGCCCCTCCGACCATGCCACCGTGACCAGGGACATCTGGCAGCCAGGTTTGGGGGCCTGACCTTCTTAATGTGCCCCACTTTAAGTGCTACTCCTGACCCCTTCATACATCGTAAACAACACTTACCATGAGTGGCCTCAAGACAGCAGGAGTTAACACTTTAAAGACCTTTATTAAGACCATTACCTTTCCTCTCAGCACCTTGCCAGACATCCAACAAGAAGGTCATCTATAGCCACACACGTTAGGTGTGTAATTGAGGGATAGAAAAATAGTTTTAGTTCAGTGTGATGAAAGATTGGGTATAAGATAGATAAACTGCAGAGCACAGTCTCAGGATTCAAGTTCCTTTGACCTGAGTTTAATACACTGATGAGGTTTTTAGAAGCAGTCTCTCTTTTTCACTCGCAGGCTGGCTGACTGACGTTTTACTCCAGCACTCAACCTTCCTTTTTTTTCTGGGCATTCAGATTTAACCTCTTAGTTTCTGGCTTAAAATTCTCCCAATCCAGTTTGGGCCTTCAGGGGGTTTCTTTTCCCCTGGGTTCTATTTATTTAGCAATTAGCTGCTCCCAAGGTCTCTTTCTACTTGGCCATACTGCGCACCATAGTTACTCCCCTTTTACGACTTCCCCCCCCACCCCCATTACTTTATACCCCTTGATCATCGTGTCCTGTGACTGACATTTAGCTTCAAGCCCATAAAATATAAAATTAGTCTCTCTGTGTGCATTTTTATATATGACAACCTAAAAGGATGGAGGGGTGTTGAACAATGTAAACAGGGAAAGACGTATTTCTTTATAACCTTTCTACATTTTACTCCTTTTAAAAACTAATTTACATATTATCCCAGAAAAACACAGAATATGAAGAAAAACATAAGAAAGAAGAGTAATGATGGAAGGCTTGCCCTATAGAGCTAAGGTAGCTAAAACATAAGGCACTGATACAGGAATAGACATACCAGTAGAACAGAATAGATAATCCAAAACTAAACTCCAGCATACGTGGGAATTTAATATATGATAAAGGCACCATTTCAAATCCACTGGGAAAAGATGGATTAGTCAGGAAATGGTTTTGGAACAACTGGATAGTCATTTATATGAAGAAAAAATGTCAATACTTCCTGATTCTTTACCCCCAAATAAGTTCCAAATTGATTAAAAAGACTTAAAGAAAAAAAACTATAAAAGTGTTAGAAGAGAGAACAATTTGGAAGTATCTATTAGAAATCTAAATGCACATACTTTTCTTCTCTGGAATTCCAGTTTCTAGTATTGACCCTAGAGAAATACTTAAACATATAAAGAGGCATGATAAAGATTTTTTATTGTATTATTGTTTAGAGAAAGATAAATTGAAATCAACCTAAATATCCACCAATAGGTTAGAAATTTTAAAAACTTTGATACATTCAAATTACTAAATACTACAGTATTCAGTTTAAAAGAGTGGATTGGACTGTATTATGTATTATACTGACATGAAAGAGCTCCAAAACATGTAGTATCATTAGAAGTTGCATAACAACACACACAGTACAATATCATTTATGCAGAAGCAAAATAAATCAAACTATAATGTGTGTGTGTGTGTGTATGTGTGTGTGTGTGTATGAATAATAGAAGCTTAAGAAAGACACACATTACTCCTAAGTGACTTCTGGGAAGGAACTGGGATTGATGTTGTCTAGGGAACTTTTGCCTTATCTGTGGCGTTTAATTTTTTTACGATAAAAATGTATTAGTAAGTTATCTGCATAACTAGAAAATAGTAATTAGTATGTGACAGTAGTCAAATATTAAATAAAAATACTCGAAGAGTACCTGTATTATTATTATTAGTAGTAGTAGTAGTATCGCGTCTTGGGTTGAGTGGAGAACATCTTTTTAGAGATGGAGAGAGCTTAAAGAAAAAGATTGATTCATCTGACTCCATTTAAGCTTTTGAATATTAGAGAAATAGAGAAAAAGAACAACCATAAACAAGATTGAAAAACAGATGACAAGATGAGAGAACATATATGCAACACAATATATCTTCCATAGAAAATTAGTTAAAACTGTGAAAAGAACTTCACACAAAAATGTAAATAATCAATAAACACATAAAAAGTTACTTGACTTCACTCTTGACCAAAGAAATTCAAGTCAAAACTGTAGTGGGATATTGCATCTCTTATACCAGCAAAGATTATAAAAATGGAAAATCCCAACCATGATAAAAACATGGGGAAATGTGCACTTTCTCACACTGTTGTAGACATATATGTTAGTGGAGTCTTTTTGCAGAGCTACTTGGCTATGGATCAAACTGTGGAAGGCAGTAAGCTCTTAGTCCCAACCACCACATTTCCAGAAATTTGCCCTGAGGAGGTAATTGGGAAAAGACCTGACGCAAGGATACTTATCATGACATTGTTTATAATAATAAAACTCAGGATGCATCAGTAGGAGATTAAGTAAATTGAGACAAATCAATGTTCTTTGGGCTATTATGGACCACTAAAAATGATACACTAGGGCTTCCCTGGTGGCGCAGTGGTTGAGTGTCTGCCTGCCGATGCAGGGGCCACGGGTTCGTGCCCCGGTCCAGGAAGATCTCACATGCCGCGGAGCGGCTGGGCCCGTGAGCCATGGCCGCTGAGCTTGTGCGTCTGGAGCCTGTGCTCCGCAATGGGAGAGGCCACAGCAGTGAGAGGCCCGCGTACTGCAAAAAAAAAAAAAAAAAGATACACTAATCTATATTAAAAATGACCATGACAAAGTGAAAATAGAGGGTTGAAAACAATATAATGTGGTCCCATTTTTGTAAGGAGAGAGAGGTCTTTAAATAGCTGTCCTCTTCCTGTCATTCAGATCTCGGTTTAACAACCACCTCTTCCTGATGAATTCATCTCAGCCTGCCCCACAGTCACCCTTCATCACATACCCCTGATGGATTTCTCCATGACATTTGTCCCCACCTGATAACTTTTTTGTTATTTATTCTGTATCCTGTCAATAAAAGGCCTATCTTGTTCACTGCTAGATTCCCTGCACCTGGCAGTAAGCAGTCACTGTAGATATATACTGAATCTGTGTGTGTGTGTGTGTATGCAGCAACACAAACTTTTAGGATGTTTAGTAAAATGTTAATGGTTGTTCTCACTAAGTGGTGGGATTTTATTTTATTTTTTTAACGTTTTTATTGGAGTATAATTGCTTTACAATGGTTAGTTTCTGCTTTATAACAAAGTGAATCAGTTATACTTATACCTATATCCCCATATCTCTTCCCTCTTGCGTCTCCCTCCCTCCCACTTTCCCTATCCCACCCTTCTAGCTGGTCACAAAGCACCGAGCTGATCTCCCTGTGCTATGCGGCTGCTTCCCACTAGCTATCAATTTTACATTTGGTAGTGTATATATGTCCATATATACACGACCACTCTCTCACTTTGTCCCAGCTTACCCTTCCCCCTCCCTGTGTCCTCAAGTCCATTCTCTAGTAGGTCTGCATCTTTATTCCCATCTTGCCCCTAGGTTCTTCATGACCTTTTTTTTTTTTTTTAAGATTCCATATATATGTGTTAGCATACGGTATTTGTTTTTCTCTTTCTGACTGACTTCACTCTGTATGACGGACTCGAGGTCCATCCACCTCAGTGGTGGGATTTTAAATGATCAGCTTTAATTAATGATCTCTTCTTAATTCTTTTCTGAGCTTTTTAGTTAAGTACAATAAATTAAACTATTGTCATTACCTAAAAAAAAAAAAGGAAAATTGTAAAGAGAGAAAAAGAGATAAAAAGAAAGAAGAAAAAGAAAATGAAAGGAAGGGGGAATTCCCTGGTGGTCCAGTGGTTAGGACTTGGCTCTTTCATTGCCATGAGCTGGGGGTTTGATTCCTGGTTGGGGAACTAAGATTCTGTAATCTTGCAAGCTGCGCGGCACAGCCGAAAAGGAAAAAAGTGAGGCTAGGCAGTGAGTGTCTGGAAAAGCTGGAAAGGGAGAAACACATCTACAGCCCTGCCCTCCTTTCACATGTCTCCAAAGTCTCTTTATTCCCTTCCCTCTCCTCAAGCTATTTCCAAATCCCTAGGAATTAAGAATGTCCCTTGATGGACAAGGGAAGTGAGACACCTATCTATCCCAGCAGGCGTGTGTGTGTGTGTGTGTGTACACGCACAGCACACGTATAGTACATGCATATGGGCACACACATGTATACACTCTTACAAGGACCAAGACCATTTAAAGAATACTTCTCTATCTTTTGCATAGCTGCCGAAGAAGACCCATTGTCCCTTATTCAAACAATAAAGCTAGGGGAAATTTTCCTCGTCACACTAACTTATTCATATCTTTTCTTTAAACAATGAGAATTAGCACGGTGCCTGACACTTAGTAGATCTCAATAAATGGGAAATGGATAAATGAACGAAAATAGTGACAGTTTCCATGTTTGCCTTTGGTTGTCAATAAGTATACAATTAAATATATATCTTTAGGACACAGCCGTGGTAACCAACTCCTCCCAGATGTTTGCTATTTCTCCTCTCTTTCTGAATGTTCTTGTTTTATTCTGGGTTTGGAGATTAGGATTTGTTTCATTTTTTAATTTTATTCTGGTACTTTTATAGAGTTTTTATTTCATTCTTTAATTTATTTTGGAATTTATTTTTGTATGTGGTGAGAAGTAGAGATATAAGTATTTTCCCCAAATGAGTAACAGGTTGCACCAACTTTTGAACAGTATTGCTTTTCTTCTAGTGAATGCCATCTCTATCTTTTATGAAATTTCTACATATACATGGGTCTGTTTCAAGGCTCTACTGGATTCCATTGGTCTACTTGACTATAGCTGTGACAAACCACATCTTTAATAACTGTAGCTCTGCAGGATGCTCATTGTTCTTTTGCTAAAACTGCCTTGGCTATTTTTAAATACATAATCCAGAAGAACTTTAAAGCCAAGTCTGTCAGTTTCCATAAAATTCCTTTGGGACTTGGATTGGGACTGTATCACTTTATAGATCAGTTTGGACAGACCTGACATTTTGCAATATTGAGTCATTTCACCCAGGAACATGCTAAGTGTTCCATTTAGTCTGGTCTTCTTTTATTTTCCTTAGTGAAGATTTATAGTTTTTTTTTCATTTAGATAGTTCCCATGTTTTTCATTAGGATTACCTGGGAATATATTTTTATTGCTCTTGTAAATCTGTCATTCCCAATTCTTTTCCTTATTTCTACACAGTTATGGAAAAAACATAATTTTTTTGTAGTAACCTTGTGTGTTAACCTTTTGTGTGTTAACATTAGAATCATTAGTTCTAATTGATTTCCTGTTGAATCTCTTGGATTTTCTAGGTAGGCAGTCATATTGTCTGCAAACTAGGACATTGTGACTTTTTCCTTTTCAATATTTGTGTAAAACAGGTAACTTTTCTTGTCTTATTGTGTTGACTAGGACCTCCAGTAGAATGTTCAGTGGTAGCAATGATGACAAGGTTAGAAAGGATAAAGAAGACATCCTTGCTTTGTCCCTGACTTATGGAAATGCTTCTCATATTTCACCAGTTGCTTTTTCATCTTTTAAAACTGAATATTCTATTTTGTGTATACTGCTATATAGTAAGTCATCTCAAATCATTTTTTGGAAGTTGATAAAACTTTAATCAAAGTAATTATTCAAATTGTCTGTTCTACGTGAAACACCAGCTGAGCCATGTGGCCTACAAGGTCCTGGGCATGTGCAATTTGGGGATAGAGGATAAGGTGGCTGAATGTCCCTCTGGGACTCCTTTGTCCCCCTGACATTTAAAGGCAGTGTGATGTGATGTACAGAACAAAAGACTAGGAGTCAGAGGTTTGAGTCCCTACTCTACATTTACTAGCTGTTGCTCTAAGACAGTTATTCAACCTCTCTGAATTTCAGTTTTCTCATCTTTCAGATGGAAACAAGAATCTCAGATTTGTGGTGTCTTACCAAATGGCTATAATAAGAATGACAATATTATTTTTGTTGGGGTAACTACCATTGCTATGGTAGTCAGACTATTAATAAATTTTGACAGGGATTAAGGGACCAAGACAAAGTCCAGAATGGAGCCCTGAGCTGCTCCGACCAGCTCTGCTGGCCCCTGAGGCAGTAGGGAGCCCTAGAGGTCTGGGCCTCCCATGAGCAATCTGTGACCTGGGTGACATGTGTTTACTGCTTGCTGCCAGGCCTCGGCCCTAGTGGGACCCACGTGCCTCTTTCTGGGATGCCAGCCAGGGGACTTGCTTCAGCTGCTGGTGGTAGATACTTATGCCAGCCTGGCCCAGCACAGCAGCATTCCTGAGTCTAGGCATTTGGGCCAGGAGACCAGGCCTCTCTTGGGACTCCCCACCCCAGGGATCCCCCTGCCCCAGCAGGGAAGAACAGCTGAACTTGCCTCCTCATCTCACCTGCTTTGTGATGAAGGGTGAAGAAAGGTGCATCTTGGGGGCACCTTAGGACACTAGGCATGAAGAATCTTCAAACTGTGAGGACATGGAATAGCAGGCACGACATTATGCCAAAGCCTGTACTGACATCCATGCTACGATATGTAGTGGAAATACACTGATACTTGCAGCAAATCTGGGCCCTGCTCTTTCCTCACGGTGGGACCTTCAGACTTTTCCCCCTCGTCTGTCATATAGGAACTAAAGAGGCTGTTGTATATGGTGAAATCACATATAGGGATGTGCTTTGTAAACTGTAAAGCACAGTATACATATAAGGTGGTCCTGAATCTGGCCCTTAGGCACATGGTTACGGACATGGCCAATGGACAGATGTGTGTACAGGATGGACCCTAGAACTTGTCTCTCTGTCTCTGTGTGTCAAAGGTAGAAAACCAAGGGGAAAGAGTTGGAGAATTGGGAAGGTGATCATAGGAAAGGAGAATGAAGCCCAGAGTTTACCATCAGAGCCTGGGACCCTTCCCTACTTTCCCCACTCATCTCCCCATCTAGTGTACCCCCAGATCTCTCCATGTTGCAGGATGATAAAGGATAGCCCTGCATGGAGCCTCCCTGACAACTTTTGCTGTGTTGCTAAGCAACTTGGCCTCCTCTTCCAGAAAAAGGAACCCAGGGTCTGGCCTTCCAGCCGCCCTCAGCTACTTCCTCCTTCCCCAACCTCACAGAATCTCAAGGAAGGAGCTTCTCCGACTCATGGAAGGAGAAGTGGGATGCAGTGTTGGGGGATTAGACTGGGGGAGGTGGTTTGAGCTCCCAGGGCAGGTCTCTGTTCTGGGCTGGTCAGTGCTGGGGGGATGACATTTTTGGGGTGGTCCTCCAAGCTGGAATCTTTAGACACATACTCTGCCCTTGCAGCAAACCAACAAGGTGGGTATAATCAGCGTTTCCATTTTATAGATGAGGCCACTGAGGCTCAGAGAGAGTAAGTAGCCTTCTCATTCCTACAGCGAGTAGACAGAGGTTGGGTTGGAATCCATGTCCATCTGGGCTCCCTCTACTCCATCATGCTATCTGAGATAAATGCAAGGGTCACATTGGCCACAAGACTTCTAAAATGTATTTCTCACTCTGTTATTTGTCTGGAACCCAGGTGAGCACTGGAATTGGGAACCTAGCCTGGGATTGGGCTGAGATTTGGGGAAATAGTCCTGCCACTTCCTGGGCTTCTCAGAATCTCAGAATCTGCTCATTCCTCCATGAGAGATGATCAAGGGAATAAGGGATGGGGAAGGGAGTGAAAACTGGGCTGCTGGGGTTGAATCACCTTGCTACCATTTAGCAGCACTGTGATTCCAACCAACTTATTTAATATGTTGTGCCTCCGTTTTCCTCATCTATAGAATGGGAATAATACTAGACCCAACTCCAAAAGGTTGTGAGGATTAAATGAATGTAAAGCTCTTTCAATAGTGCCTGACACACAAGTGTTCAATAAGTATTAGCCTTTGTTATTACTTCTAGGACACTTTAATGTATAAAGCTCTTTCACATCCTTAGTGGTTAAGAGAACTCACTGCCTCTGAAATCAGACTGGGTTCAGACTCTGCTCTGCCCTCTCTCACCGTGTGACTTTAGACTTAACCTCTCGGTGCCTCAGTTTTCTCGTCATAAAATCAGGGAAATCATAATGTCTATATCGGAGGATTGTTGTAAGGATCAAATGTGATTTGAGTATTAGTTATGGTAATGTTTGTTGCTGTTAAAAGGAAACCTCCAAATTAAATGTAATAGTCCAATGCATGTGGTTGAGTGATTTCTCTCTATGATGGATCCTTTCATAATGGAGCTCTGCCATCTCTAAGGAACTAGTCGTCCTCTAAATCCAGGTGGCAGAAAGGGAATAAGAGAGTATGGAGAAGGCACATCCATTTCCAAATGTTTTGGCCCAGGAGCAACACATACTATCATTTTCATTCATATTTTGTTGGCAAAAACAAGGCACATGGCTCCTACCAAGATGCAGGGAGGGCTGGAAAATTAGTCCCTGGCTGGGCAATCACTTCCCAATGACAAGTCCACTACATGAAGTGAGGAGCCTGCAGCTTGGGGTGGGGAGGGGGGTTGAGCTAGCTGTGTCTGTCGCTCTGAGAAAAATATTAAGATATTATTAAATGTGTTACAGAGTGTGAGAAGTGTGTTAAGTGCTAATGCTATTTTTATTTAATCCACATACTAACCATAGGAAGTAAGCATTACAATTATCCATATTTTAAAGGAGAAAATGAATTCTCTGAGTGGTGTGGCCATATTCCCAAAGTCACACAGCTGGTAACGAGCTGAGATCCTATCATTTTAAATTCAGTACGTTCTCCAGTTACCCCATAAAGAAATGGAGGATGCACTGAGTATAGGAGGCTGGCCCATGTGATGGTTGTGGCCACATAACCAGTCAAGAGGCTGGTTCTTGGTGAAGCTCACCAGGTGGGTGACTGGCTTAGAAAAGCAGATGTAGCCACTCAAGATCCTTCCCAGGACGCGTGGAGGGCATCTGATTGGGACTGGAGGGGAAGAGGCAGGTGCTTGCTTTGTTTGGGGTTGTTTTACTTGTTTGTCTAATAATAGAAAACACCGATATGTGTACAAAGGTACTTACATAATCATGTATTCTTTCAACCCTATGAGGTAGGTTCTGTTATTACCATATCCATTTTATGGATGGAGTAATTGAGGCACAAAGAAGTAAGAGTAAATTGCTCGAAGTCACGCAGCTAGTAAGTAACAGAGCCAGCACTTGAACCTAGGATGTCCAGCCCCAGAGCCCTTGCACTTAACCATCATGCCTTTTGTTTACAAAGAAAGGAAAGGAGGAAATAGCAAAGAAGATCCAGTAGGAGAGAATTCTCAGAAAGAGAAAAAGTTACAGTCAATGAGACATTGGGCCACTTGCCTCAAGACCCACCATCCCAGGAAAGAGGAGGGTCAAGGGAAAATCTTGCTGACCAAACTGATGTAGGAATTGCCACCAAAGTCAAGTTGTAGTCAGACCCTCAGCCACGCCCTAGAGTACAGTGATCTACTCAAAGGTTGTAGGAACACAGTTAGGAAAGTGAAGGCTTGCAAAAGACAGTCGGGCAACAGAACAGTCTGATTTTTTTAAAAAATCAGACAGAGGCACTAACTAACTAAAGACATGCGTAAGACAAGTCATCAATATGTCCATTATAACCTATCATTTTCTGCTACGACTAGACAATTAGATGGAGTATGTCTGCGATGGGTAGGCTGCAGGTCACATCCACACGAAGAAGCTTTCCAGGAAGGCCCAGTGAGAGGGGATCTGGTGTGATGGGTGAGGACTTGAGCTCTGGGGTCACAGGCTGAACCAGTCACTTAACTTCTCCAAGCCTCAGTTTCCTCATCTGAAATTGGAGGTAACCATCCCCACCTGGCAAGGTGTGGCCAAGTCAAAGGAGAGACCACAGGTAAAGCATTAGCATAGGGCAGAGCCTGACGCAGAGTCAGGTTCAATGAATGGTAGGACACATTTTTATTATCAGCAGGTCTACTTGATGTGAATTATAAAAAGAGGTTGAGGAACAAGTTAAGTGCATTTCAAAGACACATTGAAGGGAAAATGAAGGCCAAAAAAAGCAGAAGGCTCTGAGAAAAGCACGTCACAGTGAGATCTAACGCATTTTGATGTCTGTCTATGGTCACATGGGCTTATATATGAGAAAATGCTTTGTAAGCCTCGGTGCCCTAGGTGATATCATTGCTCTGTGGCTGTGCAGGTCTAGGGCAGTGTGTGGGCATGGATGTCCTCACACAGCATGCTAGTTGGACTTCTGATTCCATCTGCAAATGACGGCAAATGGAGCTTGGTCACAAGGAGCACACGTTACCGGAGGACACACGGGTCTGTGTAATCCCGGGAGGGCGGGGGAGTGATCCTACAAACACAGTGACCAAGGCCACTTGGGACGATGGAGAAACCACTCCGAGCACTGGGGAAAGACCTGGTGAGGAATCAGAGGCACAGGTCCTAGAACAAGCCCTGAGACTTTGGCCAAGTTTTTTAACATCTTGGGCTTTGGTTTACTCATCCTCCAAGTGGATAAAGCAATCCCTGCCCTATCTTCCTCCATGACCCCGGAGGGGGATCAATAAAACAATGGATGTGAAAGTGTTTTGTAAACTCTGTAGTGCAAGCACGTGGCCAGGGGTGGGGAAATGAGCCATATTTTCACCAATGACATAAGTGAAGAGATAGAGAAAAGGCTCAGACCTTCAGGGAATGAGAGAGGGGCTGGACCCTGGATTGGGAGAGAGAAGCAATGGTGGGATCTATATCTTAGGGAGCCAAGGACCAAGAGGTTAAGGGTCAATGAGGACAGGCCTGGATCATAGGAAGCTGAGTGTGGTAGGAGTGTGGCTTCATCAGGGTTTGGGCGGAGTAGAGTCAACCCAAGACCACAGTAAATGGAATCCCAGAATTATCTGAAGGTTAACTAGTTAACTAGCAAGTCAGTTGACAATCTGGGACCAGAACTCGGGTTTTCCAATGCCCAGTCCTATATATCAGCTTCCCAAATTGGTTCTTCGTGCAGGAAAGAATAGAGGGGCAAGGTGAGCTTTAAGGATGTGATATCACAGGTAAGAAGACCCCCTAATCTAACAAGACCTCCCCCAGCTTCCCAACGATGTCTAAATCCCTCCTTTACCAACTCACTCACAGGACTTCAAGTCCTAAGGTTGAAGTCACCTAGTACACCTCCCCTCTCAACCTCCAAGGAAGGGTCTGCTGAACACTCCAGTGACAAAGCACTCCTCATCATGGTCCATAGCAGAAGGTTCTCCATTAGATCAGGCTGACATATATGTCTCACTGTAGTTTTCTACCACGTGTCCCAGTACACGCATCCAGGTGATCTGCCACAGGACATCCCTTTGAATAATTGCGGACAGCTCCCATGCCTCTTTCCCCACTATGATTTTCCAGACCACATCTCCCGTGGTTGGTTTTCCAGCATTGTTTCTCCTCACTTCCTGGGTCCGCTATTCTGTCTGTTTGGTCTTCTCCTGAAAGTGTTATCTAACACTGTGTACAATATGCTGGGGGCACAATCATTTACCATACAGGCTCCCGTGTAACATTGTGTTAACTAAGACACCACTAATTTACACATAGGCTCTACAGAGCACCACCCTTGCATGTCTCACACTCTAGCCTTTAGAGATCTAAGTACAGGACCTCACACTTCTTGCCAGGAAATTTCACCTTTTTACATTCAACCCACAATTCTTAGCAGCCCAGATCTTTCTGGAACCTGGTTCTGTCTCCCCAGTGCATTCTTTCTCCCTCCCAGCTTCTGCCCCATGCAAAGAGGCCCTTTGCCTCTCCCTCTAAGTCCCTGAGGCCCTCACCAGGGTGGATTCCTCCCCTGGCCATCTGCTCCTTGGAATACATGATCCCACACCTTCTTACCCCATGAGGTCTAGAGAGCATAACAACAGCATGGACCATGCTGATACCAGAATGTTAAGGGACTAAAGCAGGGTACCATTCAATTCCAAAGGGCACAGAGAAAAAGGAGATTAAGACAAAGCGTTATAAATAGTGGCCTTTGTGTAATGAGACTGTACGTGACTTTTCCCCATGTTTCATTACATGCTTAATTCAACTAATATTTCATGGAGCCCTTATTGTGTATTTTCCAGATTTTCTATGCTGAGTGTGTTATTTGGAAAACCAGAAAAAAATAAAGTGAAGATGAAATGAAAAGAAGTAAAGACTCTTTCCCTAGGTGGACCTCGATGATTTCATTCCCTTTGGGAAGGGGCATTCAGACCCTCCCTTCACTTAGTTCTCCTGCCTTCCCCCTGCATTTTCCCTTCCAGCCCATGGGGCACAGGGAAATCTCCTCAACTGCCTTGTGGGAACCCAGGCACTCTCCCACCAACTAGCGAGGAACCTTTGGTCCAGGAAGGGATATGGCTCCTGGGAAAGGCACACTAGGACCACGGAGAAGGCGGAGCAATGGGCTTGCCTTGGTGTGCAGCTCAAGGTTCTGGCTATCACTTCAGGCGCCTCCGCCGCGTTGTTTCCGCCTAAAGGAACGCGTTCAAGGCAGTTTTCCTGCCAACAGGTTTTGTAAAAGGCGTGGAGAAAGCATAAGAGCCATGGCCCCCGGTGGGCACAGTATTCAAACGGCCTCAGGTGGTGAGGAAAATGGCCCTGCCAGGAGGATGACCCACTTGACCCACTTCCCGGACTTCTCGAGGTCGGACCTGGGGTGCAGGGCTAGGGTTCCCCCCCTTTCGCCCTCCTCTCTGAAAGCCAAGTTTGGCCTGAAGTGTCGGGTTCTCAGTTTAGCTGCAAAACCTGGCCCTGGCTTACCCTCCTGAGACCAGCAGAGGGCGCGCGCCACCCGCGAGAAGGAGGCTGCAGCCGCAAGCCCGGAGGGGAGCGGCAGGCGCAGAAGGGGAGATTCCCTCCTGAAAACGAGGAGGCAGATCCAGAGAAAAGATGGTGCTGGGGATAGGGGGACGGGGGAGGGGAGCGTTTGTGAGTGGGAGTGAGAGAGAAAGTCTGAGTGAAGGTATGATGGGGAGGAGAGGAGAGGTGGGGAAGGGGATGAAATGGAGGGACTGAGGAAAGATTGAGATGGTGTGAAGATGAGACAAGGCGGGGTGGAGGCTGGGAGGAGGTGAGGAACTTGCGTAAGGATGGGTGGGAAGGTGGCATGCCGCTGCGCGTTGGGAGGGAAGTTGGGATGGGGTAGGGGGAAGGGGCAAGTGGAAGGCCGGATGAGGCAGGCTGGGCTCGACCGCCAGGTAGGAGGGGCGCTGCAGCAGGAGCCCATGCACTAGAGGCTCCGCGCTCCCCTCCAGTAGCACCCAAGGCTGCCTGCCCTCATTCTCTCCAGCTTTCCCTTGGCAGGCCTTTCTGCTCAGGCCTGAGCTGGGCGTCTCACTACCTCTTCCACCACCACCCCCACGCCCACCCCCCGCCAAGGTTTTGGTGTAGCTAAGAACAGAGAGAGGCAGTGGGGAGCTTGGGAGCTTTAATAGGTCTGGAAGGGAATGGAAACACAAGGCAGTCCTGTGGGAAGTTGGGGGCGGGAGGAAGGGGGCCCGGAAGCTACCTAGAAGTGTCAAGGGAGACGCGGCCCTTACCAAGCCCACTGAGGTGCCAGGGGAGGAGAAGGTGGACTCTGCTGGGCCTCGGCCATACCGGAATTGGGGCAGCTCCGTGGGGGACAAAAAAAAAGAGAGAGAGAGAGAGAAAATTTGGAATAAGAGAGGGGTCACAATGGAGGGGCTTCCAGGAGCCAGAGGGAAGTACAGATGGAGGGGAGGAAAAATCAGGGGAGACCCGAGAACCCCTTTCAGGGATCTGAGGTCTAGAAGAAGGTTAGAGGAAATGCAGGCACAGTCACCCTCCCTCGGGGGTTGCGGGATGAGGCGGCGGGGGGGGGGGGGCAAATCCGGTGTTAAAGGAAGATTGAGGCGACTACAGGCCCCTTCCCCCGGGGGGGTGCAGCGGGCGGAGTAAAATCTGAGGTTGAAGGAACGGCGGCGGAGGCGCCAGCCCCTCTCCGGGATGTGGATGGGATTGAGCGAGGCTCTGGGCGTCTGGGAGAGGCCACGGGGCACCAGGCCGCCCCGTCTAGTGGTAATGGCCCCCCAGGTGCGAGGCGGCGGCCACCGCGCCGAAGGGCCCGGACGGGGGCTGCAACCCGGGGCTGGGGTAGAGCGCGGCGGTGGCGGCGGCGGCGGCGGCGGGGCCCGGACCCGGCCAGTAGGAGAAGCCGGCGGGCGCGACGCCAGCCGAGGCGGCCATGAGGTTGAGTTTGGAGAGGCCGGGGAAGGGCAGTGGGGCCAGGCTGGGCTGCAGCTTGTAGAGCGCGCCTTCCTGGGCGGCGGCGGCCGCGGCGGCGGCGGCGGCGGCGGCGGCGGCGGCGTGAGCGTGCGCGGGGGGCGGCTGGCAGGCCTGCGCCAGGCCCTGGAAGTCGAAGCGGTAGGCGTAGCGCTTGCCGTGCACCTTGCTCATGATGTTCTTGTCGTAGTAGTAGCGCAGCGCGCGGCTCAGCTTGTCGTAGTTCATGTTGGGCTTGCTCTTGCGCTCGCCCCAGCGCCGCGCCACCTCGTCTGGGTCCGTGAGCTTGAACTCGCCGTGGCCACCCTCCCACGCGATGCAGCCGGCGTTCGCGCGGTCAGCCAGCAGCTCCAGCAGAAACTGCCACAGCTGGATCTGGCCGCTGCCTGTAGGGAAGCGGGGCAGTCAGCCACCGGCGGGATGAGGGAGGCTAGCGGCGGGGAAGAGGTGAGGTGGGAGACGACCTCCCTCCCCGCCGAGTCGGGGGTGGGGACCGATATCAGGGAGGAAAAGGGCACGTCCAGCTGTGTAACTGGGCACAGCTGGAGCGGCTGGCCAGGGAGGGGTTGATCAGCAAAGCCGTCCCTAGCCAGTACCGCGCTTTTGCACAATGGAAACGAGTTTCCCCCTAAGGAGGACGCAACCCCGCGGGCGCACAGCTTTATGAGAATTGAGGTGAGAATGGGAAGCATCACCTCCTCTGTATAGAGGTAGAGGCGCTCCAAGGCACAGGGCTCTCGGAGGTGAGCAAAGGCGGGATATCAGCCCTTCGGCTTAGTGCTCTTACTCGGTGCAGAGCCTGCACAACCGCACAGGGTAGCCTACATAGGTGGTTAGACTGCCACATCCCAGCTGGACCACGTCCAGAGATCCAGAGGGAAGAAGCAGGCCTGCAGCAGGATCACCCCAGCCACCGGACAAGGCGTACAGTTGGACCCCCTGCCCGAGGTGGAGGCGAGGCGGTGGCTGGCTTCCTCGAGGTACCACATCAGACAAGAATGGGCACAGTGGCTCCCTAAGCGTGAGAGGAATGGCAGCCTCTGAAGTCTCCCCACCCTTGCCGGCGTCTGGTGCTGGGGCTACTCCGGTTCGGCCTTTTTTTCGAAACAGGCGGGATTCCCAGGGTACCAAGGTGTCGTAGTTCCCTGGGGGGCGTGATGCGCCGCTCTGAGAAGAGGAGAGGAGACCGGGAAGCCTCTCTGCTTGGCTCCCTTCCTCCTCCCATCTTTGGCTAATCTCCAGACTCTTCTGCCCCGTCTGGATTTGGGGGGTTGCTACAAACGGCCAGGAGGCTTTCCTGGGTAAGTGGGCAGTGAGAGAGAACTCCTGCTTCTCTGTCTTGGAGCCTCAATCAGACAGTTGGAGAAAAATCTTGATAGCATTACCCGCCCTCCCCCCCACCCACACACACTCTTTCAGAATAAAGGATTTTCCTCGAAACTGTCTGATTGTTTTAAATTGAGCCTGCTGAAACTCTTCTTTTTTCAACAACTCGCTCAGGACCCAGATGCTGCCCTCCAACATCATTTTGATCCAAGTCCCTCCACACCAGCCCGGCGAGGAGCTGCCTGGCTCCAGGTCAGGAGTGTTGAATTTTAGGGTCGGAAGCAAGGGAAGATTTGGGTTAAAATGTGCATCTGAGGGGCGTAGAGGCTTGGAAGCTCATTCCTGTTGGGTGTTGTGTTCCCTTTTGGATAAAGCAGTTGCCAACCTTGTTTTTCTGGTTACTGTAACTTGGTGAGATCTAGGGTACCGACTGGGTGGGGACCTGTGGGGAGGCTTGGCCTGGAAGGCCGGCCAGGTTCAGCTGCCAACATGGCAAAACCGAGGATAATTTAACCACCAGCAGAGAATGGGTGGCCAACCTGGGAATCAACTGCAATGGCCCAGAGCACTTGGCTCACAGAGCCTGGCATGGGCCAGTGGGGCAGGTGGGTGCTGGCCCTGGTGCTAATGGTGAGTCGGCCTGGAGTGGCCAGGGAATAATTCTCCGGGTCACCTTGCTGGGCGGTGCCGATGCCTTGGGCTCCCGCTGCCAGTAGGGAAATGACACCAAGCACCTCAGCCCCAGCCCCACAGCAGGAAAAACATTCCCAGCTGAAAAGGGGGTGGGGGCAGGATCTTCGTCTGCCCTGGCCATCGAGTTCAACCCTGGGTCTCAGAAGGTGCAGGAGCCAAAGGCCAAATGAACGTTCCCCCCACCCCGAGCCTCCCCACAATCATGCCCCGACCCTCTGCTTCCCAAAACCCAGCATTGCATATCTCTCCCACCCTCTGTTCCGGTGGCAGTGGCGCCTGTCTGTATGCGGTGGGTACCCCGGACCCGATCCACTGTCTTCGCCTCCGCCCGTCCACCTCGCCGGCCAGCTCACCTTTTTGTACCGCGGGGCTCAGCGGCCCCCACCCCGGGCTCTTTCCTTCCTTGAAGAGACCGTCTCCGACGGGATCTGTGGCAGCAGGAGAAAACAATCAGGCGGATCGAGGCGGAGGTTGCCGACTTGCCCGAAAGGGCCCCAGGCCAAGGCTCAAGGGGGAACAGGGGGTGCCTTGGCTCCCCGGCGCGAGGCTGGGGTCCCGATCCGTCCGGCTCCTCCTCCCGGAGCCTGGCCCGGGCGCGCGCCGCGCGGAGCCCCTCCATAACGCCCAAGTCAGGAAACGCGTCCAGGAAAAAGGAAATCCGCTTTCTGAACGGGCCGGCGGGAGCCTTATAAAGCCGAGCGGGGTTTGCGCCAGCGAGCCGGAGCGCGCAGAGCCCACCGGAGAGGAGAGGGCGCCTGGAAAGCTGGGCTGGTGGGAACGCTCGGAGCACGGAGGTGAGGGGCCACGAGGGTGCACGGGAGACTCCCGGCTGACCACAACCTCCCAACACTGCACGCGCGCTGAGTCCCCTGCCACACTGTAGACCTCTGCTCCCCCTGCCAGGCTCTTTCAGCCGCTGAGCTGGCGCTCTTGGCTTCCCAGGCTCCCAATCTGCTCACTTCAGGTCCTTTAAATCTCACACTAAAACCCCAAAGCGCTCCATCTGCCTTTAAGGTCTCCCAGCGCCCTAGACTGCTCAGTTCTCCCAGAGATCCGATTCTCTGGACCGCGCCCCCTTCCCTTGGACCGCAGTATCCCCTTTCCAAGCCCCAACCCAGACTTCCCGCCCCGGGTCCTGGTGCCTCCAGCCCCCGGCTGGTCCCTGGTACCTGGCAGGTACATGTTGATCAGCAGGGGCTGGGAGGCGCCGCTCTGTCTCATCGCCGCCAGGGCCTGGGCGGTGGGAGGTGGGGGTGGGGGGTGGGAGAGGGGGGATCGCGTCAGGCTTTGCGCTCCGGGGCACCGATCCCCGCCCGAGGCGACAGCGGGTGACAGGGAGAAGGCGCTGGGTCCAGCAAGGCCTGGCGGGAGGGGGCTGCCCGGGTGTGGCGGGGGATGGAGGGGTCCTGGAGCGATGCTCCCTGCTACCAGGCTGCTCGGAACCCTCCGGGCCCCCGCGCGGGCAGGGGCCGCAATTTCCGTTTTAATTAAAGAGCTGCAGCCTCGGCCCCCCGGACCCCGCCCCCGCCCCTCTTATCGCCCCATCGCAATAAAGTCTCCGACTTGCCGCGCGGCAGCCAAGCGCACCCGGCAGCCCCCCGCACCTCGCAACCCGGGAGACGCGCGGGGGATGGGCCTGGGCCTCGCGCTCTGGCAGGGGTCAGGAGCCCATTTCTTTTCCGCCTCCCTGACTCTGAGCAAACAGGATTGGGGCGGGGTACCCGGCCCCACCTCGGACCCCCGGGGCCACAACGGGGTGGGGGGCTCCCTCCTTCTCACCCATTCCCCCCCCCACCTCACCGCTCCACTCTCCTCCCCTCTCCCCACCCCACCCCCACCCGGGTTCCCGTCTCCAGGCTGCGTTATCTGCATCTTCACTTTTAAATTTCCGCTTCCCTCCCTCTCTCCTGTCGCTGCGCTCCGGGTCGGCAGCCGTTGCTCCCTTTATCTACCCCGCTTCCTCCATCCCCGCTACTCCTCCCTCCTCTCCTCTCCCACTCTCTGCTCTTCCCTGGAGACCCGATCTCCTTCCCTGTCTCCCTCTTGTTTTCCCCGGTTTCCTGCCTTTCCGGGGCTCCCAGGCCTCTGGGCCAGCGCTGGGGCGTCTCCCCCACAACTTTTAGTGGCTTGTCCTTCCTCCCCCTTTCTAGGTCTCTCCTTCTTCCATCTAGTCCCTCCTCCTCCCATCTCCCTTCTGTCTCCTCTCTACCTCTCCATCCCATCTCTCTCTTTCCCTTCCTTTTCTCATTCGTTTGTTCTCATCAATTTATGGCAAATGGGTGACTCGTGATCCCCCTTCCATCCCCCTCAACCATTTCTCTTCTATCTTTCCCCATCCCTTGTCATCCCAGCTTACCATCTACCCTCACAACTATTCCCATCCTGATTATCCCAGAACTAGGCTCTAGTTGGCACCTTGCTCTAGCAGGAGTAGAGGAGTTAAAACAGGTGCGCCGTACAAGGTCCCCCAACCCAGGGGGAGTGGAAGTAAATACACTCCGAGAAAGGGGCAAAGGTGGGTATTAGCAAAGCTGATGTGGTTCCCAGGTGGCCTGGAGTCTCTGGGTACCCGTGGGGCTTCCCGGCTCTGGAGGGGCACACTAAGGAGGGATGCTGGCTGAAGATGAGTCTCTGAGACAGGAGCCCACCTGCAGCCATGCAACACCCGGTGACTCTGGTCAGAATTGATAATCTCAAGGCCTTTCTCTCCCACTGCTTGACTTCAGGAGGTGAGGAGGCCTGGGACTTCAGGGCACTTGGATGGAAGTGGGCAGGTTTTCTGCAGGATCCCTGGTCCTGGGTTGCCTGACTGAGGATGGCTGGGAAGTCCAGCTGCGGGGAGGGGTTTCTGTGGGGCCTCTTGCATTCTTCACCTTGCTGTTAACTCCTGGGGTGTTCCTCCTTGCTGGCGGAGGGTACAAAAATCAGAAGGAACCAAGGAGGAGTTGAGTGGGAGGTGAGTCTAGGGGAAAATGGTGGGGGGAATCCCAGGACCCTAGAGGATCCTAAAGGGACAGGGGTGGAGGCTTCAGGATGTGCAGGTGGAATCTGGTGGGGGAAAGATGAGAGGTTGGGATGCTCCCTAGGAACAAAACTCAGGGCTTTGAGGGAGCAGAGGGTCTTGAGGGTCCGGCCGAGGTCTCATGCTCTCTCCTTCATGCTTTCTTGTCACTTCCCCAGATAGAAAATGAGGAACAGGAGGCCAGAGTTGCAAGAATGGGGAGGCAGCAAGTTTCACCACTAATGCTCTGAGTGGAAGGCAGAGGCAGAAGGGAGAGGCGCTTAGAGTGGGCATCTATCCGGACATCCCAGCTCCGAGCTGTTGAAGGATCAACAGCTCAGGCTCTGCCCCCACCCCCACCTCACTGAGGACTCAGGGACTGAGGGGTAGGTGGGCTCTGCGAAGAGTTTGTGAGGGAGTGAGGGGCATACCCCTACTGTACCTGGGTCTTGGCTGCACCAATGGAAAGGATATGACCTCCTCTGTGCCCTTTGGCCTTTGGCTGAGTGCAGCCAGTGAGCAAATCCAGGCAGCTTCCCTGCCATCATCCTCCCACCTGGCTGGGTGTGAGCCCCACCGTGTTCTGCAGATCATCAGCCTGCCCAGAATAGAGGGACGGTAGGAAGGTGAAAACACTCAGGCCCAGCCTGGCCTCTGTGCACCCCCTCCTTATTTGCTAATGTTGGGAGCAGAGTTGGACCCGTGGGTCTAAGAAAACCTAGAAGGTCCATGCTGGCAAAGGCTGCAACAAATATTAGCTCCCCCAACTCCTTCATTGTACAGGTGGGGACACCTGTAGAGACAGGGCATACCCTGGCAGGGTCACACTGCCAGTTCCTGAAAGCATCTTGCTGGGTGGTTCTAGTAACCATGGACATTCCTGGAGGGAGGGCAGCTCAGCCGATGGTAGATACCAGATCTCCCTATGCCCACTGCCTGCCCCCAATACAGGCAGTGCAGAGATGGGCTGCTGGGCTCTGAGGCCAGTTTGTCTGGGTCTGGGCTCAACTCCAGATCCCCCATTTCCTAGTTGCGTGGCTTTTGGAGAAGTTACATAACCTCTGTACCTTAGTCTCTTCATCTGTAAACTGGGGATCATAGTACCAACCATACAGAATTATTAGGCTTATATAACACACGCTGAGTGCTCAGACAAAGCTGCATATATTTAGCTGTTGTTACTATTACCATGCCCCCAAGGGGACAGTTAGGAGCCTGTGACCACACAGGGACCCCAGGCTCCTCTGGAGCCCACAAAGGTTTGGGGCTCTGCTGAGGCCTGAGGCTTTTGGCCACAGCTCAGGTCAACCTCCGGTTAACAGCCTGGATTTGGGGTCTGGAGTTCCAGGTCCTGGCTTTGTCACCAATTACGTGGATGACCTCATCAAGGCTTCTCCCTCTCAGAGGAGCTGCAGTTTCTTCATTGGTGAAATGGATGAAGAATGGAAGCTATTAGGAGGATCAAATGTGACAGGGGCGATGGACTTCAGAACCCATCTAGGTATGAAGCAGAATTCATACCCCACCTAGAACTCTGTCCTTGGTCCCCTAACCCAACCCTGAGATCCATGGGGAGAGGCAGGGAAGGGAGGTCCTATGGTAAGTGCCCTAGTTCTTTTCTGAACCACAAGCATTTTCAGGCAGTTCTCCTTGAATCCTCACAACAACCCTGTGAGAGAGACAAGGCAGGACTCAATAGCCCCAGTGTATAGGTGAGGGAATTGAGGCTGGGGGATGCTATGTGACTGGGTCTCGGGTGTTCTGACCTCTGGCCCGGGACTCTTCCCAAGGGAGCAGATACCTGACTGTACACAGCTGGTCCCTGGGAAATGCCCAGGTCCAAATCTGACTTTTCTCCAACATCGCTTTGACTCCCCTGGGCTGGGGCAATGATCTGGCCCACTCCTCCCCATGGATTGGTCCACCAGGGGCTTGAAAACTCAAGCATCCCTGAGAGACAGGATGAAGGGCCTCCCAAGGACCTTGAAGGCCCTGCGTACATGGGTGAGATTATCATAAACTGAGCCAGAGAGGGAGCCGGAAAGAAGCCACGTTGGTGCCACGGACTCTGATGGCTGCTGCCACATTCAACCCCACCATGGCTGTGGGCTTCTACCACCTGCCCCAGGACCCAGGCTCACTGTGGTCAGTGGCTCAGGGGTGGCCTCTCCAGCTCACTGGTCCTCTGAAGAGTGGGGAGGAAGAGGAAGAATGAAGAGGGAGTTTTTGAGACAGCTGAGAGGCAAGGTACGCAAATGCTTTGTACAATAAATGCTGGGGCTCAATACCACGAGAGATTGTTATTCAAAGGGTCTAGGGCTTGGCTCAGAGAGAGCACATCTCCTCTAGGAGGCAGTGGGACCTCCCAGCAATTACCCCTCTCACACCCTTGCTCCTCTATAAGGCAGAGATTCTACAAAGCTGGGAAATGGGTGCAAGCTTCCCTTAGGCTGGATAGGGAGCCAGGGTGAAGAGTCTCGAAAAGGTAGGGGTGGGGGTCAGAAAGGAGCCCAGCAGGGCTGCTGCACAGAGCTAAGGAGGTCCTGCCCCGAATGCTGGTGCCTGGCCCAGGGGGTGTATGAAGGTTGGAATTCAGCTATGAGCCCTGCCGTGGAGCTATGTGCGCCCAAACCAGAGGATGGCAAAGGAACTATCTGGGCTAGCGGTACCCCTGGTCCAAGCTGAGAGGCCTTTGCCAAGGAGAGGTGTGGGGCTGGTTGCATTTAACAGGATCCCCAGGATTCTTACCAGCATTTTCATCTTAGACCCATCAGCCACATACATCCTAAGCCAGTGTATGCTCCATAGTCAAGGGTCCTGGAGCCAGACGGGAGGGGAGGGTTGGCAGAGAAGGACCCTCAGAAGGATAAGGATGGAGATTGCAAAGCAAGACACCAAAAAGGAGGCAAGAGGGGCAGGCAGGTTCAGGAGCCTTTATTGAGGGTCCTCATGGGAGGCGCCGGGGCTGTGGAGCCTAGTGCTGGACTCTCCGAATGGACTGCAGCTGCCCAGTGTGGGCCTGCGTGCCGAATTCACTGTAGTTACGGAACTCCCCGCTGTGGCGGTCCTGCTCCAATACATACTGGTAGCCCCGGTAGCCTGGGTACTGGTAGGCCACCCACCTAGGCCAGTGAAGGCACAGGGGTGGTAAGTAGGCTCTGCCCCCACCCCCACATGTCCTCCACGGCTGGTCCTCCTTTCTCAGCTCCGAATCCCCAGCTCCAAAACTATGGCTTCTGTTTTCCCTACATGGATCTCTCCCTGCCCTGTCCACTGCTCCAGGTCTTCCTAACACCTTCTTCATCTTGTCTCCTATTCCCACCCTCCATCGCCCCCTCACCCATGTTTTCAATCCCTTCCTCTACCCCACGTTGCCCCCCTGACTCATTCTCCTATTACCTGCCCCATCCCTCCCAGTCTGTCTCCATCATCTCACTTCCCCTTGCCTCTCAGTCTCCCATGACCTCACTCCCCCTGTCCCCTAGCCCCCAGTGTCTCTCTTTACTGTGTCTCTTAGCACCCCCATCACTTTTCCCCACCCTCCTCCCTGGTCCCCACCCTCCTCCCTGCTCTTCTTCCCTGTTCCAGTCCCAGGACTCACGCTCCAGAGCTGACTTTGAGGGAACCCACATCCTTGCTGGCCCAGCCCATGGAAGGCAGGGATGGGTAGTCATCATTGAGTTCAAACTTGCAGCCCTGGAAGTTTTCCCCCTCAAAAAGTGTCACACGGCTGTCACTGTGGTTCTGAGGCACAAGAAAGTAGGGGTGGACAGGTCAGGCCCTCCAAAGAGGATACATTCTCAGCCCAACTCCCCCAACACTCTGCCCAGCATAAGCTGTAATGACACAGGGTCAATAAACACACCCAGAGTTCACTCCATCAGCTCCATATCAGTCTGGGAAGCTGGGATGCTCAGAGGTCCCCAGCCTGGTCCCTTCTATGGCTTTGGATTGAGGTGGTGAGACTGAGGGGGGTGTTCCCAGAGACACTTCCACATCAGGGGTAGAGAGCATCTTTTGACATATACATGTTTTGCAGGAGGAAAATCAGAGGTCCTGAGGGAAATCTGGTCCACTAAGCAAGACAGTTTCCCTAAGGAAGCATTGACTATCAATCCCCTGCCCAGCACCCTGGGCATAGCCTCTCATAGGGTAGGACCCAGAGAAGGGTGGAGAGAAAAGTCGGAACGTACAGGCCGGGGCATCAGTGTTTGTTGAGTCTGGGCTCCCATTGTCCCAGGGCCTTCCCCCTGCAGGGCTCCTTGGCCTCCTGGGATGGAGAAACTGGGCTGAGTCAGCACCTGCTTTCTGTCCTCCACCACACAGCCCCAGGTCTCACCAGTAGGGTAGATAAATCGGCAGAAATGGGAAGTGAGATCCTCCCCTCCAATGTATTTGATTCATTACCAACCCCTTCCCCCCAAACACGCACACAGAGACTAACCCCTTCTCAGCCTTGATCCCTGATTGAGTTCTATTCTCATGTTAACCTTTGTGACCAGGGTCAAATCACTTTGCCCTCTGAGCCCCATTTCCACACCTATGTATGAGGTTAAGAGCAGTCACCCCACCTCACAGTGCCGTGTGACAACAGAAGCGCTCGCTGACATGTGCGGACCTGTGGACGACTGGGTGTGAGGAACGGGGCTCAAGACTGGCACGGTCTCGGGGCTGTCCGTGGTGCTGATTTCCGATGCTTGGCTTAGGCCCACGTTCCAAAATTTCTGAGACCTCTCTGGTTCTGGGAAGTAATGCCACTCCTACCCATCTAGGAGTTGTGTTTACACCCCCCCCGTACAGTGAGTGGACAGTCTTTCCAGGTACTGTGGTGGGGCCGGGGCCTGGAGCTAGGAGCTAGGATGCAGAGGAGGAGGGGGAGGGCTGTGCTCACCGCGCAGAGCACTGGCCGGAAGGACAGCAGCTGGTCGCTGTGGTGGCCGCCACTGCCGCTCCAGGCACTCCAGCGAGGATAGTCGCCTTTCTCCAGAATGAACTGCTGTCCCTGGAAGTCGGGGTACTCGAAGGCCACCCAACTGGGGAAAGATAATGTAAGCTGCAAGGCATCTGCCTCATGCCTCATGCATTCCTCCCCCTCCCCCTTGCTTTTACAGAACCGATCTTTGTCTCCACCCAAGGCCTTTCCCTTAACACACCCATCACAAGGCAACCCAGCCCCTCTAGAGGCTAAAGACCCTAAACCGGCTGCTATCTGGGGTTTGAGGGGTCCAGGCTTCCAGCTCAGGGCCCCCAGGCTGCAAGGAATTTTCCAGTCCTCGAAGATCACCCGACCAAGCACTCCTACCGCAAGGATTTTGGCCCCTGCAAAGGTAGGTGTAGGAACCCCCCTAACCTGCGGTAGCAAACTGCAATAGCTCAGGGGCCTCAGCTTTCTTGAGGGCCCCAGTCTCTAGGAGACCGGGGTGGGGCGAGCGGAAGGGATTTGGCTTCTTTTGCTAAACGAAGCTTAGGGCCATCTAACTTTGGAAGGGACAGAATTACACTGGGAACCCCTTCAGGGTTCAGGCTGGCCCCACGGAGTCCCGCAAAGGGTCGCTTCTCGCCTTTATCCCTTTAGCTCACACGAGGATACAATCTGTCTCATGATTTGTTTTGGGGCAGGTGGGGAGTTTTGAGGACGCCTAGATATGTTCCACGTTGCTGGGTCTCTCTCAGCCAGGGCTTACATACAGTCTGGGGAATGGAGGACTGGGAGCCGAGGACCCCGTCTCGCAGCTTGCGCCAGGGGAGCCTGGTGCCCCCCAACCCAGCCCAACCGCGCCGGGGCATCACTCACGCGCCATTTTCCACCTTGACCGAGCGCACCCGGCGCAGGCCTACGCGCTCGCCGATGTTGGTGCAGTCGCTCAGCAGCCGGCTGCGGCGGCCCTGGAAGTCCTCCTCATCCCAAAGCGTGAGGCTGGCGGGCGCTGGGCCCTGCGCAGGGGCGCTGCTCATGCCGCTGCAGACAGGGACGGGACCAAGCGCTCAGCGTCTCGAGAGCCCACTCCCCGCCCAGGCCCGCCCAGGCCCGCCCAACCCCGATGGGAGGTGAAGGACCGCGGGCTGGACCCTGGCCGCTAGCGGCTTTTCCCCATCTCTTCCTCCCCGGCCCGAAGAGACCGCGCCCCAGCACCAGTATTCACCGGGTGGGTGAGCGCGGTACTGACGGAAGCGGAGAGGCTGCGCGCGAGCTGGGCGGGCGTGCGGGGCTTTATACTAGGCCTCGCCCCGTCTCCGCACCCTCTCCCGCTGCGGTGGGGGGGAGCTGAGTCAGCGGGCAAGCTGCGGTCAGCTCTGGTGTCCCCGTGGCAGCCGCGGCCTCTCCCGCAACCGCTGACCTGGCCGCAGCCCTCGGGGATTACAATAGAAAGTGCTGAGACACATGTCCGGCGCTCGCCACAGCCGAGGCTGACTCCGCTTTTTCTTTTTGGGGGGCCTGAGCCAGGCCGAGACCTTCAGGGATAGAGGTACCAGGCCACCCGGTGGCCACCCCGCTAAAACCGCGCTTTCCTGGCTCGAGATGTGGAAGTTCTTCCCAGCGTCTAAACTCCTTTTCTTTAGAGGTCGAGGCCTCTCTTTGGGGCGACGCGAGGGAGGAAGTAGACAAGGCTCCCCATAAGAGACTTTCCTCACGACCCTCAGCCCTCTTTTCCCTGGAGGGTGGGCCATCGCGGCCCGTTTCTTCTCAAGATCGAGTCCCCGGACCCGGTGCTGAGCTCCCGAAGTTTTCTTGCGCGGAGGTGCTGAGAAGAGGCGATGACCAGGACTCGCCGCAAGGCGGCGCTAAGTGCAGGAAACGTAAAACGCCCAAGGGAAGGCACGGATTTGCAAAGCGTTCAGGGAGTGGCTCGCTACCGAACCTCTCAACCTCAGCGCAGCCGGAACCGTGGCGCTTCCAGCCACCCGACAGAGCTCCCAGTTTTGGGGCCTCCGGCCACGACGTCAGCCTGAGATCTAGCAGCTGATTATTGAGCGCCTAGTTCGGGCCAGACCCTCTACTCAGAGCTTTTACGTGCGTGATCTCAGCTAATTGTAGCACCGACCAGTTGAGGCAGGCGGTGTTATTGCCTTGCATTTCACAGATGATCCTGCGGCCCAGAAGGGTACCGGAAGGCAGTTGGGGAGGTGTCACAGCTGAGAAGCGGCCCAGTTGAGGTGTGAACCTGGGTTTCTGTTTTGACTATAAGGCTTACTTAGGCTCTTACCCCCAATCCCACTGCCTTGTAAGGTCGGGGGAGGGGGGAAGGTTGGGTGTGGGGAGGGAGAAATTTAGGGGGAAAGGCTTGGGGCCCCAGGGAAGTTCTAGGGAGAAATTTCCTCACAACTTGCAACAGAATTTCCTAACCTTCATGGCTGTCAAGGAGACACAAAGGCTCCTGGCAGAATTGTGAGTGTTCCTTAATGGAGGGCGTATTCCAGCAGAAGCGGAGGGGTGAGTAAGAAGGAAACTAATATTTTGTTGTTCCCATGAACCAAGTGCTTCTCTTTTAGACTCAACAGTCCAAAGTGGTAAGTTTCGGTGAACAGATGTGGAAATTGAGGCTTGGGAGGTACAGGGCCTTTTCCAAGTCCACATGGCTAGCTAGTGTCAGAGCAAGATTAAAATTTAGACCTTTTGACTCCAAAGCCAGTGCTCTTGCCACCCAACCTCCTGTGACTAAAAGGGCTCACAGGCCAGATGCAGCTGCCCCAAATCCGGAAGTCTAGTTAAGCTGGCTTCTATGCTTTCTCCCAACTGCCAAGCTCACTCCAGCCTCAGAGCCTTTGCATTTGTTGCTCCTGTTACCTGGAGCGTCTTAGTCTCAAGATCTTGGCATGCTGGCTCCTTTCTTTACCACCTGGATGATGCTGTTCCTTACTGTCCATCACATCACCCTATTTTCTTTATAGCATTTATTACTCTGTAAAGTTGTCTTTTTCATCTTTTGTGTATGGCTGTACTGAGTGTTTCCTTTTGTACTAGACTGTAAGCTCCATTTAAAGGGGCAGGGGCTGTGTCAGTCTCGTTTTCAGTTGTTATCCTCCAACCTAGCACAGTGCTGGACACATAGTAGGTGCTCAATAAAACTTCTCGAATGAGTGAGTGAACAGGGTGGTCAGGTTGGGCCAAATGTCCATGGGGGAAGGGGTGTAGAGGAAATTCTCCAGTGAGAGTGGGGGGTGACGGTTTGCCCATCCCACAGACCTCCCCACCCCTGAACAGGCACTGGGGGAAATTAGAGTCTCCATTGAGTCTCACTTTTCACTGGTGAGTAATTGCTGTCAAGGATCACAACATGTGTGAAAGTGAATGCCAAAAGTACAAGGCCCTATAACATATAGAGTAAAGCCCAGTTTGGAGGTTTTAAGTCAGAGCAGGGACAGCCACAACCAGGTTTGACTGCAGATGTGGTCAGAACCATGCGCAGTCCCCTGACTCCCTATGCTAGAGGGGGTTTGGACAAATAGGGTATAATTTTCCCCAAACCCCAAAAGGGGAAATACAAGCTATAGAGGGAGGCAAGAAACAGTCCTGGGCTGTTCGTGACCCGGCAGTTTGTCTCGGTTTCACAAGTTAGAGCTATCGCAGCGGTGAGAAGTGAGGGACCGAATCTCTTCCCTTCCTTCTCTCTTCCTCCCCCATCTCTATCCAGCAATTCTGAATTATGCCACCAGGGGGGGCGCGCGGGCCGCTCTGGGTGGAACGCCGGAGCTGTGGGGACGGGGGGCGGGGAAAGGAAGCGGGAGTTGATCTGAGGCTGAGGTCGGGAGGGGCGCCCGTGGCGAGTGTGTCAGGCTGTGCGTCTGCGCTGGTCAGTGACGCGGTCACCCCAGTCTAGTCCCGAGGGTGCGAGGGTGGCTGTCAGAGGGTGGACGCTGTGTTTTCGGGAGCTAGTGCTGGGAGGGCAGTTTCCGTGTTGGTGGGACCACCGTATTCCACAGGAGGAGTGTGTGTGTGTGTGTGTGTGTGTGTGTGTGTCATCGCTCCTCTCCTAGTCCTATATTCTGATCTTGGCTCTGCACTAAGTAGCTGTGTGGCACTAGCTAGCTTCTCCCCTCCTCTGACTCAGTTCCCTCATCGGGAAAATGGTGTGTAGGTCCCACTGCCAATACAGGAGAGTCCATGGCTTTCAGTTCTACCTGTCTTCACCAGCTCTCTCAGAAATGGGCACACCCACCGACACTGCCAATAGCCAGTTACCCAGATCTCTAGACTCTCTCAGGCTCCCCACATCCCTCCAGACCCCTCCCTGGCTCTGGGCCTCATAATCATCAAGAAAGGGAAGAATGAGCCACTGGGGGGAACGGGCTGTCAGGCAGCCCTTACAGGTGTGCTAGAATGGGGCTCCGGGATCCCTGTCCCTTTTCTCTACTATGGACCCCCTTCTGGCCTCCTTTCTCTACCAGGCTGGTCCACCTCCAGCCCCCCTTCCGTCCCCCAGCAGCTGGTCCTGTTTGTTTTCCCAGATCAGTTGTGCTCAGAGCTTCCTGAAGGATGGATGCACAGGTGGCTTTGTTTGCCGGCTCAGCACCCTCACCCCTTCCTTCTCCACATCCACAGCCTCAGCCTCCGGGCATGGGGAAGGGGGAGGAGTTAGACAAAAAAACAAGTGTCCCCAGGTCTACACATCCAAGAGACCTCACTCAAGATCTCGTAGGGAATCTCATTACCCGAAGAGAACTCCCCACCCCCACCCTGTCCAGTGCTTCATCTCATATAGGGACCTTTGGTCGCACTTAAGAATCCTCAGGACCCACCCCCCCATGATTCTGCCAAAGCACCCATCCCATAAGGTACACTAAGATCCCACAGAGAAGCCCTCAGACTCAGTCCTGTGTTCTCAGTGAGGCCCTGTATCCCACTCAGATCTCCATCCCATATGGGGAAATGTAGATCTGACAAAGAAACCCTTAAACCCAATCCTGGACTCTCATCCAGGTCTCCATCGCAGGTAGAATCCCCAGAGAAGTGACGTCTCGCTTGTATAGGACCCCATCCCTCGAGCAGCCCAACTTCACAGTACTGATGGGCAGCTTAAAGGGTCCTGGTGGCCAAAGTCTTCTCAAGTCGGCCTGCTCCCACCCCTTTCCCTCATTTCACTGGGAAATCAGCCAGGGCTTTGGTGACTGAAGGTGCAAATCCTGTGAATGTGGTGCCTTCCCCCACCCTGTACCATCACCAGCCCCTCCTTTGCAGCCCTGCTCCTCCACTCCCCACCCCCACCCCAGCTCCTGGGAGCCAGGAACAGCAGTGAGTACCTTCCCTGGGGCTGTGAGGTCTGGTCTCCTGGGAGACAGAGATAACGCGGGTGAGAGACTAGCTCAGCTCAGGCTGGGTCCGACAGCTGGGCCTGAAAGAGGTGGGTCCTGACGGGGTGAGAGCCCCACCCACACAGACTCATTGTCGTGTCCCTCTATCAACAGAGCCCCTCTTCTCTGCCCCTCAGTGGGGATGGAGAACTGGCCCCCATCCAGGGAGATGGGAGGCAGCTATCACCACCACCCACTCACCCAGGCACAAAGCCACAGGGCTTGCACAGGGCGGCAGGGAGAGGGCACACACGTGCGCAGGTTCACATGGGCGGAAGCTACATGCATCACATGTGAACAGTCTCCTTCTAGGATTCAGTAGACACCTCAGTGGTCAAACTCATTTATGGGCAGACATTTGTTCACTCACTTATTCCTTAAATATTTAATAAAATGTACTATGTGCCAGGCACCGTGGTGGGTGCCTTGTGTACTTTCATGTGCACACAACCCACTCCACAGTTGCCTAGAGGAGATCATCTCAGTCACCCACTCAAGATCACACAGACACTGAAGGGTTAAGAGTGAGGGCTCTGGAGTCACACTGCTGCCTGGGTTCAAATCCAAGTTCCACTGCTTATAAATTGGATGAACTTGTCCTCCACTACTCAGATTTTCCCCCTGAAAAATGGGAATGATAGTTTTTAAAACTGTTGTAAAGATTTAAATGCCTGTAAAACCCAGAACTAGCCTGCAGTAGGCATCAAATAAATGTTCGCTGTTACAACTGTGGTTATAACTGGCTTTGCTGCCTAGTTCTCCGTATCCCCCTGGGGCTGGGCTGGGTTGTAGGGAGGAGTCGGGTAGCAGGCATAGCGGCATCTCCTGTCCCGAGAAGCCAGCCTAGCACTCAGGATGGGGAGCCTTCCTGCTTCACTCCATTAGAGCCGCTCTACTGATGAGCTCAGTTGGAGAGGGTCGGGGGGTATCCCAATTTCCTTTGTTTTTGTTCAAATCTCTGCTGTCTGGGTGGAACCGGTGACCTGACTTCCGGTCCTGGTGCTTTTCCTGGCTCCATATGTGGCCTTGGGCAGGTCATTCCCCATCTTGGGGCCACAGTTTTGTACCTGAAAACTAAGCTAATTGCTGATCCTGGAAGGGCCTCCCAGCCCTGACTCCTGTGATCCTGTGATGCTTCGGGAAGGGAAGGCTCCCTTCCCTCCCCACCGAGCCTCTGCCTGCACCCCGACTCCCCACTCCCCACTTTTCTCACACACACCTGGCCTAGCCCGAATGAGGGGGTGAGTTGCCACTGTCGTCATGGGGACTAATCTCCGAGAAGGTCAGTGAGGCTCTGCTTCTGCCTCGGCTGGGTTGGGGATTAGCGCCTGTGTGCAAGCCCTCCCGTCCCCCCAGTGCCTCCACTCCCAGGTCTCCACACTGTTACATAGACCCTGGGCAGCCTCCACACCCAGAAGTTTCACTGCTGGGCCAGAATCAGCAGGTGGGTAGTGGGGCCAGGGCAGCTGCCACAGCTGTCTGTCCAGCTGTGGCCAAGAGAGAAAGCGGGAGAGATCGAGTCAGATCCATGCCCCTCACTACTCACATGGCCTGAGCTGTGTCCCTCTTCACCTTCTGCCCTTTAATGGGGGGAGATTGGTCTCCCAAGATAGGGGTATCACCTCTACTTCCAGCCCTGGCTCACGTTTGCCGGTCACATAGAAGCCACCTCTTTCTCCTTTGTTGTGGGTAATTTCCCCATCCCGACGTGGGGTGGGATGGAGGCTGTTTGCACATAGCCTCCTCCTTCCCCCTCACATGCTGTCTCTTCCATCCCTGGTTACCCTGACCTCTGACCCAGCAACTTCAAATCCCATCTCTCTGGAGTGTACATCCCTTGTTATCTCACACTGCCTCTGTATCTCTGGTCTCTCTCTAGCTCTCACTTTCACAATCTGGGGTCGGGGGGGAAGCGGTGTCTGCAGCCTCTCTGGACCCTGAAATCTTCCACACCCTCTGGGCTGCATCGTCTGTCTGTCCCTCTGTGCTTCTGCTTGGATTCTCCACTCTCTTGCTCATCCTTCTCCACTCTCCATTTCTCGTGGGCAGGTCCCTGGTCCCCCTATGGCCAGCCACACTCCAACTGCTCTTTCCCTTTTTCCGCTTCCTCCATTACCTGTCCCCTCCCCCGCTCAGGGTGCTGACAGGGATGACAGGAAGCAGGCTCCGGCTTCGAGCAGGAAGGGGGAGGGGTGGGGGCCCGCCTCGAACACCAGCTGCTCAGCACCCCCTTCCCCAAGCCTTGCACCTGCAGGGCTGCCTGGCGCCTGGAGACTCCGCCCCTGGCCAGGCAGGGGAGGATGGACCTGGAGGAGAGGCCAGATCCTCGGCCACGTCCAGGAAATGCGGGTCTACGGGATGGGGGGGGTGGAGGTCTGGGGAAATTGCCGCCCCCCGCAGCGGGGGAAGAGGCAGTGGCTCTCTGTCACAAGGGCAGACCCCAGCCCACTGGTGGCCTCATTCTTCTCACCCCCCCCCAGGACTGCTGTGTGTGTGTGTGTGTGTTGGGGGACGGTCATTCCAAGGGGAGACCTTTTGTTGTGCAGCCCCAGAATCTGGAGTCCTAGCCAGAGGGGGAGTGCTCTAGCCACCTTCCATGTTTGGGGGAGGGGAGAGGAAGCCCTCAGAGACACAGGGAAGATGTGCCAGCACCAGGGCCAGGCGAATCAATCAGTGCCAGGCTGGGAGGCCAGGAGAGGGGCTGCACACACCCAGCCTGGGACCCATGGACTTCCCCTCGCCCTCACGGCCCAGGCTGTTGCACGGAGATTCAGCCTGCAGTCCACCCTCTCCCCGGACCTGCCTGGGATCTGTCAGAGCCATCTCACCCCTCCCCCTCCCTTTCTCTGTGCCAAGGACTCAGCAGATCCTGTGGAGTCTGCGGGTAGTTGGGTGAGGGGTGAGAGTGGAGTGGGGGGAAAGTGGAGGGGGAAAGCCAGCACCCCCAGGAACATTCAAATTGGAGTCAGAAGGGACCAGTGACTCCTGACCCTCATTCCCATCTCCCTGGGGACTGCCTTGGCCTGGGTGTGTGGGGTACAGTCCCTCCCCATAAAGCTTCCTCACCCTTAGGGGAAACTGGGCTCCTTACTGCTGTCCAAGGAGCCTTCCTTCCACCCCTGACCTACAACCGGCCCTTCCCTCCGGGGCTGGCTCAGCATCACCGTCAGTTTTGGGAGGTGGAATGGAGTACACCTGGAATCACAGGGCAGAGGCTCGACTGGGAGCTCAGACTGACCCCAGGCCTCGGTTCTAGGCTCTCCAAGCAGGAGGCCAGGGGTCTACGGCAATCTTCATCCTCCTCCCCCGTGTCAGATCTTAACACTTTGAGTCACTGAAAAGGCGGGTGGTCTGTCCTAGGTTTGGGTTGTGGCTAATGACCCATGGACTCCCACCTAATCTGAGGGCCACTCAGACCTACCCCACCCCCAGCTGACTGAAACAAGAGGCCTCGGGATTATGAAGTTTGGGAAAGGCAGTGAGCTGCAGTGCCTGGGAACCCCATCAGGCAAGGGCTACCGGACCCCGTGTTTGTCCTTTTCGATCAGTCTGTCTGTCTTGAACATGGGAAGACTGAAGGATGGGTCAAGGAGATGGCAGGGAGTGAACCCTCAGGATGTCAGCACCAAAGATATGTGGAGGAGCTGGACTTGATCCACTGTGATTCTAGCTCCCCCCACCCAGATTTTCCACACCTCATAGCTGTTGTTCCAACCCCTTGAGAGCCTCAAACTTTCCAGGTCAGGGGCCTCAAAAGTATTGCTAAAAGCCCAGAAACTAGGGTATGGGGACTGGTGGGACCCACGCGGGAGGCCAGACCAACCCCCCTCATTGCGCAAATGGGGGATGGGGGTTGGAGGAAAGCCCGAGGAGAGGCCATGAAATGACTTGCCCAAGGCCACAGAAGTCGCTGGGACAGAGCCGGACTAGAAGGCGGGTTTTCACCTCCGGAAGGGCTCCTGACCAGGCCCACAGCCCCCCATGCCACCTCCGCCGGCCCGTATTATCCGGAATCGAGCCGGGCAGCCCAGGAATTGCGGACAGGACCAGGCAGTGCGGGCGGGGCCGGATGGGAGCCGGATCTCCCCGGGGAGCGGCGCACAGCCTCTCCGACCCTTATGGCGGCGGCGGCGGCGACAGGTGCTTGCGTGGCGATCGGGCCGGGCCCCCGGGCGGGTGCTGAGAGGCCGCCCCTGCCTCACGCGAGCCGAACGAACAAAACGCTCAGGTCCGGTTTGTGCGAGGGGCTCGTCGCGGGGCGGGAGCGGAGGGCCCGGGGCCAGGCTGTGGCCCTCGGTGGTCTCCTGGTCCTGGTCTTCGGCGAGCGCAGTGCGGCACAGCACTCCGCTAGCTGCCGCCCTCCCCTGCGCGCGTCTGCGGCTGACACGTCGGCGGCCGCAGTGGCCACTACAGGTGCGCACCTGGCCCGCCCCTCCCTTCCTGGCCACCCTCCACCCGGCCGGGCCCTGCCTGGCTTGGTCCCCAGCGCACGCCCCGGAGCTTGTGCCGGAGCCCCGGCTCAGCGCGCTTTATACGGCCTACTCAGTCCCCGCCCCTAGACACACACACACACACACACACACACACACACACACGCACACACACACGCACACACACACTCACACCTGTCCGGGCGCCCGTTTGCTCGAGGCAAATATTGACTCAGAGGAGGCGGAGCGCCCCTCTCCCCGCCCTCGCCTAGGCTTTGGGGCCGGAGCTCCTCCGAGGCCTTGGCGGTGGCGGTGGAGGGGGGGGTGTCGGGGACCTGGGCGCCTCTGGAACAACACCAGATGTCACTTTTCCACCCACCTGCCTCGGGGAGGGGGGGGTGGAGCCGAGGACAGAAGCTGCCAGGCGGAGGTTAGGGGGAACCGGAGGTGGGTATCCTAGGGAAAGTGGGACATCCCCTGGTCTGGGGATTCAGATTCACGATGAGAGTCGTTTAGTAGGGTCTGTGGCCCGCTGTCTAGCGATGATCTCCATCCGCACCCCAGCTTCTAGTTCTTGGCCCTCCGCGAAGTGCCTCGATTTCCCAACCTCAGCAGAGTCCCAGGAGTCCGGCAGATGCCGAGAAAAAGCTAGAGGTGGAAGGGCCGAGCCTCAGAGCAAGCGCGGCGGGGAAAGGGTAGGGGTGGCAATCTTGCTCCGCGGCCACCTGCTGCGCAGACCAGGCCTGGCGCTCGGCTCCTGTCCACCCGGCTCTGCTGGGTCAAAGGCCAGCCAGGCCCCGCCCGAAGCGCCCCCCACTGGCCAGACCAGGTCCAGCGCCTGGCAGCGAGCAGCGAGAACTCTTGCCCAGCTGCCGAGCGGAGTGGAGAGGCGCAACCTCCCAGCCCCTAAGTCTCCAATGAGTCGAGGCGGTCCCCCTTGGCCGCTTCCACCATCTGTCCCTCTGAGACCGCGCGCGCGAGTTCTTGTCGCGTCGGGGAAATAAAGTTAAGGCAGATATAGAAATAAAGCTATAGATGCTTTACTGGGGGGTGATGGAGAGGGGGGCGGGAGGAACCTAGAGCTGCAAGTCGGAGGGGGTGGGCGCTGGCGTCTGCAAACAGTTGGTGGGGGGCGGCTCAGTCGAGCCGGGCATCTCCGCTTGCTGCGGCCCCGGGGACGCCGCCGGCAGCGAGTCGGGAGTCAGAATCCTGCATGACAGAAAGCTCCAGGTAGGGGGGGTCGGGGAGAGCCTTCCCGCCGAGCCTGCCCGTCCCTGCAGCCCCTCACGCCCCTCCAGCGGCCGCTGGCCCGGGCCCCCCCACCTGGGAACGCTGAGCGGCGGCAGGGCGATGACGCGTGGCCGCGAAGTGAGCACCACCTCCCCGCGGCTCGCCTCCACCAGGATGTTCTGGATCATGTTCTCCAGCAGCGCCTCCTGCAGGCTAACGAAAGCCGGGAGCCTACGGGGCGGGAGGCGGGGGCGCCGGGGTCAGCGCCGCCACCGACCGCGCTCTGGTCCTCCGCTGGCCTCCTCTGGGCTGTATCGTTTGCCGCGTGCTCTACGTGGATTCTCATTTTAACTCCCCGCCCTCCCAACACTATGAGGCATCCTTGTTCCAGTTTTACAGACGTTCAAACTACGGCTTAAACAGACCAAGTTGCCAAACGTCACGCTGCTGGTACACGTGGTGGTATTCGAACCCAGGGAATCGGAGTCCCCATCCCAGGGCCAGGGTTGGGGAAAGGCATCGAGCGGTGAGACGGTGCAGAAGGGACTCCTGGGGAATCCCACCACGGACAGAAAACCCCAGAGCAGCCCCAGGGAAAGGCGGTGCAAGAAGAGGTGGTACTTTTCTCCTGGCTCTAAAAACTCATTTAAGAGACTTTGACGGCTATAATCACCCTCCTGGAAGTGGAGTGATGGTAAACGTTAATAGTCTGCTCTTGGAGAAGAAAATTAAAGCTTGGATCGCCATTTCGTAAATACGCCCACTGAGGCCTTAAGCGTCCAACAGTGATGTCAATGAACACTGAGTTGGAAAGAGAAGCTCACACAGGTAGAGCCCCAGCACACCATTGCCTCCTAGGATCCTTCTGCACTTGACCCCGCCCCCCCCCCAACCCTCACCGTGGTCTGGCTGCTTACCGGCTGATGGCCTCCTTCTCATCCTGCTCTTGCTTCTCCTTCAGTGAGACCTTCAGCTGTTGCTGCCACTGCCATTTCAGGGACTCCTGGGACGTGGGCTGCAGCGTGGGCTTCGGCTCTGTCCAGGGCAACTTCTCTTCCTCCTCCTCCAGGTCCTCCTCTCCCGCCTCTTCCTTCTTCCTCAGCCTCCGTTTGTCTTCCGCCTCCTCTTTGTCTTCGCTGACCTCAGAGCTGCTGGAGGACTGAGACGTGGCTGGAGCTAAGTGCAGGCTGCCGTTCTGGGCTGTGAACCTTGCCGACTGCTCATTCCAGAACTGGCAGAAGTAAGGCATTTGCTCCACCAGGTTTCGGTCCACAGCCTCATGGAAGATCTTGTCCTCCAGCAGACCCCTGGGTGGCAGGGAGGAGGAGAAGGTCCTCACTGAGAGGCCTTGCGGCCCCCTGTGGGGGGCTCTGGCTTCAGGGGTTCCCCAAGGGGTGGTTCTTGGCTACTGTGTCCACAAACAGGTGCTAGGTGTGGGGAGGGGAGCCCCTGATCAGTTGCTCCCTCCCATTCCTTCTTTAGATAAAGGCATCTCTGGGCCCCGTGGATTCTTAAAGGTGAACATTTTATGGTAGAGGAAGAGCCAGGATGTCAGAGTTACACAGATGAGGCCCGGAGCCCTGGAGAGACAGTGAACTGGCTCCAGACCACATCTACCAGCCATGACAAGGCAGAACTCGGGACCCAGCCCTGAGGATCCCTCCAGCCAGCTCCATTAGAGCGGTACCGTCCTCAAGGGCCTGGGACCACCAGTGGAAAGATCTTGTGAGGAAGTTCTATCTTTCAGGAAAGGAAGGGCTGGGATTTCAGGGGCTTTGGGTGGACCCAGAATTGACGAATGAACTAGGGAGATGGAGGTGTGAGCGTTTAGGGGGTGGGTGGTCACCTGATTATGGTGGTGAGACAGTCAGTCAGGAGCTGCTTCTCCTGCTTGGAGACAGGGGCCCACTTGTCCGTGGATACTTCCTCACCAGCCTCCAGCTCCTCCCTGGGGTACTTCCTCTTTGGCAGCTCCCTGGGGCAGGCCGTGGCATTCTGAGTGGCCTGGGCAAGCCACCACGCTGGGGTCGGGGGCATGAGCAGTGATGGCGGCTGCCCAGTGATGAGGGCACAGGTGAGTTTGGGGCTCCCCCAGCCTTAATCCAACATAGTGCTACTGCATTTGGGGAACCAAGCCCGACTCTCAGAGTTGGCACAGGACCTGGAGGGGCTCCAAGTTGGAAAGGGAAGGAAGGAGGGGAGGCAGGGAGGCCTAAGTGGGTTCCCCAGGGGCTCTGGCTCTTTGCCCCCTCCTCATAAGGACCTAACAGTAACGGGGGCATTCTGGGCCCAGCAGTGCCCCAGAAGTCCCAGGGATACTGCACGTGCTTCAAGCCCTCAGCAAGGGTTAGGTCTGGGCAGTCCTGTTCTAGAGCGGGAGGGTGGCAGAGAGCAGAGCAAGCAGACCCCTCCCTCCCTGAGAGTTCACCGGTGCAAGAAGTGGCGGGGAAAGTCAGAGAAGAAGTTGGCCAGGAAGTAGTCGGTGGCATGGGCACGGGCAGTGAGGCCTAAGCTGAGCATCCCTGGCGAGGGCGGCTGGGGGCATGGCCAGCGCGTCTCCTCCTTTGCGATCTTAAGGCTCCAGCTGGTTGGGCAGTTGAGACACCACTGGTTCTTGATGGGGGGCAGCGTCTTTGGGAAAGGGGAGGCATGGATGACAGGGGCTTAGGGACTGCACTCCCATCACTGATGGGTCCCTAGCCCCCCAACCAGGTCTTTTGTGACACCCCTGGCATTTCATCCGCACCCATTGGCACTTTCATCCCTCCCTTCCAGGAGACTAGACCAGAGGTTGGACGTCTCTCTGGAGAGGAAGCAAGGATCCTCTCAAGTTATCCCAAGGAGACAGGCCTGGGCTTATGTCCTCACCCTGTACTTGCTCACAGGTTCACAAGCTGTACAACACGCCCTTCTCTGTGGAAGCAAAGAGACCCCGTGCTTAGGACGCAAGAGGCCTAGAGGGACTCCCCTCTTCCTCCCCTTCCTGCTGACCCACGGAGGGCCTGAAATCAATGTCAGCACCTGCTGCCCCCTTGGTTCTGCCCAACTCCCAGCCACACCCTCTTCCAGAACCTTCCCTAGGGAAGTGCTGCCTGCAGACTTGGAAAATCTGGTTACCTAACTAAAGGAAAGAAATGGAGATGCCACCAAACAATGCAGGCTGCCCCAAGGGTACTTGTCTGGTGCCCTGGAGCTTTGTGGTTTGGCTTGATAAGGAAACAGCCTTCCTTATTAAGCCTTAATTCAGAAATCCCTTCTCCCATAGCCCTCAAGACATGATTTGCCTTCACAGTTGGGCCAGAGGTTCAGAGGGGAGTAGTGTCTCCCTGGGGGTTCAGTGTGGAGTACACAGGGGTGATCGAGGTACAAGAATGCAACCGTGGGGACTTCCCTGCTGGCGCAGTGGTTAAGAATACGCCTGCCAATGCAAGGGTCATGGGTTTGAGCTCTGGTCGGGGAAGATGCCACGTGCTGGAGAGCAACTAAGCCCGTGCGCCACATCTACTGAGCCTGCGCGCCACAGCTACTGAGGCCCGCGTGCCTAGAGCCCGTGCTCCGCAACAAGAGAAGCCACTGCAATAAGAAGCAACACAACGAAGAGTAGACCCTGCTCACTGCAACTAGAGAAAGCCCGCATGTAGCAATGAAGACCCAACGCAGACAAAAAAAAAGAATGCAACCGTGGGGAGGAGGATCCAAGGTGGATACTTTGTATCAATTATTATCAGTCTCCCCTGCATAAATAGTAATAGCCCATGTTTAGCGAGTGCTTACTGGGCGCCAGGCACTGTTGTAGGCACTTTACATGCATTAACTCATTTAATCCTCGCAGCAGTGCCACAAAGCAGATAACAATTTATTCACATTTTAAAATATTTTGGGGCTTCCTTGGTGGTACAGTGGTTAAGAATCCGTCTGCCAATGAAGGGGACACGGGTTTGAGCCCTGGTCTGGGAAGATCCCACATGCCACATAGCAACTAAGCCCGTGTGCCACAGCTACTGAGCTTGCGCTCTAGAGCCTGTGAACCACAACTACTGAGCCCGCGTGCCACAACTACTGAAGTCCTCGCGCCTACAGCCGGTGCTCCGCAACAAGAGAAGCCACCGCAATGAGAAGCCCATGCACCGCAATGAAGAGTAGCCCCCGCTCGCCGCAACTAGAGAAAGCCCGCATGCAGCAATGAAAACCCAATGCAGCCAAAAATAAATAAATAAAATAAATTTTAAAAAGAATAAAATAAAATATTTTAACAACTTTTCTTTGAACATTTTTTTTTTTGGCCATGCTGCACAGCTTGTGGGATCTCCGTTCCCTGACCAGGGATTGAACCCGGGCCATGGCAGTGGAAGCCCGGAATCCTAACCACTAGGCCACCAGGGAACTCCCTTTTTAACCTTCTTAATATGGAAAATTTCAAAAGTATACAAAAGTGGAGAGAGTGCTACAAAGAATCTTCCATTACCCCCCACCCAGCTTCAGCAATTAGCAGTTCATGGCCAATTTTGTCTCATCTATAACTCATCTCTGGATTATCTTGAAGCCAGTCTCAGATGTCGTATTACCCCCCATTATACAGTTGAGGGAACTAAGAGGTTAAATAACTTGACTAAGATCACAGAGCTAGAAATCATCAAAGTCAGGAAACAAACCCGGGCAATTTGTTTCCAGAGCCTGTACCTGAAACCACTACACCACACTCTCTTCCATCAGAAGGTGAGCTCTGCCTGGTTTCCCCTGGGTCCCCAGTGTCCAGCACTGGGTGGGTATTCATTAAATACAGGCTACATGAAGCAGGGAATGGTCAGCCAGCTTTCAGTATCCAGAGAGTCTCTTGGGGATGTGCTATGCTTAGCCTAATGAAAGAAATCTAATCTCTTAAGTCAGGCTGACCAGTTTTTTAGGACCACCTCGGATCACCACCTGTGTCCCCTCTGGCAAGGCCAATCGGAAAGCTCTGTGGTGTTCAAAGCCCACCCTGCCCTCATCACCTTTGCTTTCCTATCTGTGATGGTGAACTCCACTTCCTGCCGCACCTTCTCGTCCTCCCAGTCCTGCAGTTCCTTTCGGTACTGAGTCAGGAGTTTCTGCCGGTACACCTGTGGCTCAGGACAAGGAGAGAGAAGACCAAGGTCTGGAGGGCCTTGGCCTGGGTCTGTGCTGTGGGCCCACCACTCTTCCAGAGGTTGGCATTTGCTTCTCTCTGGGGGTCTAGGGATCTCACAGACCACCCCACACCTCAAGACTGGGAGCTGCGCACCATCCCAGCTTCTCGCTAAGGCTGATCCTACCTTGCATACCAGGTCCATGCTATAGAAGCTGGCATGCACTGAGGCCTTCAGGGTCACCACAAACGGGATCGTCTCTTCGGGAGCCACCTTTCCACTCATAGGACTCACAGACACCTATTTATTTGGGGAAGGAGTCTCTGGAGCTTCACAGGGATTGTATGGGACAAGATGGGATAGGGGGTGGGATGGGGTGGGATGGGATGGGATGGGGTGGGATGGGGTGGGATGGAGTGGGATGGGATGGGATGGGATGGGATGGGGTGGAATGGGTGGGATGGGACGGGGTGAGTCTAGAGCCCCTCTGGAGGTTCTCATTCTGCAAACACAGGGAACTCTCACCTCCCCAAAGTCTAGAGCCTTCCACTGCCAGACAAAGACAATTGTCTCATTCTTGGAGATGTTGTTGAGGAACAGCAGACGGCTGCACTTGCTCTGCACAGGAATGTTCCCCAGGGAGATATGAGACTGGGACAGGAAGACGTTCTGCTGGTGGGGACAACACGGCAGCAACTTCGGGAGGTGAAGAAATACTAAGCATAGCAACCACTACCAGTCACTGAGTGCTTTCAACAGGCCAGGTACCACTATAGGCAACTGACATGCATTTGATCCTCACAGTGGCCCAATATATAGGCTACTACTATATATAGGCACTACTAACCATCTTCACTTTATAGATGTGCTGCTAAGGTTCAGAGAGCATAAATACTTTTCCAAAGGTCTCTCACAGGCACAGCTGGGATAAACCCTGACAGTCTCACTCTAAAGCCTATGATTTTGACCATTAAAATAGGCTTGGAAGGGCTGAGAAATCAGAATTTGCTTAGAGAAGGCAGAAGTAAAGCCGACAAAGTTTGTCTCTGAAGGATGGTTGTAAATTAGTAGGTGATCAGCTGTTGGCACCTTCACTGGGCACACAGCAGGAGCTGTGTTCTAGGGGTATCTGGAAAGATTGAGGCCGTGGAAGGGGCACTTTCTCTCTGTCTAGACCCTGAGTGCCTCCAGAGCTGAGACTTTGTCGGGCTCTTCTCTGTGACCCCACAGTACTCATCCTTCAGTAAGAGTCCAAAGAGGGTAGGAGTGGAAGAGTGGACAGGCAGATGTATTGGTGGATAGTAACTGGATGAGTGCATGGATGGATGGATGGAGAGATACATGGATGAATAAACAGGCATGTGGATCAGTGAGGAAATGGATGGATGTGTCAGACCTCCCAACAGGGAGGAGTGTGTGAACTAAAGGTAGTGTTACTGACCCTAGATATTTCAGCAAAATCCACCTACGTCCAGGGGAGAGACTGTTCTATATGAAGATAATATCTCAGTGCCCTAGAATGGCAGAGCTTCTTTTTACTCTTTTCAATACCTCCATCCCAATGCCCAGAGGCAAGGGCGGGTGGAGGGCCCTGCAGCAGGTGGAGTGGCTGGAGCAGGAACACCTGTGGGCACTAGGTGGCAGGGTAAGCCTCTCATGGAGCTGGTGCTGTCTCCTAAATCTGGAAGAGGGCTGGTTCCAGGTTCACCTCTGTATCCCTCCCTTCTCAACTCCATCTCTTCTTTCGCAGCCTCCCCACCCCTCCGCAGTGGACACCCTGGACCCTCAGTCTCCTCCTAGGCCTCAGGCCTTCCCAGATCCCTTCCCCCTACCTGTCCAGGAACCATCAGCCTCGAGTGGATGGAGCTATTGTCCCATGAGGAGATGTTGTGGAATGGGGCTGTGTCGCCCATGATGTGAGGGTCATAGCCCACTCCCTGGAAGCGGATGATGGCTGAGTTCCATCCCAGGATGTGTATGGGCACATCCACCTGGGAAGTTAGGAAGGTGGGGGAAGGCACTGGTCAGAGCAAGGCCTGCTGGGGAGGCCACCTCCAACCCCCCGCCCCAAGCCCGTGTTAGCCCAGGCTGCTGCTCACCATGTAGGTCTTGGCCTCAATAGGTGAGAAGATCCAGAAGACGCGAGCAGTTGTGCCTGGCTGGATCTCCCCTTTGGGGTTGAGGCAGCAGAAGACGGGGTGATCAAAATTTTTTTCCTGAACCTGCGACAGGATGCTGGTCTGGATCTCATACGTCACGGGCACCGAGCCACCGTTATACAGCTCATAAATCTGCAGGGGGAAGGAACAGGGAAATCTCCACACCAGCTCTGGGCTGCAATGCAGAGAGCCTGGGATTCTTTGTCCACTGTAGGAGGGCAGGTTGATCCCCATGATGTCACCCTTACAGTCCCAGAGCTCCCTTAAATACCTCTGATTTCCCGTATGGCTTGATCACCCAAGAAGTATATAACTATATTTTCAACCTGTGACATTTAAGTATAATCTGTAATTCTTATTTTATTTGTTCTCAACTTACCTTAGTCAAGGTATAAGGGGACACTAATGCTTGTGTCCCTAGTGTTGGAATTCAGGGGGGATGTCCATGCATACACCATCCAGACCCTTCATCGTTTTCTAAGCTCTCATTCTAATTACCTGTGAGGCTGCCACTCCATGTCTGCCATTAGAGGTCGTTGTGCTTACGGGCAGATAAGGGAGCAGAAGGAAGATATGAGGTCCCCCAAGACTAACTCCACAGTTGGGGAATCACAGAACGGCCTGCCTGAAACCAGAGATCTGGTCCAAGCCTCCATGTTAGAGATGAGAAAACGGAAGACAGTGAGAATAAAGAGTTTGTTTGGATTTAGGTCCAGCCCCTCATCTTTCTCAGCACCCACCCCTGAATGCGCTGATGCTCTTTCTCTAGCTTGGACCACCCTCTGAGCTTCAGACCTGGTATCCAACTACTACTAAACAACTCCTCCTGGTTGTCTCATAGGCCTCTTAAATTCAGCCAAAACCCAACTCTTCACTCTAAAACCTATTTCTCCCCCTAGTGTATCTTGTTTCAGCAAATGGCACTACATATTTCCAGTGGCTCAAACTAGGAATCCAATACATTTTTCGTCCATCCCTTTCTCTTACTTCCCAGATCCAATCCCCAGCAAGTCCCAGGGATTCTGTCTTCAAAATGTAAATTAAATCTGTTCACTTCTCTGTTTCCTCTGCTCTCTTGCAGGTCCAGGCCACCATCTTTCATCATCTTACGAACGAAAAAGGAAGTTTGGCTGTAGTTGTGGAGTTTGGCTGGAGGTACAACTGGGTCTTCTCCAGATCTGGGGGCCTTTTCCATTGTCTATGTTCAGGGCCATGGGGGAGTGGTCTGATCTCTCTGGAAAGCTTTCCAGGAGGCATGTGAGTCTCTGCCTTCTCTTTTGAGGGTCTGGGTTTCTGGGTGGGGCTTCTGGGAAGCCAGTGGCGTAAAGGGTGGTGTAAGGCAGTGGGCAGAGCTCGGGACTATGAGATCCCCTCTCAGGTCTAGGAAGCCCATTCCTGTGCCTCTCGGCTGAGTGGCTAGAGGCCCCTGCCCAGAAACACAAGGGCTTCTCGATTGTTAGAAATTTCAGAGTGATGAAGTGTTTGTGAAAATACTATATCCTCTCTTGGAGATTTCCAATGTACATTTTCAGAACAAAGGAAACTGATTCCTTCCAATTAATAAATAAAATTCTATAGCTTTGAGGATTTACATTATAGCTTTTCATGCTCCAGACAGATGCCCTTTTTGGGGCAGTGATTTTCAAACTGTGACTGAGACCCATTAGTAAGCAGGTCATGAAACCAATTTATCAGGTCATGTCCAGCATTTAAAAAATGGAACAGGGCTTCCCTGGTGGTGCAGTGGTTAAGAACACGCCTGCCAATGCAGGGGACACGGGTTCGAGCCCTGGTCCTGGAAGATCCCACGTGCCACGGAGCAACTAAGCCCGTGCGCCACAACTACTGAGCCTGCGCTCTAGAGCCCGTGAGCCACAACTAATGAGCCCGCACGCCACAACTACTGAAGCCCGTGCGCCTAGAGCCTGTGCTCCGCAACAAGAGAAGCCACCGCAATGAGAGGCCTGCGCACCGCAACGAACAGCAGCCCCCGCTCGCCGCAACTAGAAGGAAGCCCGCACGCAGCAATGAAGACCCAACACAGCCAAAAATAAAAATAAGTAAAATAAAATAAATAAAACATTTTAAAAAATGGAACAGAATAAAATAAAAAAGAAAACATCAGAGTACTTAGCATGGAGTGGTGCACGTACTGATTTGTTTTGTTTCAGTTGTATGTGTATGTATGTATTGGGTTTTCCAAAATATATTAGTATGGCTCATGGTCAAAGAAGTTTGAAAAACCCTGTGTTAGAGGAAGGAACTCCCTGCTTTTGCATGGGAATGAGGCCTGGCAAAAGGTTTAGAACCAGTGCCAAGAAGCTGAAGCCTCTTGCCTTGGGTCTCTCCCAGTTGCCCAGTCTTGGGGTTCAACCTGTCACCCCACCTCTTAGAGTGAGGGCAGGGTCCTTGTCATCCTGTCAAGGGCTGATACAGATACACAGAGATCAATACTGAAGCCTCCTGGTGACCAGGACAATGTACCACTGACCTGCCTTGGGGGCAGTGTGTCGCCGATGGGGACGGGGATGAACTGATGGCTGGTGGAAGTGAAGTGCACGTACTTCTGCTCCAGCTTCACTGTCACACCTATGAAATTTAGCTGGAAATAGAAAGCCTGTGAGTAGCATCCTTCCCTGGGAGGAACTGAAGTACCCAGCAGAGAGATCTGGACCCCATCTCTCTGGGGAGCACCGCTCCCTGTGCCTCTCTCTTGGTTTTCCAGGACAGGACCAGGGCTGGGCCTCACCAGGATCTCCCGGCCATGGGACACCTTGAAGAGGACCGGGAGGCGATCAGTGCCAATGAACAGGTGGCTGGAAGGGAGGAGAGAGTCTGGGATGAGTTACTGAGCCCTGGTACGAGTGGAAGAACAAGCGGTCATGGCACACCTATGGCTTTGGGGCAGCTATGTGGAAACCCTTGAGCTGGGATGGGGCAAGAGGAAAATTAAACTTCCCCTGCAGGTGGGAAGGCGGGGCCTTCTCAGGGTGGTGGCCACTCAGGATACCCTGGAGTCACACAGTGCAAGGCCAGCGTCCTCCAGGAGTCGGGGGGAAGGGGGTCTCCAGGACTGGAAGTGCAGGGCGGGCGGTGGGGGCAGCACCTGTATTTGAACTCCACCATCTGCTCTTGCCCAGGACTCAGGCTCCCAGCCTTGGGGCTGATGGAGAATATGCAGTTGTCCTGCACGCACATTTGGCGTAGTTCAGTGCAGTCAAAGTCCACCTGCTCTGCCCACAGCTCCAGGTCGATCTGCTGGTCACTTGGGAAGAGGAAGGCCCTGGGAAAGGGGTGCAAAGCAGAAGGGGTGGAGTCGCTCAGTCAGAGCAGAGGCAGGAGCTCTGAGCCCCAGGCAGGATGGATGGAGGCCTTTTCTTCATCCCCCAGTAGGCAAGCTGTCCCATGCATGGCCAGGCAAATGCGGCAGTTGTGGATCCTCATTTCATAATGGCCCCCAAACCCAGGAAGAGAAGCAGGGTCCTGGTGACTAAATGGAAAGCGGAGATTGGGGCTCGCATTGTGGGTGCCAGGGGTCAGGGTGCTGCTTGTATATGTGGGCCACTTTGAGCTGGGCACTGACCCTGGAGGGGTTTGTGTGACAAGCTGTTAGGAAGGGCCATTTGAGCCACCTAGAAATGCCAGCAGCACCAACCAGGGGTCCCCAAGAGGGCTGGTAGTCTTGAACCCAAAGCAAGGCTGGGCATAGAATGAGTGCCCCTGTAATGCCTGGTGCTGTATAAAGCAGATACTGCCCTCTAAATGGTGACCAAATAAGTGACCAAGGGGTCCCAAGGTCACAATCTGAAAAGAAGGATCCCTGCGCTCTCAGAGGGATGACACAGAACTGTCCTCAAAACGGGCAGAGGTTAGGAAGAGGGAACGGCCAGAAGGGGGAAAGAAAACAGCCAACACATCTGAAAAGGCTCAAGGGGAGTTGGGAAATGCAAATCAAAACTCCCTTGGGGCTTCCCTGGTGGCGCAGTGGTTGAGAGTTCGGGAAGATCCCACATGCCACGGAGCGGCTGGGCCCGTGAGCCACAACTACTGAGCCTGCGCATCCGGAGCCTGTGCTCCGCAACAAGAGAGGCCACGACAGTGAGAGGCCCGCGCACCACGATGAAGAGTGGCCCCCGCTTGCCGCAACTGGAGAAAGCCCTCGCACAGAAACGAAGACCCAACGCAGCCAAATACATAAATAAATAATAATTTAAAATGAACATCTGGTTAAAAAAAAACAAAAACTCCCTTGAATCAATCTTAAATATTTTCACATCTGAATCGTGACAAATAGTTACATCCACTGCTGGTAAGTTTAGAAAGAACGACATCTTCGAACACGGGAGAGAAGAAATTGCTACCACCTTTTGTTGTAGGAATTATGACAGCATCTTTTAGAATAAAAAGTGCATAGAATAAAAAATGCCCTTTGACTCAGAAATTCTATTTGGGGGAGCTAAGCTGCAGAAATAAACGTTAAGTGTGCAGGCAGGCAGGCATGCACACACGCGCACACACAGACACACATACTCACGCAAGGATGTTTATTACAACTTGGTTAGTGATGGCAAAAAATATTAAAAAGCACTGGGGAAGAAAAAAGCACTGGGAACAACTAATGTCATCTAATAAAGGAGTGGTTTTAAAACGTAAGGGCCATTCCTATTACGGAATACTATGCAACTATTAAAAAGAATGAGTTAGATCTATATGTCTTTTTTTTTAATTTATTTATTTATTTTTGCGGTACGCGGGCCTCTCACTGCTGTGTCCTCTCCCGTTGCGGAGCACAGGCTCCGGACGCGCAGGCTCAGCGGCCATGGCTCACGGGCCCAGCCGCTCCGCGGCATGTGGGGTCTTCCCAGACCGGGGCACGAACCCGCGTCCCCTGCATCGGCAGGCGGACTCTCAACCACTGCGCCACCAGGGAAGCCCTATATGTCTTGATCTTTATTGATCTATAGGAAATGTTACTGACATAATGCTGAGGGAAAAGGTTATTGCGATAACGCTGAGCAGAGAGTAATACGTGTAACATCATGCCATTATGGTAAAAGAAATGAAAGGGTAGCTGCGTCCCTGTGTCTGTGCCTTGTACCAGTGCTGAGAGCGGAAGCTCATGCCAAACCCTCCAGGGCAGACTAGAGAGGGAGCTGGGGTGTTCCTTACTTTTCTTGCATCACCCTCGTATTGTTTGACTTGCTACAGGCGAATAAGCTGTTTGGTCATTTTATTTGCGGGATATTGATCAGCCGCAGAACTGGTGATCTTGATACTTCGGGGGTGTCTGGATGGTTTCCCTCTTGGCCCTCACCCAGTCTCCCTCCAAATGATCGCAGCCCCCTTTTCCCTGCCAGTCCTCTGGTGTGGGCCCCCATGTTGGGACTGTGGAAGCCTGCCAACCTGTCCCCCTGCCTCAATCCACGAATCCTTCTCAGAAGGAGAAGGACTCCAAGGCCCTGCCCGTCCCCCTATCAACGTTGCAGCCACTCTGTGGCCTCTTCTCTTACCCATGTCCGTGCTACACCCTCCGTCTGGGAGGCTCATCGCAGCCTCTCTTGCCTCCGCTCCCTGGGTTGCAGGTCTAGCTTGGCTGTAGCTTTCTCCAGGAAGACTTTCTCATGTGCCCACCCCCACCTACCACTTCCAAAACTGAGGCAAGTGACTGCACAAGCCTCTTTCACAGCACTTGTCACCCTGCACCCAAAGGCCGGCCCGCCCCACCTGGAGGGCAGGGCCTGGGCTCATCTGCGTCGCTATTCTGAGCTCTGGGCCTGGAGCCTACACCTGGGAAGCCCCAGTCAACATTTAGCCAATGACTTAATGAATGAGTGAGGGAACAGATGATGTTAACCCGTATATCTGATGCCTGTGAGGGATCACCCCTTAAATGCACGGCAGCTTTTCTGTCCTGCCTGCTGCTGCCTGCAGGCCAAGTCCACACTCCCCATTTCTTACTGGTCTTGGCAGGAATAAAACCTTCGGTCTGTTCCTTATGAGTTTAGCAGAGACCCGGCTAGAATTTTCAAAAATAGCCTTCTAAGAAATTGAAAGGAAACACAACAACACAGAAAGCCTAGGAGAGTCAAGCCTTCCAAGGAAGGTTCCCCGCGTTTGGAATCCGGGAACAAGCACGGACTGCCTTCCTGAACCTCCAATGATGTCCCAATGGACGGCCCAGCTCGGTGGGCACTCTGCCCGGCTTTCCTCCCGCCCCAGTTTCCAACAACCTGGACCCTCTCCATAGAGAGTGTGAGCTGGCTTGCTCCTACACAAATACACACGCATGCACAATCCACCAAGGTACCCTGCTCCACACCAGGACACAGGCCAGCGCCGCTTTTCCTGCCCCCACTCCTGAACCCTGCAGGGCCTGGCTCCCAGCCACTCAAACAACCCAGGGAATGGCAGATCCAGAGCTCCAGGCGGGCCCTGGGCCTTCCCCACCAGCCTGCCAAGCTTCCCAGTCACTCAGGGCCAGGAGCCCTGAGTTACTCACAGTCCCGGCCCTTCTCAGACAGAAGCCGCCTAATAAGTCAGCTCCCCCGGCATCCTCCACCACTGGGAGGGGCAGGACAACCCGGAGAGTACAGGGTGGCCACCGCACCCCGGATGATGCAGCCCCCTACCAGCCTCACCCACGCGCACCCCATGGCTCGGCTCAGGCAGGAAGGTTCCTGAGATCACAGATGCCCACCCCCTGCATATGTTCACCCTTATCCACTCACTGCCATGCCCAGGCTGGGCCCCTGGCTCTCTCCCCCAAGCCTGACCCAGATGGGGACACTTCTTTCTCACCTCCATCTAGCCAAGCAAAGTTGGAAGTCATCAAAAGGAAGTTTACTAGGAAATCAAGGCGCGTGGCAGAGGAAGGGAGGGAAAAAAAGAAATGGCACTGGCATGGAAACAGGATGCTTACTGGGCACCAGTTTGGGGCCCCAGTGGGAGGAAAGCCAAGCACAGGAAGGGCCCAGCTTGGCGGGCTCAGGTCTCCAGGCCTGGGCCCCCTGTGATTGGGAAAGTGCAGCCTGCCCCGTGGCTAGCCTCGACCCTTACTGCAGCTCACCTGGCTTTGCTTAGCCCTGTCATCTCCCTGACAACGGCGCTGTGGCCGCAGAGCACTGTCCTTCCCTGCCAGAGACCCTCAACTCGCCCCTGTGCAGGCCCGGCCCCCATTGACCTGGGGCTCTGTCGGGGCTGCCCCAGCGCCTAGCACAATGCCTGGGACGCAGGAGCAGCTCGCAGCTTCCTGCTGACTAACCAGTGCAGGCAGGGATTCTGGAGTTGGGACAAATCTGGGCTTGAACTTGGCTCTGCCTCTAATGGCTGAATGCTCTTGGTTGAGTCCTTAGCCTCCCATCTGTGAAAGAGTCAGCAGAGGGGGATTTTTTTGACAGGGTCGGTGTGAGGCTCGGAGGAGAAGAGGCTCATAAAGGCCAGTGGCTAGCATGCAGCAGATGCGTGACGGTTACTTCCCATTTCTTAAGCTCTGAAGATGACCCTGTCAGTCTCCATAGGGTGATTCGACCATTTCTGAGCCTGTGGACCCGACTCAGCCAGTGACAGGTCTGGTGTCCTGCTGGGCGACCCTAGTCCCACCCTGGCCTCTACATCCTTCAGTGGGGGCGGGGGGCACACTTCACAGACACCAGGCATCCAGGGCTACCACCAGCAAGAGAAGGCCTCCAAGCCCCTGTCCCCCAGGCCCCCCGGGCCCCCCCTCTGTACCAGTCCAGGGGCACCACTCCACTGTTCTTCAGGGCCAGGAGCACCACAGAGGGTGGGGCATCTATTGGTGCTGCCCCAAAATTGAAGTTGAGCTTCAGAGGGGTGAAGAAAGAGGGGATCTGGCTGGTGCTGTGTGGAGCAGAGAAATGGTCTCAGAAACAGGGCTGGGGACAGGATGGGGCCCTTCCAGGGGTGGCTGGCTTGGCACCCATCTCCCCACAGGTGGGAAATGGAGAATCTGGGACTCGGGGGCAGGAGTGGGTCAGCACTTTAGACCTCAAGCCCATCCCTGCCTTCTCCATGCTCCTCCGGGGATGGGCAGGAATTGGGGAGGAGATAGGGAGCCCCTTCTTTGACAGGGCCTGGGGCTGAGGGCATGGACGGAAAGCTCCAAGAACATCCCCAGACAGGCCCTGCCTCTCCCCCAGGCCCACCTCACCTGTGCCGGGTGGGCACTTTGTAGGTGAGTTCCCAGGGGGTGGGGTCGCGCTCCAAGTAACTGTTGAGCAGGTCTAGGGAGAAGAGGCGCCACAGGTGCTTCCGGGTGATGCCCTCGGCGCTGCCCGTGGAGCAGATATCCAGGATGGAGAGTAGGGGGTACACGGCCATCAGGGACACGCGACACAGCTCCTGCTTCTCCCCAACCTTGTTATCTGGGGGAAAGCGGTGTGGGAGAGAGGGGTGGGCTCACCTCCCAACTCCTCTGGGGCGGGGCGTACAGGCTGAGGATGCAGGGGTCCTGGGAAACCTGTCCCAGGACCCTTGTCAGGAGCAGACTCTGGGATGCTTCCAACAATAGCCAAACTTTATCTGATACTTTCTATGGACCAGGCACTGTCCTAAGAGCTTGGCAAACACCACTGTGCACTGTTTTCAAACTATTGATAATACTTACTAATGGCTTTATTGAGATATAATCTATATGCCATAAAATTAACCCTTTTAACACATACAATTCAGTGATGTTTTTTGTATATTCAGAGTTGTGCAACCATCACCACAAATTTTAGAACGTTTTCAGGCTTTCCCAAAGAAACCCAGTACCAAGTAGCTGTCACTCTCCGTTCACCCCTGGCAACCACTAATCTACTTTCTGTCTCTGTAGATTTGCCTACTCTGGGTGTTTCACATAAATGGAATCATAAAATGTGTAGCTTTTTGTGACTGGCTCCTTTCACTTGGCGTAATGTTTTCAAGGTTTGCCCATGTGGTAACATGTACTTTATTTTTTTGCCTGTGCACCATTATTATCCCCATTTTACAGATGTGGAAACTGAGGCATAGGGAGGTTAAACAAGTCACTAAGATTACATGGCTAATAAGTGCTGAGGCCAGGATCCAATTCCAGGGGGTCCAACACTCCTGTGCTGGACTCCTGTCAGGCAGCCCCGGGGCAGGATGGTAACAACCTCGTTTTATGAAGGAGGAAACTGAGGCCCAGGGCAGCTGAGGATTTGCTTACGATCCCACAGTAAATCAGCACAGCGCCCAGCCCTTCGCGTTGAGTCCTCCACAGCTCAGGCACACACAAACGGACACCCACACATACAGATGTGGTTGGTATACACCAGACACCCAAAGGCACACCCTGGCACACTCACACCCACTCTGCCAGCTCTGTCTGAACCCTCGGCATCCTCCCACCCCAAGTCCTGCTCACACAGTCCTCCCCCTTTCCTCCCTGGTCCTGACTCTCCGTGCCAGATGGCCCAGGTACCTCTGTGGGAGAGGAGAGAGTAGTTGATGGTCCAGGAGTACTGGGAACGGTGTTTGGGACAGGCAGTCAGGCAGATGGTGTCCTGGGACCGGGGCGGCATGCTCCCCTCTGTGCGGTCCAGCTGCAGAGCTGCTCAGGAATGACCAGGTGGGGTCAAGGGCAGAGAAGGCCCTCAGTGCAGCCCCGGGAGGTCCAGCCTTTCCTCTTGCTCCACCCCAGATACTCTCCCCTGGACCAGCATTGCTCTGGTTAGAGAGCAGGCCCTGAGCCAGGAAATGGGGAGCAGAGTGCTTCCTCCAGATCAAGACAGTGTGAGGACGTGTCTTGGTGTCACTGGCATCTACTGAGCACTTTGCGCCACCTAGCTGCCCGGTGAGGCAGGCTCCACCAGCAGCCCCATTTTACAGATGAGGGAGTTGAGGCTCAGAGAGGACGATCACCCGGCAACGCCACACATCTAGGAAGTGGAAGCACCACGTTTTAAGCCCTGCTCTGCCTGCCCCTGAACCATGGTCTGGTTAACCAGTCTTAACCAGCGCCCCTCATTGCCTGCCTCCCAGCCCAGTCCCGCCCAGGCCTGAGTACCGAGGGGGCTATTGCCGACAGCCTCAGGGCTGCACTGCTCCAGGAACAGGCGGTAATAGAGGGTGCAGTTGCCGTCATTCAGAAGCACCAGCATCCTGGTCTGCTCGCTGTTCACCAGCACGTTCCCAAAGTCCAGCTCCTTTTCCTTTGCCTGAGGGCCAGAGTCAGCCAGGCTGGGGCGGGGGGCTCCCCCAGATCCACGGCCCCGTCTTTCCCAGCGCTGGCCTCAGAGAATCCCCAAGGAAGGGCAGGTTCATGCACTCTGGGGCCTTCCCTCCCACAGGTGCCCTGGTCCCCTGCCCCCTCCCCTCCCCGCCGGGGTCCTCCCACTCACGGAGAGGCTGCTGCTGGTGCCCATGCCCACCAGCCGGAGCATGTAGTGGGTGGTGGCGGAGGGCTTGGTGTTTGGGGGCAGGCCAGCTTCCCAGACCCACATCCCCACTCGGAACAGGTACTTGATCTCCTCCAGAGGGCTGAAGGTCCACGTCAGCGTCTGGGGTCACAAAGATTAGCCCTGCATGGGGGTCTCTGGGAACCCCTGCCCAGGCTCTTGGACCTCTAAGGTCCCGCTGCAGGATATCAGGCTATGGTAACCCATCCTGAGTGTCTCCCCGTACCAGGCACTTACACACATCATGTTATCTCCCTTAGCCCCTCGATCCCTTAGCCCCACGAGGTAAGTGGTATTCTTTTAGTGCCTCATTGTCTGATGAGAAACCGGAGACTCAGAGAACTGGGGTAACTTGCCCAAGGTCACACAGCTGATGAGGGCGCTTGGCAGGAGCTGGGGTGTGAACTCTTGAGGTTGACTCCCAAGTCTGTGTGGTCTCTCGCCTTGTAGGTTACTACCCCCGGCTTCTAACAGACACCGTGTGTTGATGGTTCTTGGCTCAAGTTTGGCCTCCCCAACTAAGAGGCCCTAGACCAGGGATGGGAGGCTGCTAGTTTGGGCCCCCCCATGCCCCCCGCCAGGGACCCGCCACTTTGACGTCGGCGAGCCCTCTTCCTCACTCCTTAATGGTAGCCACCCATTTGTCTCCACACCGTCTTCCAGTGATCTCTCCACGGTGGGGACCAGGGATGGAGAGTGGACTCCTTTCTGGGCACTGACATCAGAAACCCTGCTTCAGGTCCCAGCTTTGCACCTCCTAACTCACAGTCTCAGTAAATGGCTATTTTTCCCCTCTAAGTCTCAATTCTTCTTTGTAAAATGGGGGTGTGGTAACAATCATACCGACGCATAAGGCTGGAAGAAATGACTGTGGATTGAATGGGAGGGTAAGCCTGCCCCCTGGTAGGCATGAGTAAGAGATGCTGGTGAAGGTGAGGTTGACGGGCCCCTTCCCTCTGGCCCTCGGCAGTGTGGCAGGGCACTCACAAGGCTCTCATTGGACTGGATAATCCCCCTGGTGGGCTGCACAGCCAGCATCTTCCGGTGCTGCTGGGAGACCCTCCACTCAAACTCCAGAGGTAGACGCGACGGGTTTTGGAAGGTGAAGAGGCTGGTGGAGGAGCAACCCACACAGGTGGGCTTGAAGAAGACGCTTTTACAGGTGTCCAGCTTCAGCTGCAGCGGCTCCTCCCGGCTCTGCATGCATACCTCCTGGGGCCAGTGAAGGGAGGACAGTGCCCTGGCATCACCCTGAAGCCCTGGCTCCCCCAAAAGTCACGGGTGGGCAGCTTTTCCCCCCTCGGAGAGAGCAGCAAAAGGCCCTCTACCAGCCTGCGCACGGGCAGCTACTGTCAAAGGCAGAGTATGTAGTGACTGACCCAGGAGATAAGGAAAAGAACTCAGGGACTGAAAGAGGATGTACAGACCATTTCATGGGCCAGACATGGGTCCAACACCCTGGACCCTTTCCCTGCCCTGGCCCCAAACACCCTTCTACCACCTGCAGATATGAGTCTTGGGTTGCCTCCAGTCCTTCCTTGGGGACCTCTGTACCCCTTTTCTTGTCCCGACCCCATAAGGTGGACAGAAAGGGTCCTGAGGATAGCTGTTCCCAGATGTGGCCGAGGGGTCCTCTCCCTGCTGTGCCACTTCCTGGAGGAGGAATAGCCCCTGAGCTACTTTAGGGGAGCTTTAGAGGCCAGTCCCAGAATATGGCTTTGAAAAAGGAAGCCCCAGACTATGGCCCCCTCCCAAGGACCCAGTCCTTACCCCTGCCTCCTACCTTGAGATACTGGGGGCAGAAATTGAACTGCAAGTAGAAAACATGCTGCTTCCAGGAGGTGCCCTTGGGGTAGGTAGAGATGAGGAAGATCTGGTGGGCCCCAGGGAGCACGAAGCCCGAGCTGGGCCGTAGGGAGACGTCCGAGCTGCTTCTGGGGTCCAGGTGGAAGGTCAGCAGCGTGGAGCCTGTGTTGGTCAGAAGCAGACTGCGGTAGGAGGGCTCACTGGGGGACACTGCAGGAAAGAGCTGGGGTGCGAGAGAAGAGGGACCCACGCTCAGATCTACACACCCTGCCCATCCCCGCCTCACACACATACACTCAGGGAAGTCTGTGTGGGCTTGGGTGGAGCCACCTCTCGGGAGATCCAAGATGCCTCTACACAACCCAGTCAGTGCCGTGGGGGCGGGGAATGGAGGAACACAGCTTGGCACCAAAAAATGCTTCTGTCCTCCAGAGACCTCCAGGCAGAGAGATGGGATGGCCACAGGAACAGGCTCCGGGAAACTCAGGCCCCTGAGACCCCCCCACCCCAAGTTTCTTCCATCTTAGGGCGCCCTCAAATCATGCTTTGGAGAACCCAGTTTCCAAGATCTTGGTCCAGAATCTCTGGGGGCAAGCAGCCCCTTCTAGAGGATTCTCATGCTGGTAGCTGAGGGGAACCCCACTCTGGGAAAGGGAAAGCCCCAGCAATCCCAGCTTCCAAACATTCCTTAAGCATTTAGGGTGTGGCCAGCACCAGGCAAAGAGCTGGGCCGGGTACCAAACACAAGGCTGGAATCGCTGCCCTGGGTGCCGCATCCAGCTGGGGCGATGAGCACCGTGCGTGAGGCAGTGGGGGTAGGGGGCAACACGGGCCCAGAATCTGCTGGATTTTAGTAAAGGCCACACACTGCTACGAGGAACTGGCCAAGGGAAAGGGGTGGGAGTCAGGGTCAGCGAGGAGGCCCCTGTGCCGTCAGGAGGGCTTTGGGAAGGGGTGCCCTCGAGCAGAAGTATAACTAGTGGGGGGGGGCAAGACCACCCCAAGCACATTGTCCAAAAGTGGCATCTTTCTAGCAACATGAGGCATGCGGGAAGTGCAGACGGATGAAAAGACTGACGATGGAAATGGAAGCTGGGAAGAGGCATCGAAGGAGAAACCAGGATTAGAACTTGGCCGCCTGGCTCTAGAATCTATGTTTCTCAGCCTTGTGGCGTCCTGGGGCTCAGGTCAGATGGGGCCTCCAAGGGCCCTTCTGAGAGACCTGGGAACGATGACTCCCTGAGGATGGGGCTAAACCGGGGGCGGGCTCTGCGACCCCTCCAGAGCTGGATGATCCCCACCGGCAGGGGCTCATGACGTGGGTGGTCATATCCCTAGCAGGCACTCAGTAAACACAGCGAATGGAGGAGCTGGAGACTTTTAAACCTGAGTGAGAGGACCGGGGAGTATTTCAGACGGGGCAGGCCGGAGCCATAGGTCTAAGCCCCAGCCTCTTCCCGGTCCCCATGCTGTGGTCCAGGAGAGAGTCCTTGATGGGCGCAGAGCCCCAGGGGCTGGCAGTGGGGAGGTTGGGACGGCCAGGGAGGGTGCTTGACATGTTTCTGAGGCCATCAGAGACAGGAGAGGGATCTGCAGGCCACGGCAGAAGCCAGGCTCCCCTGTTCCACCTCCCACCGCTGCTGGGGCCACGCTCACCTTGGGGGCATCCAGGGTATACTGAGGGATGTGGTGCTCCAAGTCAGCACAATAACTGTGGCCTCGTGCCCGGAGCCTCAGGCACCAGGACGGGCACACAGTACAGTCCTCTTCGATATTGTTGTAGCTCCGCAGGACCTGCAGGAGGGCCGGACCCATGGATAGGCTGAGTCCTGTGTCTGACCCTGTGGGGCACCCCAGCTTGCCTGCCCTGTACTGCAGGAGCCCTACATGGGGCCCAGAGGGAGGGGCCCTCTGAGAAGACAGTGCGGAGAACAGCAGTCATAGCAGCCCCTCCAGCTGTGCGCCAGGCCCTGCCCTGAGCACTCAGCAAACGTGCTCTTTGATCCTCCCAGCCAGACGAGGGTGGGGCTGAGATGTGAAAGCAGTATTCACCCTGCAGGAATGTGCCCAGAGAGCACTGGCCAACAGAAATATAATGCAAGCCACAAGTGTGAGCCGCAAACGGCATTTTAAATGTTCTAGTCCCAGCAATCCCACTACTGGGCATATACCCTGAGAAAACCAGAATTCAAAAAGAGTCATGTACCACAATGTTCATTGCAGCTCTATTTACAATAGCCAGGGCACGGAAGCAACCTAAGTGTCCATCAACAGATGAATGGATAAAGAAGATGTGGCACATATATACAATGGAATATTACTCAGCCATAAAAGGAAACGAAATTGAGTTATTTGCAGTGAGGTGGATGGACCTAGAGTCTGTCATACAGAGTGAAGTAAGTCAGAAAGAGAAAAACAAATACCACATGCTAACACATATATATGGAATATTAAAAAAAAATGGTTCTGAAGAACCTAGGGGCAGGACAGGAATAAAGACGCAGATGTAGAGAATGGACTTGAGGACACGGGGAGGGGGAAGGGTAAGCTGGGACGAAGTGAGAGAGTGGCATGGACATATATACACTACCAAACGTAAAATAGATAGCTAGTGGGAAGCAGCCGCACAGGGAGATCTGCTCGTTGCTTTGTGACCACCTAGAGGGATGGGATAGGGAGGGTGGGAGGGAGAGGCAAGAGGGAGGAGATATGGGGATATATGTATACGCATAGCTGATTCACTTTGTTATACAGCAGAAACACACCATTGTAAAGCAATTATACTCCAATAAAGATGTTAAAAGATAAATAAATAAAAAGTAAATGTTCTAGTAGCCACATCAACAAGGTGAAACGCATAAAATTTATTCAACAATACATTTTATTTAACCCAGCTGATCCAAAATCTTTTCATTTCAACGTATAATCGATATATAAGTGATGCAGGAGGCATTTTGCATTCTTTTGTGCTAAGTCTTAGAAATCAGTGTGTCTCCCCCCTTTACAGCACATCTGTTTGGACTAGACACAGTACAAGTACTCAGCAGCCACATGTGGCTGGCGATTGGCATATCGGACAGCGCAGCGTTATAGCCTGTAGCCTAAAAGTCTGACAGGCTCAGCCAAGCCAGGTGTCCACAGCCTTATTCCTATGAACTTCCGAGTCCCGCCACTGCCAAGATATTAGAACAGAGACAACTAAAGACTCAGCTTTGGAAAAGCTTCTCAGAAGTTTGGATATGCTCCCAAGTTCATAGATGAAAAGACCAGGGCTCAGAGGCATTAAGGGACGTGCCCAAGGTCACAGAGCTGGTAAGGGACTCTGACCTTGACTGCACAGCTCTCCTCTTCCCTGAGCCCCAGCACCCAGCCACTGGGAGAGAACAGCAGGGTGGGTAGAGCAGAGAAAGGAGGGAAAGGGCAGGATGGACTGGAGATGAGGAGGGAGCGACACATCTGGGGCTAAGAGACGTGGCTGGGACAGCCTGGTCAAGGGAAGTTGGACTAGAAGCCGCTCCCTACACGCACCTAATCACCAGGTGCCCCTGACTCCGCCCCCCAGGCCCTAGTTCCTGCCCACAGCTCTTTTAGAGGGACCACTTCCTACTTCAAGGACTAGAGGGAGGCCAGGAGCCACCCCGCCACACCAGCCAGGAGCCCCAGGAAACTATGTGCACCAAAATTTCCCAAAGGGCTTGAGCCCCACTGAGTTCTCCCTCTGGAGGGGTGGGAGGCACATGTGAGTGAGACATAATCAGCTGGGTCAAGAAGCCCCTCGGCCAAGGCGGGCCATGAGCCTGGGAAAACACAGACCGCTAAGGCTGCAGTCCAGCCAAGGAGACAAGAAGAGGGAGCAGAGCCTGGCACAGAGAGGATGGATCCTACATCACCCCGTCACCCCCTCCGACCCCATAGCCTGCCATTCAGCCTCCAGGGCAGAGAACCCACCTTCCCCCTCTCATCTGCCCACACACCTTATAGACAGCAAAGGCTTCAAGCTCCACGGCGTACAGGCAGTTGGGGTGAGGCGGCTGGAAGTGCAAGCGCATGGCTGTGGACTTGAGAGGGGGCACATCGCAGGGGTTTGGAGTCACCCAGAAGGGGCAATCAGCCCTGCGTGTCCAGGCCACAGTGATTTTGCCTTTGGTGTAGTTCATCAGGCACAGGGGGACAGAGTTGGGGTCCTTGGGCCTGGGGCAGGCACCAAAATCCACCTCGACAGGCTCAATGCTGACGGGCGGGGGAAAGATGGCCATGTCGTTGGTGCCGTCGAAGAAGTACTCGGTCATGGGGGGGATGAGGGGATACTGCGGGGCTGGTATGTCCTCCAGGTCCTGTGTGGGGAGAGCCGGTTGCCGGGGGCCCAGCTGCCATTCCTCCTGCCGCTGCCCCTCATCTGCACGCTCCTTTCTGGAAAAGGCTACAAGAGCTCCACACACGTCACCCCCGACTACTAAGGGTACCCACAGGGCTATGGAGCACAGGACTGCCCAAGAATTGAGAAGGGGGCGTGAACCTGGGGAGGGTAGATGGCCCCCGGGGCCCCAGAGGGGTCCATCGAACCTCAGTGGGAACCATCAGGGCACCGTTCTTATCCTGCTCCAGCTTCTTCTCCCTCAGCATGATATCCAGGATGTCAGGCGGGTAGAGCGTCAGGCCCCGCACCAGGTGTGTGCGGTACCAAGCGAGGTGCTGAGGCCTGAGGATGGCTGGCTTTGTGCTGTCCGAGTGACACGTCCCAATCAGGTCGAGGAACAGTGGGTCCTGCGACATTTGTCTGTATGAGGCTAGATTTGAGCCTCTTTGGCCAGAGACCAGCTGGTCAGGGCACAGTTTGTACCACCTTGTCCAGGGGCCCGGGTTGGGGTCGTCACTTCAAGGCCCTCTGCTCTGCACATGCTGCATGGGGCGAGGTCCAGTCCCCCCTACACCAGCCCATTAGCAGCATCAGCAGCAAAGTCCTTGGCCTGGCAGCAGTCACAGCAAGACTGGCCTACCCACCCGGCTCGGAGCGAGCGTTCACATGCCCCTGGCCAAACTCTGGCTCTGGAGGTGATGATCCAGGCAGACAGCCCTGGAAGTTCCAGAATACAGGGGACTGAGCACCAAGCACTGTCTTCATTACTAGGACTCGGATCAGCCCCTCCAGCTTCCCGGGGAGCCCCTCCTCACCCCCTCCCCCATAGCTCACCTGGTGGTGGATGAAACAGGCCACCCTCCGAAAGTAGATGATGGGGTGAGTGGGCTGGAAGGCACAGTGCAGGGTCACGCGGGCCTTGCCCACCAGGGTCCCAAAGGCAGGTCTGATGTTGAAGACGCTCTCCTGACAGTCGATGTCAAACTGGAAGTGGGCCGTGCAGTCCGACTTGTTCTCAATCCACAGGGACTGCTCCGAGCGCTTCCCGAGGTTGACCCAGCTGAAGTCGACACAATAGTACTGCAGGGACACGTCAGGACCTGGGCGGAGGAGATGGGGGCTCTGTGAGTGGGCCCAGCCACCTGAGTGGGGCTGGGGTATCAGCCTCCCTGAGGCTATGTCAAAGGGTACCACTGATGGGAGGTGGTGCTGCCTGGAGACAGAAGGTTGGGTTGGAAAGGCCTGAGCGGACCACCAGGTCACCAGGGGTGAGCATGGGAACAATATCTCCAGGTGTCTTCAACTGGTTCCTCACTGATTCCACCAGGGGGCAGCAGACACCCAGGCTGAGGGCAAGGAGGCCCTGGCGACTAGGAGCGGGCACTTGCCAATCCTACGCATGGGTTGCTCCTGTCTCCAGAGGGAGTGCAGTGACCTGGGACTGTCAGTACCTCTACAGAAACCAACGACTTTGAGCAGGGTTTGGGAGGCACAGCCAGAGGGCATGACGGACAAGTAGTCCATAGTCCTGACGTCCAAGGTCTTGGGGTGGAAGAACACTGACACGCATTTCTTCTCTCCTGGGGGCACGATGCCATGGGCCGTGGGGCACGAGAAGGCCTCGTCTTTGGCCAGCATGTCTGGGGCCACTTCAATCCTGAAGGGGGCGCTCACCTACGGGGCCAGGTGGGGACAGGAGGTGGTCAGGTCACAGGGTGGCTCGTCTGTTATTACCAAGGTGCCCCGCCGAGGGGGTGAGGGCAGCTGAAGCCCCACCTGTGCCTCAATCATCAGCTTTGATGGTGGAGCAAGGCTGCCTCTGCCGGGAGGAAGGAATGGGCCGAGCCGTGGGGCCGAGCCGAGCCCCCTACACTGGGACCACCCAGAGGGGGCACCTTTTCCTTTTCTCAAAGGTACCACAAAGGCTGCCTGTGGTCCTGGCATCAGGACACCTTAGGACTTCTCTTGGAGTTGCTCTGGGGCAGGTCAAGGGATACCCCAGCCCAGCCCCAAGCTGACAGGAGAGTGGGACCCCTTTTGACATGAGTGTATCAGCAGACATGGGTACGTGAGGTTGCAACATTCTGTACAGGGGCTGAGTATTAGGAGCACCTGGCCCTGTGGTCCCTGAGTCCTGCCCCCACTCCCCCTATGTGCACAGGACGCATACCACCGATGGGTTATACAGCTTGATCTGCCTCTCAGCGGTGCAGCCCACGGCAACAGAGCCAAAGTGCAACACTTTCTGGATGCCCTCGGCATCCTGGTCCTCCGGGCGCTTCTGCCTTATGCTCACCAGCAGCTGGGCGCATTTGGCTGGGCAGAGAGGGGGGAGTCTTGGGGAGAAATCCACCAGGGCCTCTGTGGCCCCAGCTGAACAGCCCTTCAGAGAAGACGGGGGTCACCAGGGAAACACTGGTCTGCGACACCAAGGAAGACAGAGAAAAGGCAAAGCCTGCAGGGCTCAGGGGAGGGCAGGAGGCTGGAGGAGGTCCCGTGGAGGCCAGAGCAGGGCGGGGGGTGGGGGGGGGAAGGGGGGAGGGGCACACTGCGGCTTCGATCCCTGCAGAGGACGGGTGAGAGGTCGGGCCTCACCCACAGCCTGCAGCTGGATGCTGCTCTTCTGCTTGCTCCCCTCCCCGTACCAGCACGTGGCCTGAACGTCATAGATGACAGCCATAAGGGGCTGAAAGGTCACCGTGATCCGGCAGGCCTGGCCTGGCTCCAGCAGCCCTGTGGTCGGCAATATCTGGAATGGGCTGGGGGACTCCCAGGTGAAGAAGGTGGGCAGGTCCCTGGAGGGGGTGGGCAGGTTAGAGCCACTGGGCTCACTGACCACTGCCCCTGCTTTAGAAAGGCTGGGATGCCCCCTTTACTCCCCCTATCCTCTTCCACCATCACACAGGCCAGTCTCTCCTGCTCCCAGGAACCCTCCTCACAGTTCTCACTCTTCCCACCTCTGAGCCTCAGCCATGGCCCTCACCCTGTGTTGTCCAGACAGAACCAGGCCTCGGCCATGTCCCCCATGGCACACATGGGCAACTGCAGGGACGGTGGGCAGATCAGATTGTGACAGGGCAGGGTGGCTCTCAGGTCCACACAGAACATCCCCTCTGCTTTCTCAAACCACAGCTGGTCCACGTACTCCTTCTGCAGTGTGGGGGCAGGGAGGCAGAGGCCCTGGTTGATCAGTGGTACCCGGGTGGTACTCAAGGACCACTCACCTGACCCCAGCCCTTGGCCATCCCCTCAACACAACTGCTGAGGGCTGGGCTGGGCTATGGCCCTCCATCTCAGTCTCTGAAGAGAGGGTCAGTTACTTGTGTTCCAGTACCATCTTGGTCTCAGAGATGTAGGGCTTCTTTTGTGAGGAACAAAGTATTTGGGGAAACATTTTGAGAGTAGGAAGAGCCCAAGGAATATAGTGCTTTCTGATGGCCAACACAGTAGCACAGCCTTTTCCCCCAACAACATCCAACTGGGAAGCCCCCTCTATCTAATGAGTTTTGGCTCCAGCTGGTGGGACGTGGGTGTGGTGGGAGAGCTCCTCGCTGCTCTGCCCTACATCCTGCTCTGAGGTCACTGTGCCTGTGTCCCTCCCTGCCCTCCGCTCACCATGGCAGACCTTACCTCCTCCAGGGGCCGGAAGATGATTGGGAGTGAGAGGGTTATGCCTGGGCTCAGGAAGATGGGCTGGGGGATGACCGTGAAGAAGAATTTGGTCTTGGGGGGCCTGTGGGAAGAAGCCAGAGGATAAGCACTTCAGGATCAGAAAACTAGGAGAGGCAGAAAGATTAGGGAAGATTCTGGAAAGCCAAACAGACTTGAATCCGTGGGACCATGGAAGGAGAAACACAGGTGTTCTGTCATAGGAGGAACTGTCTCCCTCATCCTACCACTTCTCTTGCAGACCTTCACTCTCGGATGTCAGAGCACTGAATGAAAAGATACAGGGCCAAGGGAGCAGCACTTGTACCTCAGATGCACATGGTGGTCAGTGGGGTCTGGGATGGGGAAGGCTGCCCTGATTTAACCAAATCCCTGAGCACTTAGCTGGGGGAAACCAAAGCTGAGAACAGAGGTGCCAGGGATGCATTTCCAAGCAGAGATCTTGGCACAGCTGTAGAGTTCCAGAGTGGGTCAAAACTATAGATTCTGCAGACTTCAAAAATACTAATAGGGGACTTCCCTGGTGGTGTAGTGGTTAAGAACCTGCCTGCCAATGCAGGGGACACGGGTTCGAGGCTGGTCTGGGAAGATCCCACATGCTGTGGAGCAACTAAGCCCGTGTGCCACAACTACACGCCTGCGCTCTAGAGCCCGTAAGCCACAACTACTGAGCCCGTGTGCCACAACTACTGAGCCCGTGTGCCACAACTACTGAAGCCTGTGCACCTACAGCCTGCGCTCTGCAACAAGAGAAGCCATGAGAAGCACGCGCACCGCAATCAAGAGTAGCCCCCGCTTATCCCAACTAGAGAAAGCCCACGCGCAGCAACAAAGACCCAATGCAGCCAAAAATAAATAAATAAATTTATTTATTTTAAAAAATATATTAATAAGAGGCCAATATTATCAAAAAATCTATAGCAATAAGTTCAGATAAAATAAACATATTCCTAGGAATGTATAATTGACCAAAACTGTCTCAAGAATTATACATTTTATGGCCACCCTTTCTAAAAGTATCCAAAAAATTGAATAAATAGTCAAAAATCTTCCCACAAAGAAAACACCAGGCCAGATGGCTTCCCAGCAAGTAGTACCAAGCATCTGATAATCCTTGTCTTCTCTTCCCAACAGCAGAAAACAAGGAAACCCTCCCCACCATATTCTATGAATCCATCATAACGTTGTTATCAAACCCTGACAGTTATGAGAAGAAAGGAAAATTACAGGCTAATATCACCCATAAACAAAATATTGGCAGAAAGAATTTAGCAATCTGTATAAAAAGAATACTCAATCATGACCAAGTTGGGCTTATTCTAGGAATACACAGTTGGTGTAACATTAAAAAAATCAGTTAATGTAATTCACCATATTAACAAATTAAGAGAGAAAAAAATCAAATGATCGTCTCAATAAAGAAAAATATTCAACTTCAACGTATGTTTATGACAAAAAGTCTCAGCAACCTAGAAATAGAAGGAAACTTCCTTAACCTGATAAAGTCTAAAAAAAAAAAGAAAGAAAAAACTACAGGAACCATCCAAATTAATGGTGAAACACTGGAATCTTTCATGCTGAGATCATGAACAAAACAATGATGCCTTCTATAACAGCTCCTGTTCAATACTTTCCTTTTCAACAGTGCAGTAAGGAAAGACAAAGAAAGAAAGGAGATAGGGTTAGAAAGGAAGGAAAAATGCCATTTTCGTATGAGATATGAATGTGTATGTGGAAAAAAAGAATTAACAAATACATTATTAGAGTTAACGAGAGAACTTACCAAGGTTTCTGGGCACAAGATTATGGACAAAACATCCATATTTTTTTAAAATGACTTTCTATAAAGCCAGGAACAAGCAGAAAATGAAACAACTTTAAAAGAGATCATACTCAGCATCATCAAAAATATAAAACACTTAGGGATAAATCTAACTAAAGATGTGTAAGACATCTACAGAGAAATATCTATATTTTATTGAGAGACATGAATGAAGACCTAAAGAAATATAAAGATAAACCATGAGTCATGAAAGATAAAAACTGTCATGAAAGACTCAGTTTGGAATGACATCAAGTCTCCCCAAATTAACCTATAGTTTCAAATAAATCCCAATCAAAATCTCAAAAAGTAGTTTATGTGTGTGTGATAAGCTGATTTGAAGACATATATGAAAGTTCAACAGCCCAAGGATAGCCAAGACAATCCTGAATAAGAATGAAGTTGGAAGACTTACACTACAAGATATTCAACATTTATTATAAGCTCTAATAATTAATTCAGGATGATATTTATTGGCCCAGGGAAAGACAAATAGAGCAAGGGAACAAAACAGAGTTCAGAAATGGATCCATACATATATGGACACTTGATATACATCAGTGGTGAGGGAGATCATCAGGGAAGGTATGAACTTTTCAGTGAATGGTGTTGGGACAACTGGACATTTGGTTGAGGAAAAAAAATGTCATTGGATCGCTGCTTGAAACCATTCACAAAAATCAATTCCATATAGATAAAAGACAAATATTAAAGGCAAAATTATAGTCTTTAGAAGATACTATAAGAGAATATCTTCATGACCTAGGTAAGGGTAGAGAAAAACTTCTTAAACAAGATACAAAAAAGCGTCAACCATAAAAGAAAAATATTGGTACATTTGATTCCTTTGAAATTAAGAAATTCTTTTCTTCAAAAGACATGATAGAGTAAAAGACAAGTCACAAAGTGGGAGAAAATATTCACAACACAGAACTGACAAAGGATTAGTATCCTCAACAAGAATTTCTATTTTAAAAAGACATTATAAGGGCAGACAGCAGAAGCAAGAAGAACTACAATCCTGCAGCCTGTGGAACAAAAACCATATTCACAGAAAGATAGACAAGATGAAAAGGCAGAGAGCTATGAACCAGATGAAGGAACAAAATAAAACCCCAGAAAAACAACTAAATGAAGTGGAGATAGGCAACCTTCCAGAAAAAGAATTCAGAATAATGATAGTGAAGATGATCCAGGACCTCGGAAAAAGAATGGAGACAAAGATCGAGAAGATGCAAGAAATGTTTATCAAAGACCTAGAAGAATTACAGAACAAACAAACAGAGATGAACAATACAATAACTGAAATGAAAACTACACTAGAAGGAAACAATAGCAGAATAACTGAGGCAGAAGAATGGATAAGTGACCTGGACGACAGAATGGTGGAATTCACTGCTGCAGAACGGAATAAAGAAACAAGAATGAAAAGAAATGAAGACAGCCTGAGACCTCTGGGACAACATCAAACGCAACAACATTTGCATTATAGGAGTCCCAGAAGGAGAAGAGAGAGAGAAAGGACCCAAGAAAATATTTGAAGAGATTATAGTCGAAAACTTTCCTAACATGGGAAAAGAAATAGCCACCCAAGTCCAGGAAGCGCAGAGAGTCCCATACGGGTTAAACCCAAGGAGAAACACTCTGAGACACATAGTAATCAAACTGGCAAAAATTAAAGACAAATAAAAAGTATTGAAAGCAGCAAGGGAAAACGACAAATAACATACAAGGGAACTCCCATAAGGTTAACAGCTGATTTCTCAGCAGAAACTCTGCAAGCCAGAAGGGAGTGGCATGATATACTTAAAGTGATGAAAGGGAAGAACCTACAACCAAGATTACTCTAGCCAGCAAGGATCTCATCCAGATTTGATGGAGAAATCAAAAGCTTTACAGACAAGCAAAAGCTAAGAGAATTCAGCACCACCAAACCAGCTCTACAACAAATGCTAAAGGAACTTCTCTAACTGGGAAACACAAGAGAAGAAAAGAACCTAAAAAAAAAAAAACCAACCCAAAACAATTAAGAAAATGGTCATAGGAACATACATATTGATAATTACCGTAAACGTGAATGGATTAAATGCTCCAACCAAAAGACACAGGCTTGCTGAATGGACACAAAAACAAGACCCGTATATATGCTGTCTACAAGAGACCCACTTCAGACCTAGGGACACATACAGACTGAAAGTGAGGGGATGGAAAAAGATATTCCATGAAAATGGAAATCAAAAGAAAGCTGGAGTAGCAATTGTCATGTCAGACAAAACAGACTTTAAAATAAAGACTATTACAAGAGACAAGGACACTATATAATGATCAAGGGATCAATCCAAGAAGAAGATATAACAAGTATAAATATATATGCACCCAACATAGGAGCATCTCAATACATAAGGCAACTGCTAACAGCTATAAAAGAGGAAATCGACAGTAATACAATAATAGTGGGGGACTTTAACACCTCACTTACACCAATGGACAGATCAACCAAAATGAAAATAAATAAGGAAACAGAAGCTTTAAATGACACAATAGACCAGATAGATTTAACTGATATTTATAGGACATTCCATCGAAAAACAGCAGATTACACTTTCTTCTCAAGTGCGCATGGAATATTCTCTAAGATAAATCACATCTTGGGTCACAAAACAAGCCTCAGTAAATTTAAGAAAACTGAAATCGTATCAAGTATCTTTTCTGACCACAACGCTATGAGATTAGAAATCAATTACAGGGAAAAAAATGTAAAAAACACAAACATATGGAGGCTAAACAATACATTATTAAATAACCAAGAGATCACTGAAGAAATCAAAGAGGAAATCAAAAAATACCTAGAGACAAATGACAATGAAAACACAATGATCCAAAACCTATGGGATGCAGCAAAAGCAGTTCTAAGAGGGAAGTTTACAGCTATACAAGCTTACCTCAAGAAACAACAAAAATCTCAAATAAACAATCTAATCTTACACCTAAAGGAACTAGAGAAAGAAGAATAAACAAAACCCAAAGTTAGTGGAAGGAAAGAAATCATAAAGATCAGAGCAGAAATAAATGAAATAGAAACAAAGAAAACAATAGCCAAGATCAATAAAACTAAAAGCTGGTTCTTTGAGAAGATAAACAAAGTTGATAAAACATTAGCCAGATTCATCAAGAAAAAGAGGGAGAGGACTCAAATCAATAAAATTAGGAATGAAAACGGAGAAGTTACAACAGACACTGCAGAAATATAGAGCATCCTAAGAGACCACAACAAGCAACTCTATGCCAATAAAATGGACAACATGGAAGAAATGGACAAATTCTTAGAAAGGTATAACTTCCAAGACTGAACCAGGAAGAAATAGAAAATATGAACAGACCAATCACAAGTAATGAAATTGAAACTGTGATTAAAAATCTTGCAACAAACAAAAGTCCAGGACTAGATGCCTTCACAGGTGAATTCTATCAAACATTTAGAGAAGAGATAACACCCATCCTTCTCAAACTCTTCCAAAAAATTGCAGAGGAAGGAACACTCCCAAACACATTCTATGAGGCCACCATCACCCTGATACCAAAATCAGACAAAGATACTACCAAGAAAGAAAATTACAGAGCAATATCACTGATGAATATAGATGAAAAAATCCTCAACAAAATACTAGCAAACAGAATCCAACAACACATTAAAAGGATCGTACACCATGATCAAGTGGGATTTATCCCAGGGATGCAAGGATTCTTCAATATATGCAAATCAATCAATGTGATACACCATATTAACAAATTGAAGAAGAAAAACCATATGATCATCTCAATAGATGCAGAAAAAGCTTTTGACAAAATTCAATACCCATTTATGATAAAAACTCTCCAGAAAGTGGGCATAGAGGGAACCTACCTCAACATAATAAAGGTCATAAATGACAAACCCACAGCAAACATCATTCTCAATGGTGAAAAACTGAAAGCATTTCCTCTAAGATCAGGAACAAGACAAGGATGTCCACTCTCACCACTATTACTCAACATAGTCTTGGAAGTCCTAGCCACAGCAATCAGAGAAGAAAAAGAAATAAAATGAATACAAATTGGAAAAGAAGTAGAACTGTCACTGTTTGCAGATGACATGATATTGTACATAGAGAATCCTAAAGATGCCACCAGAAAACTACTAGAGCTAATCAATGAATTTGGTAAAGTTGCAGGATACAAAATTAATGCACAGAAATATCTTGCATTTCTATATACTAATGATGAAAAATCTGAAAGAGAAATTAAGGAAACACTCCTATTTATCACTGCAACAAAAAGAATAAAATACCTAGGAATAAACCTACCTAGGGAGACAAAAGACCTGTATGCAGAAAAGTATAAGACACTGATGAAAGAAATTAAAGACGATACCAACAGATGGAGAGATATACCATGTTCTTGGATTAAAAGAATCAATATTGTGAAAATGACTATACTACCCAAAGCAATCTACAGATTCAATGCAATCCCTATCAAATTACCAATGGCATCTTTTATGGAACTAGAACAAAAAAAAATCTTAAAATGTGTATGGAGACACAAAAGACCCCAAATAGCAAAAGCAGTCTTGAGGGAAAAAAACAGAGCTGGAGGAATTAGACTCCCTGACTTCAGACTATACTACAAAGCTACAGTAATCAAGACAGTATGGTACTGGCACAAAAACAGAAACATAGATCAAAGGAACAAGATAGAAAGCCCAGAGATAAACCCACGCACCTATGGTCAACTAATCTATGACAAAGGAGGCAAGGATATACAATGGAGAAAAGACAGTCTCTTTAATAAGTGGTGCTGGGAAAACTGGAGAGTTACATGTAAAAGAATGAAATTAGAACACTCTGTAACACCATACACAAAAATAAACTCAAAATGGATTAGAGACCTAAATGTAAGACTGGACACTATAAAACTCTTAGAGGAAAACATAGGAAGAACACTCTTTGACATAAATCACAGCAACATCTTTTTTGATCCACCTCCTAGAGTAATGGAAATAAAAACAAAAATAAACAAATGGGACCTAATGAAACTTAAAAGCTTTTGCACAGCAAAGGAAACCATAAACAAGACGAAAAGACAACCCTCAGAATGGGAGAAAATATTTGCAAACGAATCAACAGACAAATGATTAATCTCCAAAATATATAAACAGCTCATGCAGCTCAATATTAAAAAAACAAACAACCCAATCCAAAGAAGACATACAGATGGCCAAGATGCACATGAAAAGCTGCTCAACATCACTAATTATTAGAGAAATGCAAATCAAAACTACAATGAGGTATCACCTCATGCCAGTTAGAATGGGCATCATCAGAAAATCAACAAATGCTGAAGAGGGTGTGGAGAAAAGGGAACCCTCTTGCACTGTTGGTGGGAATGTAAATTGATACAGCCACTATGGAGAACAGTATGGAGGTTCCTTAAAAAACTACAAATAGAACTACCATACGACCCAGCAATCCCACTACTGGGCATATACCCTGAGAAAACCATAAATCAAAAAGAGTCATGTACCACAATGTTCATTGCAGCTCTGTTTACAATAGCCAGGACATGGAAGCAACCTAAGTGTCCATCAACAGATGAATGGATAAAGAAGATGTGGCACATATATACAATGGAATATTACTCAGCCATAAAAAGGAACGAAATTGGGTCATTTGTTGAGACGTGGATGGATCTAGAGACTGTCATACAGAGTGAAGTAAGTCAGAAAGAGAAAAACAAATATCGTATATTAACGCATGTATGTGGAACCTAGAAAAATGGTACAGATGAACCAGTTTGCAGGGCAGAAGTTGAGACACAGATGTAGAGAACAAACGTATGGACACCAAGGGTTGGGAAAGCCGTGGCGGGGGGGATTGTGGTGTGCTGAATTGGGCGATTGGGATTGACATGTATACACTGATGTGTATAAAATTGATGACTAATAAGAACCTGCTGTATAAAAAAATAAATAAAATTAAATTTAAAAAAAAGGAAAAGACAATCTAGCACAGCAAAGGAAACCATAAACAAAATGAAAAAACAACCCACAGAATGGGAGAAAATATTTGCAAATGAACTGACCGACAAGGGATTAATCTCCCAAATATACAAAAGGCTCATGCAGCTCTATATTGAAAAAGCAAACATCCAATCAAAAAATGGGCAGAAGATCTAAAAAGACATTTCTCCAAGGAAGACATACAGATGGCCAAGAGGCACATGAAAAGATGCTCAACATCACTAATTATTAGAGAAATGCAAATCAAAACTACAGTGAGGTATCACCTCATACCAGTCAGAATGGCCATCATCAAAAAGTCTGCAAACAATACATGCTGGGGAGGGTGTGGAGAAAAGGGAACCTTCCTATACTGTTGGTGGGAATGTAAATTGATACAACCATTATGGAGAACAGTATGGAGTTTCCTTAAAAAACTAAAAATAGAGCTGCTGTACGGTCAAGCAATCCCACTCTTGGGCATATATCCGGAGGAAACCATAATGTGAAAAGATACATACACCCCAATGTTCATTGCAGCACTATTTACAATAGCCAGGACATAGAAGCAACCTAAATGTCCATTGACAGAGAAATGGATAAAGAAGATGTGGTACACGTATATACAATGGAATATTACTCAGCCATAAAAAAGAATGAAATAACGCCATTTGCAGCAACATGGATGGACCTAGAGAATATAATGCTTAGTGAAATAAGTCAGACAGAGAAAGACAAATTCTGTATGATATCACTTATATGTGCAATCTAAAAAATAAAACAAATGAATGTATATAGCAAAACAGAAACAAACTCACAGATATAGAAAACAAACCAGTGGTTACCAGTGGGGAGAGGGAAGTGGGGAGGGGCAAGATAGGGACATGGGAGACATATACAGTCCCAAACTGGAAACAACCCAAACGTCCCTTAACAGAAGAATGCGTGAATATGGAGAAGCATACATTGGACTATTATACTGTGACGAAAAAGGATGAACTATATCTGCATGTGGATGAGTCTTACGAACATTACTGAGCAAAATAAGAGTGTATCGGGGCCTTCCCTGGTGGCACAGTGGTTGAGAGTCCGCCTGCCGAGGCAGGGGATACGGGTTCGTGCCCCGGTCCGGGAAGATCCCACATGCTGCGGAGCAGCTGGGCCCATGAGCCATGGCCGCTGAGCCTGTGCGTCCGGAGCCTGTGCTCCGCAACGGGAGAGGCCACAACAGTGAGAGGCCCGTGTACCGCAAAAAAAAAAAAAAATTGTGTAACAAAGTATACCATGTTATCCCGCTTATATAAAGTTCATAAGGAGGAAAAATTAAACTATAACATTTAGGGATACAAACATAAGTGGTAAAACCTTTTGAGAAAAACAAGAAAATCATTATCATGAAAGACAAGGTATTGGTTGCCTTTATGGGTAGGGAAGGTGTTCCAATGCAGGGGACACATAGTGGGAGAAGGTGAGCTTCAGACACTGTTAGTATTCCATTATTTAATCTGGTCACAATTATTCAACAATTATTCAAATTGTACTCTCAACAATTATTCAAGCTGTACATGTTTTATATACTCTTCTGGTTTTATATGACATTTTAAAAGTGTGTTTTTTAAGAGTGGCTGCTTTGGGGGCTTGAAGGCTCAGGGGCTTAGTCTCTGATCGCTCATACTGGTACCTGTACTTTATCTTCTGGATTTTCAAGGATAGATTTTTCAGAACTAGGTTCTTGGTGATCTCCTTCCCCAACTCCCAGCCTTTCCACTGAAGCTCCTCAGCCACCTCAATGCCCCAGATGACCCTCTTCTTCACTTTGTCCTGCTTCTTTGGGAAGCACTTCTGAGTATCCATGGAACTGGCAGGCTGTCTGGTCGGCAGGGAGAAAGGGGAGAGGCAAGTGGGATAGGATTCAAAGACCCAGAGAATGGGCAAAGATCTCCCCACCTCCAGAAAGTAATGAATCACACCACTCTTCACCCCTGGGGGATGGTCTGGAGAGAGAAGGTGAGGGGCGGGTAGGCGAGTCAGATATTACCTCTTCTGAGGTCACTGGAATGGGTTTCCAACTAGATTCCCAGAGACCCTGCCCATGAAGCCTTCCCTGGCCACCGCACGGGCCATTCCACCTGGCACACTCAGCAGCCTTAGCCTCCCTGTTGTGCTCCTCAGTGTGCCCTCAGATCCCGGCCTGTTCAGATGCTGCCTCCTCCTCCTCTGCCTGCCATCCTACCCCTTCGCCACAGAAGCCTCTCCTAGTTGGAGTGGTCTATCCCCGGCACTTTTCCAGAGCACAGGGATACACCACCATTCCCTCTTCCAACCCTCACCTAGCTGGTAGAGCAGAAGAAAGAGCCAATTTGCCTGCGACCAACCCGCACCCCGTGCCTTGACTTCGAGACCACCCCAAGCACTTCTCCTAATGATGCTAGAGGTTCGCTATGCCAACGCTTCTTGTCTGCAATGGAAAATCCTTTCATAGGTGAATCCCTAGCCCCTATCTATCCGAGGAGGGAGGGAGATGGAAAAATCCCTGGGGTGGCAAGATGGCAGAAGGATGAAACAGGTGCCTCTTCCTACCAGTCATCGCTCTGAAAGTAAATTCACTGCCATTTAACTTTATCTTTGACCAAGTATTGTTTTTATGTCATTACATAACATAAGGATATATTTATCTCTTCGACAGATATTTGTTGACTACCTATGATGCAATGGACATTGTATTAGGTGCCAGGACTATAAAAGTGAACAGGACTGGCAAATCCCTTCTTTCTTGGAACTATATCTCAGTTTATAGAGAGTGTCGGATGGCCTGATCTGCCCGTGGAGGAAAGGTGGCTTGGGTGAGCAAGGATCATTTATTATAAATATCAATTGGTGCATCAGTTAGGGTCCAACCAGGAAAACAGAAGCCACTCCGGGTGTTTAAAATAAGGAATTTAATGCACAGCCAGGGGATAGTGCAGTAACCCCAAAGTTAACAACATCAAGAAGCTGCCACCACATGTAGGTTAGGGGAAGTGGTGGGGTTCTCAGAGCCCAGAGGCCTGTCTGGTGGGGACTGGAGTCACAGGGAGATGCAGCTGCTGATGGAGACACTGTCAAAAGCAGAGAGGGAAGAAGATAAATAGCCTGGCTTCTCCCTTCCTCCCAACTTCCAATCTCCTGCCAGCTCAGAGCAGAGCGGGGAAGGGCAGTGAGTGAATCTGTGAGCAAACTGGGCCAGAATGGTACAGATGGAGGGGTGAGATGACCCTGGTCCACACAGAGGCAAATGCAACCACCATCACATCTAAGGAGACATGAGAATTCACAAATGATACAGACACATGCTGCACAAATGCAGTGAGACCCCATAGTTACATCCCTAGACAAGCACCCCCCTGCCCTGGTCCTGCGCTATCACAGAGAGAGACCCCCGAGAGCTGCGAGAAGTAAACAACATCCATGCACTGGACAAACACAAAGCCCTAGGGCTCAAGACCAGAAGAGCTTTTTGAAGGAAGAGAGAACTACTGGCTACTCTATCAGCCCCCAACTGGCATCTCCCCAGCGTTCTCCCCGCTCCACCATCACGCTTACAGCTGCCACCACTCCAGTTAGCATAGGGCTCAATGTATGTAGGGTCTAGTACTGGAGTTTAGACAGGAGAGTGGGGTCGTCTCAGATTCCTACCCCCGCTGCCCTGCTGCCCATCTACCCTGCTTGGCCCTGCTCCACCCACTCCACCCGCCCCACACATGTCCTCACACAGGCACTAGCATTGCTGCTGCTGTAGGCACTCATGGCCACGCTGCTGCCAGTGATGGTGGGAAAGGCCACTGTGCTGGCACTCAGGCATGATCCGGAGTTCATGGTGTAGTCCCCGCTGTCCTCATGAGGAGGCTTAGGGCTGCCCCGATGAGCATCCGGTGCCTGGAACACAAGTCCAAGGGAAGTTCTCTGGCTAAGACAGGAGTTCCTGCCAGTTGGGAGCTGGGAAGAGACCAGAGGGGAGGCAGGAGGGGCATGAAAAAGAGGAGTCAATGAAGAAGACTCACCACAGCCATCATTTTCATAGAGGGGTGTCTGCTTCCTAGCTCTGGCAACAGGTGTGAAGTAGCACCGTGAGGAACAAGACTGAATGCAAGATCCAGGGCTTTGTCTGGGAGCCTAGGGACTCACCATTCAGGAAAGGCCATTTGGAAAAGGGAACTGGGGATGAGGCCCAGGCAGCCCTGCTCTCCAAGGCTGCACTTGGCATTTCTCAGCAAGCCCCCAGTGAGTGCTACTGAAGCATTTGCATTACCTTTACTTGGCTTTTACTCTCTACTTCTTTCCTCTGAACGTGGCTTTCCTCCTGTGGGAAAAGGAATGAGAGTCAAAGAAGAAGCAAATGAGACTGGAGAATTCTTGGGCTTCTGGGTCTCCTCTATTAGTACACGACACGTAGTCCAGGTTTAAAGGAAGCATTCACTAAACTAATGACTCAGTCCAAATATAAATGAATCAACCTCTAAAACAGAGGGATCCACTGATAGACTGTGGCTGGAAGTTATATGCAAATACATGCAAATGTTATAGACAAATTATATGCAAAATGTCATGGGTTTGGGCATGTGCTCTTTTCCAGGGAGAGTGTCCACAGCTTTCACCAAATGCTCAAAAGGGTGCTTGGCCCTGCTCTAGGGGACACAGAAGTGTCCCAAACTGGCTCTGGCTCCCTCTCAAATCCCCCTTCCTTTAGCAAGCTTCCTTCAGCACATATACCCAGGTATGGCTACTATATTGGACAGCATCAATGTAATCCTTTTTTGAGCATGTATACCTTTTCTAAGACTACTCAGTATCCTAGCCCATCTCCTTGAATAGCAATCTCAAAAATAATAACAACTTCTAAGAACATTTACTAAGAACTTAGCATGTGCCAAGCAGTGTTGTAAGTCCTTCACATATATTTTAATTCTTACAACAATTTATGATTAAATGGAATTGTCTTTTATTTGGCCTAAAATTATCTCTCTTCAAGTCTGGGGTTCAGCTCCCTTTTACAACATATTATGCTTTAGTAAACAATTTCATGGTCGCCCTTTAGAAAGTTCCACGTTTCCATCAGACACCCTCCCATCCCCTCCCCACTACCCATTCAGAACAAAAGATTCTGTTGATGCACTTTTTCCTAATTGGCAACATGTCCAAACCCTCTGGAGGGGATTATCTTACATTCACTCATTCATTCATTCACAAGGCATTTACTGAGTGCCTGCTATGTACCAGTGCTAGGCACAGGACAGGACAGGCAAGGCTCCTACGTTTGGTTGTGAAGTGAACGTTCAGATGGAATCAAAGAAATGCAAGCTGGGGAGATAGGGAGGAAGGTCCCATTACTTCTCTGCTATTGGATGGCTTTGTAGTACTTCCCCGGCTCATTAATGCCTGTTACCTTAGGGGATTCTACAGACAGCCCCTGCCTCAAGGCTCTGAAAAAATTTCCAATCAACACTTGTAGGAAAAATGAGAGACAGTGGGATAGAAAGCTGGTCCAGACCAGGTCTTAGGGCTTAGAAGTGAGCACTGGTCCTGGAGCAAGAAAAGCTGGGTTGAAGCATCTGCTCAGATTCGTTTAAGATGGGCAAGTTTCTCCATCTCCTCAAGCCTCAGCCTCCTTACCTGTAAAATGAGGGTTATCATATTTCACAAAATTGATGTGAAGCTTGAAAGAAATAGAGATGTGAAAAAGCCCTAGACAAACCTATGTTACTATAATGAACAATTACAACTTCCACACTACCACGTGCTACTCTTCCAAAAGATTCACACATCTGCAATCATTGTGAGGACACTGGGCAAGGGAGGTGTTGTTTTAAATCTTTTTCTAATCTTGAGGATCTTAAAAAAATATCATCGGCTTCCTTTATTTGCCTAATTTCCAACCTAAAAATTCCTAAGATGACCAGTGTAAAAAGTGGCGGGTCGCCGAGTAGACGGAGGAAGAAAGAGGTAAAAAGAAGGAATAAAATATACTTAGAGCTGTTCCACCATCGTCTAAGAGATCCCCAGGCTGATCTCGCCCAAGTCTCAGTCCCTCCGGGCTCTCTGAAGGACACCGAGGGGACCCCTGGTTACGACTTCCCAAAGGAGACCGTCTCCCAAGACAGATACCTTCCCTGGCCACTCGCGCGGCTCCCCTCGGTCGCTTGGACCAACGCTCAGAACTCACACCGCCGCCATGTTGTCGTCTCTATAGATACAGGACGCGCAGGACACGGCGTCTCCTGGTATCCCAGGGCAACGACGGCTACCCGAAGGAGTCAAGGATCAGAGAAGGCGAAAGCTCCGCCCAACTTTAACGCTCACCACCATTTTTTATTCTCCGACTTTCCCTGTTAGCAGTAACTGTCTTCTGCCAGTCGCAACACAGTTGTGACGTCCTCGCAATCCTGGCTTTAGTTGAAGACCAAATTCAGAGGAGGCTAGTACAAGGACTTGTCACACCAGTGGGAGTTGGTTTCTGTTCTTTTCTGATACCCCTCGGTGACATAGTGTCAGAATTTCAACTGGAACTTTATTCTGTGATTGCAATTGTTAAGTTAAAAGCAGCCGGTAGTTATTTCTTATTTGCATATTGCTTTTCAAATTAATTCCTCTTGCAGGTGGAAGAGAATGTGTTCTAGGCATTTTCTCCTAGCATTTCCTTCTGCCCAGCACAAAGCTAACTCTTGAAGGGATCTGAAGGTGAATGTATGAAGAAGGCATTATTACACATAATATGGATTTTTGGAAGCCCATTAGTTCATTTGTTTGTATGTCCTTTGGGAGGAAGAGTCTCATTTGGTGAAGACTTTTTAGGTGGGTGAAGCTGAAAATCTCAGAGTTCATTCATGGGCAATTAAAGATGTTTCACTACCCAGGACAGTGATGGAGGTGGGTGTTGGGGGAGAGAACTTAGAGACTCTAGGGGTAAACCCAGAAAACAAACTCTCATTTTGGGAAAGTTGGAGTATATCTGTGAAAGGTGAAAGATAGACTCAGATGACAGTGTTGCCTGAGTTGGCCTGGGAGATCACATGGCCAGAGGCTGGCTGGATTAGAGGGAAGGGTCAGACCAGGGGGCCCATTAAGTTATGCCAGCACAGTTAGGTCTGGAGTTTTCTTGGGATCGAGGAATGTGGAACTCAGTAAGCTTTTCACTGGTTTTAATGTTATTCTCAGAATAGGAAACCTGTACTTTGGACGTTACCACTTTTATTTTGTTTGTGGTTTCTATAATGATTTCTTTTTTGTTTTTCTCTAAGCTCTTTTTGAAATAGTCATCCTGACTCAGCTGGATCTTAGGAACAGGGAAAGGGACCTGTTTGTCCATTCTTAGGCCAAATAGGGAGCAGTGACTCTGGGGACAAGGCTTGGTGGTGGCCTCAGGAATCCCAGCAAGAAAACCCTAAGGGGGTTAGGGTTAGAAAAGCTTATTCTACGGATTTCCCTGGTGGTCCAGTAGTTAAGACTCCATGCTCCCAATGCAGGGGGCCCAGGTTTGATCCCCGGTCAAGGAACTAGATCCCACATGTGGTAACTAAGAGCCTGCATGCTGCAACTAAAGATTCTGCACGCCACAACGAAGATCCTGAGTGGCACAAATAGGACCTGGTGCAGCCAAATAAATAAATAAAGATTTTAAAGAAAAAAAGCTTATTCTAGGAGCCACACATCCTTGTGCCTCTTCACTGAAGGCGTGTCCCTCCAGAGCTGGCCTGCTCAAACCTTGGTGGATTCTGGGCTTGAGACGGTGAGAAGGGATTCGTAGTTGGTCCTCTGTGGGCTCTACTTCTGCAAGTTTCTAGCTGCCTCCTGGGAGTTCTGCTGGTGAGTGACTTTGACTGGCATGGTGGACTCCCAGGGAGAGGCCCAAGCTGGACTTTGCCCCAGGAAGCAAACAGCATGGAAAGGGGTGTGGCAAGGCGTTGAACCCGAGGAAGGGAGAGAAAGTTGGGTTTGCCACTCATATCAGGATCCCGGAATGTGTGGGAAATAATGGGTGCTGGGTCCTGGTGACCGTCTCCTCCATGGACCCAAGAAAGACAACAGGGTGGTGCTATTTTGTTCAAGGCTATGAACAAGTATGGGTGATGATTCAGTATACTGATGAAGACCAGGATGTGGAAGAAAGGGAGGAAAGAGGATGAGTAGGAGGACTCTGATGCTCCTGGCTGGAAGCAGAGGAGTGGGGGTAATAAAGATAAAGCACACTCCATGATCTGGGCTTCAGCACACACAAAAATGTCTTTTCTAAGCCTTTTTCCCATAGCCATCCCCCCGCCAGCCATGAAATACAGAAGACTCTGGGCTGGGAAATCAGGCAGACCTGAGATTGATCCTGATTGCCACTTACTGGCTGTATGACCTTGGGCAAGTCTCATGACCTCTCTGAGCCTCATCTTTTACCTGGGGATAATTATCAAAAGGCCTATGTAGGGACTGAGTGATCAGTTATGTAAAGTATTTGACACATGATAGACAATCAACAAAGTTACACACAGACACACACACACATACACACAGAGGAGGGTCACTCACTATGTGGGAGGCCCACATAGAGAATTTTGCCTCTCAGCTCTCTGTCCACCCTCGCCTCCTACCACGTCCCAGCCTCTCTGTTGCACACTGGAGAAATGGAAAGTTTTTCTCCTCTCCACAACCTCCTCTTTTGTTTCTCCAAGAAGGAGGCTGCCTTGCTGCTCCAGCGTGGAGAAAGACAAAAAGAGATGCCAGGGTGATCTGCTGTCCAGTTGGCAAGTCACCCAGCTGCAGGACTTGCAAAGCCCTCTCCCACTTTCCTTCCCCTGCAACTCTGACTCAGTTTGCAGTGTTGCTTCTGAAATCAGGTCAGCATCGAAGACGTACTTAAGTTAGGGGAGGGAAATGAGGAGGTGGGTACTCCCACAGAAGCTCCTGACCTCCGAAATTAGTAGGGTAAATCTTCTAAGCCCAGCCTGATAGATGAAGAGGAGACTGTAGCTAAGAGGGCCAGTGGGGTTGTTCAAGGCTGGATCTAGGAGCAGGCATAGAGGACTCTCTGCATTAGACTGCTGTGGTCCCCTGGGTTGCTTGGTGTGGAGAGGGCGTGTCAGGAGATTGATGGCACCTCCAGCCTGAAAGGGCTGCCAGGGCACAAATTTGGCAGGGGCTGGGGGAAGACTGCCATATGGCAAGGTAATTCAAAAGAAAGAGTTCCATTCTGCCTGAGACCCCTATAGGTTTTTCTAACTCTCTTGTGTCAATCCAAAGCCCCTCTTCAAATTGCTTCCTATACTCGTTGTCCCCATCAAATGGTGAATAGGCACACAGGCCAACAGTAGGGGGGTGGATGGAAAATGACATGAGACGCAATCCCAGAAGACCGAGTTCAAGTCCTGATTCTACCATTTAAGAGCTGAGCTGGGACTTCCCTGGTGGTCCAGTGGTTAAGACTCTGTGCTTCCACTGCAGGGGCATGGGTTTGATCCCTGGTCAGGGATCCTGCATGCTGTGTAGTGCGACCAGAAAGAAAAAAGAAAGGTTAAAAAGAAAAAGAGGGGCTTCCCTGGTGGCGCAGTGGTTGAGAGTCCGCCTGCCGATGCAGGGGACAGGGGTTCGCGCCCCGGTCCGGGAAGATCCCACATGCCGCGGAGCGGCTGGGCCCGTGAGCAATGGCCACTGGGCCTGCGCGTCCGGAGCCTGTGCTCCGCAACGGGAGAGGCCACAACAGTGAGAGGCCCGCGTACTGCAAAAAAAAAAAAAAAAGAAAAAGAGCTGAGCAATTTGAGGCAAATCATTAAACATTCCAGAGCCTCACTTTCCCCACCTGTAAAATGGGGGCAAACAGGGGCAGCATTCAAAATACTTAAAAATTGGTAAGTTATGAGTACTGACCTATGAGAATGGACACCAGGGGGTCTTAGAGCCAGAGCTGGGTCCTGGGAGGCCACATTGTGCCAGGCCTTAACCTTTTAGTTGCTGGGTTGTGGGGAAGCCTGCAGGTTTGGAGAGAGGACTGGGAGAGCAGCCGCAGCAGTGGAGAACTCAGCCAGTGACTACTCACCAACTAGTACCAAAGTATTTCCAGATTTTAACAACCAGTACAGCTACACTGGATAGTGATGGCATAGTGGTTGCAAGTGAGACCTGAGGAAAAATCCTATCTCACCAGCTACTGTATACATGGTTATTTATTTTAAGCCAAAACTTGAAGTTCTAATTCCTTCTAATTCCTCCTAATCGGGAGAGGACCTGCGACCGCGTCTAACTGCTCTGTCCCTCTAGTCTGTGCAGGCTTCTCTGTGTTAGCTCTCCCAGCTGTCTTCCCCTACACCATCTCCTACAGGCTTTCCAGCTCCATGCCCCTCTGACCAGCACCATGGACAGTTCCAGCTGACCAGCCCATCCTAGGCCATCCCCTTCCTCCTGCCTTATCTCTCCTCTTACCCCACCCATGCCAGCACAGAAACCCTGAGGTACGAACTGAATGTAGGTCACCCCTGAGAAAAGAGTACAGTGGAGTGGTTCAGAACAAGCTCTGGAGTAAAGCCGACTGGATTTGAATCCCAACCCACCAGCTCTCAGCTGTTTGATCGTATTCCTCCATTTCTATAACACCCAGATTGCTCTCTTGTCAACAGTGAAAACTTTAACAGCTACCTCAAAGGTCGTAAGGTTTAAGTGGGATAAAAGGTTTAAAGAACTTAGCACAGTGCCTGGCTCATTATATGTTCTGAATAAATAAAGAGCACCATTATTCTGTGACTTTCTATCCTATTTAATTCCTCAAACCCTTTTCCAATCCATCTCTGATGAGGGCCCTCTCTCAGGTATAGGTATTATAACATGACCACCAGCTTAGTGTAGCTGGCCTCCTTTGGTGTGAAAGTTGGCTTGGACTTCAAAGATGGTAAGGAAGCCAACCTTTGGTCCATGAGATTCTCTCTTTATTAGTTTTGTTTTTTTTTTGCATTTAAAAAATTTTGAGTTAATCTTAGACATACACCAAAATAGTACAAGTGGTTCTCATAAACCTTTCATCCAGTTTCCCCTTAGGTTAACATCTTACATGACCATAGGACGCTTATCAAAAAGAAGAAATTAATGCTGGTACAATGATACTATTAACAAAATTATAGAATTTATTTAGATTTCACAAGTTTGTCCACAAATCTCCTTTCCCTGTTTCAGTATCCAATCCAGGATCCCCCCTGGGGCATTTCCTGAGACTTTCCTTGTTTTTCATGTCCTTGATTCTTTTGAAGAGTACTGTCAATTGTTTTGTAGAATATTCCTCAATCTGGGTTTGTTTCTCGTGATTAGAGTAAAATGTGCATTATTGGGAAGCATAACACAGAGTTATAGGCCCTTCTCAGTGCATGATATCAGAGGGTACATCGTGTCAATATGTATTTTTGGTGATGTTAACTTTGATCACTTGGCTAGAGTGGTGTCCGCCAGGATTCTCCACTGCAAACTTGCTCTCTCCCCCTCTTTATTAGATTTTGAACATGCCCATCTTTTACTTCTCTAGAATTAAGTGTTCAGAACCAAGAAACCTGTCCTCGCTGTAACCCATCCATCTGTACACTCCCAACCACTCCTGAGCCATACCCATTCCCTATGACCTGCCTGGTCACTTTCCTGTGAGTTTTTTTTTTCTTTTATATATACACACACACACACATTCCTTTCCTATCTTTCTTTTTTTTAACATCTTTATCGGAGTATAATTGCTTTACAATGGTGTGTTAGTTTCTGCTGTATAACAAAGTGAGTCAGCTATACGTATACATATATCCCCATATCTCCTCCCTCTTGCATCTCGCTCCCACCCTCCCTATCCCACCCCCTAGGTGGTCACAAAGCACTGAGTTGATCTCCCTGTGTTATACGGCTACTTCCCACTAGCTATCTATTTTACATTTGGTAGTATATATAAGTCAGTGCTAGTCTCTCACTTCATCCCAGCTAACCCTTCCCCCTCCCCGTGTCCTCAAGTCCATTCTCTACATCTGCGTCTTTATTCCTGTCCTGCCCCTAGGTTCTTCATAACCTTTTTTTTTTTTTTAGATTCCATATATATGTGTTAGCATACGGTATTTGTTTTTCTCTCTCTGACTTACTTCACTCTGTATGACAGACTTTAGGTTCATCCACCTCACTGCAAATAACTCAATTTTGTTTCTTTTTATGGCTGAGTAATATTCCATTGTATATATGTGCCACGTCTTCTTTATCCATTCATCTGTCAATGGACACTTAGGTTGCTTCCAAGTCCTGGCTACTGTAAATAGAGCTACAATGAACATTATGGTACATGACTTTTTGAATTATGGTTTTCTCAGGGTATATGCCCAGTAGTGGGATTGCTGGGTCGTATGGTTGTTCTATTTGTAGTTTTTTAAGGAACCTCCATACTGTTCTCCATAGTGGCTGTATCAATTTACATTCCCACCAACAGTGCAAGAGGGTTCCCTTTTCTCCACACCCTCTCCAGCATTTATTGTTTTAGTTTTTTTGATGATGGCCATTCTGACTGGTGTGAGGTGATACCTCATTGTAGTTTTGATTTGCATTTCTCTAATGATTAGTGATGTTGAGCATTCTTTCATGTGTTTGTTGGCAATCTGTATATCTTCTTTGGAGAAACTTCTATTTAGGTCTTCTGCCCATTTTTGGATTGGGTTGTTTGTTTTTTGATGTTGAGCTCTATGAGCTGCTTGTAAATTTTGGACATTAATCCTTTGTCAGTTGCTTCACTGACGAATATTTTCTCCCATTCTGAGGGTTGTCCTTTGGTCTTGTTTATGGTTTCCTTTGCTGTGCAAAAGCTTTTAAGTTTCATTAGCTCCCATTTGTTTACTTTTGTTTCTATTTCTTTTTCTCTAGGAGGTGGGTCAAAAAGGATCTTGCTGTGATTTATGTCATAGAGTGTTCTGCCTATGTTTTCCTCTAAGAGTTTTTTTTTTTTTTTTTTTTTTTTTGCGGTACGTGGGCCTCTCACTGTTGCGGCCTCCCCCGCTGCGGAGCACAGGCTCCGGACGCGCAGGCCCAGCGGCCATGGCTCACGGGCCCAGCCGCTCCGCGGCACGCAGGATCCTCCCGGACCGGGGCACAAACCCGCGTCCCCTGCATCGGCAGGCGGACTCTCAACCACTGCGCCACCAGGGAAGCCCTCTAAGAGTTTTATAGTGTCTGGCCTTACATTTAGGTCTCTAATCCATTTTGAGTTTATTTTTGTGTATGGTGTTAGGGAGTGTTCTAATTTCATTCTTTTACATGTAGCTCTCCTGTTTTCCCAGTACCACTTATTGAAGAGGCTGTCTTTTTCCATTGTAAATTCTTGCCTCCTTTATCAAAAATAAGGTGACCATAAGTGCATGGGTTTATCTCTGGGCTTTCTATCCTGTTCTATTGATCTATATTTCTGTTTTTGTGCCAGTACCACACTGTCTTGATTACTATAGCTTTGTAATATAGTCTGAAGTCAGGGAGCCTGATTCATCCAGCTCCGCTTTTCTTTCTCAAGATTGCTTTGGCTATTCGGGGTCTTTTGTGTTTCCATACAAACTGTGAAATTTTTTGGTCTAGTTCTTTGAAAAATGCTATTAGTAGTTTGATAGGGATTGCATTGACTCTGTAGATTGCTCTGGGTAGTATAGTCATTTTCACAATGTTGATTCTTCCAAACCAAGAACATGGTATATCTCTCCATCTATTTGTATCATCTTTAATTTCTTTCTTCAGTGTCTTATAGTTTTTTGCATACAGCACTTTTGTCTTCTTAGGTAGGTTTTCCCCTAGGTATTGTATTCTTTTTATTGCAATGGTAAATGGGAGTGTTTCTTTAATTTCTCTTTCAGATTTTTCATCATTAGTATATAGGAATGCAAGATATTTCTGTGCATTAATTTTGTATCCTGATACTTTACCAAATTCATTGTTTAGCTCTAGTAGTTTTCTGGTAGAGTCTTTAGGATTCTCTATGTATAGTATCATGTCATCTGCAAACAGTGACAGCTTTACTTCTTCTTTTCTGATTTGGATTCCTTTTATTTCTTTTTCTTCTCTGATTGCCATGGCTGAAACTTCCAAAACTATGTTGAATAATAGTGGTGAGAGTGGGCAACCTTGTCTTGTTCTTGATCTTAGTGGAAATGGTTTCAGCTTTTCACCACTGAGAATGATGTTGGCTGTGGGTTTGTCATATATGGCCTTTATTATGTTGAGGTAAGTTCCCTCTATGCCTACTTTCTGGAGGGTTTTTATCATAAATGGGTGTTGAATTTTGTCAAAAGCTTTTTCTGCATCTATTGAGACGATCATATAGTTTTTATCCTCCAATTGGTTAATATGGTGTATCACATTGATTGATTTGTGCATATTGAAGAATTCTTGCATTCCTGGGATATACCCCACTTGATCATGGTGTATGATCCTTTTAATGTGCTGTTGGATTCTGTTTGCTAGTATTTTGTTGAAGATTTTTGCATCTATGTTCATCAGTGATATTAGCCTGTTGTTTTCTTTCTTTGTGACATCTTTGTCTGGTTTTGGTATCAGGGTGATGGTGGCCTCAAAGAATGAGTTTGGGAGTGTTCTTCCCTCTGCTATATTTTGGAAGAGTTTGAGAAGCATAGGTGTTAGCTCTTCTCTAAATGTTTGATAGAATTCGCCTGTGAAGCCATCTGGTCCTGGGCTTTTGTTTGTTGGAAGATTTTTAATCATGGTCTCAAATTCAGTGCATGTGATTGGTCTGTTTATATTTTCTATTTCTTCCTGGTTCAGTCTTGGAAGGTGGTGCTTTTCTAAGAATTTGTCCATTTCTTCCATGTTGTCCATTTTATTGCCATATAGTTGCTTGTAGTAATCTCTCATGATCCTTTGTATTTCTGCAATGTCAGTTGTTACTTCTTCTTTTTCATTTCTAATTCTATTGATTTGAGTCTTCTCCCATTTTTTCTTGATGAGCCTGGCTAATGGTTTATCAATTTTTTTAATCTTCTTAAAGAACCAGCTTTTAGTTTTATTGATCTTTGCTACTGTTTCCTTGATTTTTTTTTCATTTATTTGTGATCTGATCTTTATGATTTCTTTCCTTCTGCTAACTTTGGGGATTTTTTTGTTCTTCTTTCTCTAATTGCTTTAGGTGTAAGTTTAGGTTGTTTATTTGAGATGTTTCTTGTTTCTTGAGGTAGGATTGTATAGCTATAAACTTCCCTCTTAGAACTGCTTTTGCTGCATCCCATAGGTTTTGGGTTGTTGTGTTTTCATTGTCAATTTTTTCTAGGTATTTTTGATTTCCTCTTTGATTTCTTTGGTGATCTCTTGGTTATTGAGTAGTGTATCATTTAGCGTCCATGTGTTTGTATTTTTTACAGATTTTTTCCTGTAATTGATATCTAGTCTCGTAGCGCTGTGGTCAGAAAAGATATTTAATACGATTTCAATTTTCTTAAATTAACCATGGCTTGATTTGTGACCAAAGATATGATGAATCCTGGAGAATGTTCCATGAGCACTTGAGAAGAAAGTGTATTCTGTTGTTTTTGGATGGAATGTCTTATAAATGTCAATTAAGTCCATCTTGTTTAATGTATCATTTAAAGCTTGTGTTTCCTTATTTATTTTCATTTTGGATGGTCTGTTCATTGTTGGAAATGGGGTGTTAAAGTCCCCTACTATGATTGTGTTACTGTCGTTTTCCCCTTTTATGGCTGTTAGCATTTGCCTTATGTATTGAGGTGCTCCTATGTTGGGTGCATAAATATTTACAATTGTTATATCTTCTTCTTGGATTGATCCCTTGATCATTATATAGTGTCCTTATCTCTTGTAATAGTCTTTATTTTAAAGTCTGTTTTGTCTGACATGACAATTACTACTCCAGCTTTTTTTTGATTTCCATTTTCATGGAATATCTTTTTCCATCCCCTCACTTTCAGTCTGTATGTGTCCCTAGGTCTGAAGTGGGTCTCTTGTAGACAACATATATATGGGTTTTGTTTTTGTATCCATTCAGCCAGTCTATGTCTTTTGGTTGGAGCATTTAATCCATTTACATTTAAGGTAATTATCAATATGTATGTTCCTATTACCATTTTCTTTATTGTTTTGGGTTTGTTATTGTAGGTCTTTTCCTTCTCTTGTGTTTCTTGCCTAGAGAAGTTCCTTTAGCATTTGTTGTAAAGGTGGTTTGGTGGTGCTGAATTCTCTTAGCTTTTGCTTGTCTGTAAAGGTTTTAATTTCTCCATCAAACCTGAAAGAGATCCTTGCTGGGTAGAGTAATCTTGGTTGTAGGTGTTTCCCTTTCATCACTTTTTAAAAATTTTATTTATTTTAGGCTGCATTGGGTCTTCATTGCTGTGCTGTGCTTTCTCTAGTTGCAGTGAGCGAGGGCTACTCTTTGTTGTGGTGCGCGGGTTTCTCATTGCGGTGGCTCCTCTTGTTGCGGAACATGGGCTCTAGGTGCGTGGGCTTCAGTAGTTGTGGCTCACAGGCTCTATAGCACAGGCTCAGTAGTTGTGGCACACGGGCTTAGTTGCTCGGCCGCATGTGGGATCTTCCTGGACCAGAGCTCGAACCCGTGTCCCCTGCATTTGCAGGCGGATTCTTAACCACTGTGCCACCAGGGAAGCCCTCCCTTTCATCACTTTAAATATGTTCTGCCACTCCCTTCTGGCTTGCAGAGTTTCTGCTGAAAGATCAGCTGTTAACCTCATGGGGATTCCCTTGTATGTTATCTGTTGCTTTTCCCTTGCTGCTTTTAATATTTTTTTCTTTGTGTTTAATTTTTGATAGTTTGATTAATATGTGTCTTGGCATGTTTCTCCTTGGATTTATCCTGTATGGGACTCTCTGCACTTCCTGGACTTGATTAACTATTTCCTTTCCTATATTAGGGAAATTTTCAACTATGATCTCCTCAAATATTTTCTCAGTCCCTTTCTTTTTCTCTTCTTCTTCTTGGACCCCTATAATTCGAATGTTGGTGCATTTAATGTTGTCTCAGAGGTCTCTGAGACAGTCCTCAATTCTTTTCATTCTGTTTTCTTTATTCTGCTCTGAAGTAATTATTTCCACTATTTTATCTTCCAGGTCACTTATCCGTTCTTCTGCCTCAGTTATACTGCTATTGATTCCTTCTAGAGAATTTAAAATTTCATTTATTGTGTTTTTCATCCTTGTTTGTTTGCTCTTTAGTTCTTCTAAGTCCTTGTTAAACGTTTCTTATATTTTCTCCATTCTATTTCCAAGATTTGGGGTCATCTTTACTATCATTACTCTGAATTCTTTTTCAGGTAGACTGCCTATTTCCTCTTCATTTCTTTGGTCTGGTGGGTTTTTACCTTGCTCCTTCACCTGCTGTGTGTTTCTCTGTCTTCTCATTTTGCTTAACTTACTGTGTTTGGGGTCTCCTTTTCGCAGGCTGTAGGTTCATAGTTCCCGTTGTTTTTGGTGTCTGCCCCCAGTGGGTAAGGTTGGTTCAGTGGGCTGTGTAGGCTTCCTGGTGGAGGGGACTGGTGCCTGTGTTCTGGTGGATGAGGCTGGATCTTGTCTTTCTGGTGGGGAAGACTACATCCGATGGTGTGTTTTGGGGTGTCTGTGACCGTATTATGATTTTAGGCAGCCTCTCTGCTAATGGGTGGGCTTGTATTCCTGTCTTGCTAGTTGTTTGGCATAGGGTATCCAGCACTGTAGCTTGCTGGTCATTGAGTGGAGCTTGGTCTTAATATTGAGATGGAGATCTCTGGGAGAGCTTTCGCTGTTTGATATTACATGGAGCCGGGAGGTCTCTGGTGGACCAATGTCCTGAACTTGGCTCTCCCACCTCAGAGGCACAGGCCTGACACCCAGCTGGAGCATCAAGACACTTTTGGGAAGTCTGAGGTCTTCTGCCAGCGTTCAGTAGGTGTTCTGTAGGAGTTGTTCCACACATAGATGCATTTCTGATATATTTGTGAGGAGGAAGGTGATCTCCACGTCTTACTCTTCCTCCATCTTGAAGGTCTCCTCTTTCTTTCTTTCTTTTTGGCCACACCATGTGGCTTGTGAGATCTTAGTTCCCTGACCAGGGATAGAACCTGGGTCCTCAGCAGTGAAAGTGCAGAGTTCTAACCACTGGACTGCCAGGGAATTCCCCTGAGTTTTCTTAAGTTGGGCATTCAGAGGTGTGCGCAGAAGCCAGATGCAGACACACCTGGAGTTTATGAGGGTAACAGGGTACTTCTCAGTTCATTTTCATGGACCTTTTGTCAAGGCCCGGCAGCTTTCGGCTTACAGGGACACTCTGAGAAAACGTGGCCAGCAACTATCTATGGGAATGTCCAGCCCCTTTCTCAGGTCTGGCTCCAAACTTTGAGCACTTTCTTCAACATATAACATTTGGGTTTTTTAAATCTCTAGTAGCATTCGTTTCTTGGCAATGTATAACTCCTTGCTACCCACTAGCCCAGATCCAGGAACTTCCTTCCTTCCAGAAGGCTCTTCACTACTCCAAGAGTTTGCTATTACCAGATATCCTGCTACCAGAGTAAATACATAGCATTCTTTCAATCGAGTGTGGAGAGATGTGCTTTTCCAACCCTCCCCTTTGTCTCTCTCTGTCCCGAGTCTATTCCAAGTCAGTGTGTCTTCTACACACTGCCCCTTTAGAAGATGAAGAAGCACCACACCTCCTCCAGCCTCATGCAGACTCCATTTTAAAACAGCTTTTGTGTAAAAGTATATTAAAGGCTTCTGGAGAGCCTCAGGAGATGCCTTCATCAAATCCCATTCCCTCTTTGCCCTTTGTTCTGGTTACCATGGCAGTGTAAGAAATAACATCGAGATTTCAAACAACCATTTTATTTTACTTACGATTTTGTGGGTCAGGAATCAAGAAGGGCTTGACCAGGCAGTTCTTACTTGGACTGTGTCATACAGTTACAGGGCTGCAGCCTCCTGAAGGCTCCACTGGACTGGACCTCCAAGATGGTGCACTCACACAGCTGATGGTTGATGCTGGCTGTTGGCTGGAAGCTCAGCTAGGCTATGGCTGGGGACACCTATCTGTAAGGCCAGCTGGCCCGAGGCAGGGGAACACAATCAGATTCACAGGTTGCATCAGACCGAAATTCTCCGGACCACCCAGTTCCAGAAACTGCCCTGGAGACATTCCAGACCACCCATTTCCGGGAACTGACCTGGGGACTTTGAACCCAGCCCAGCCTTCCCGTCTTTCGAGGTGTGGGACTAACGGTCCCCCAGGATACCCAAAAAGACCACCAAATAAGGAATACCCTGTGCCCTCCCAGATTCACCACACCCCTTTCCCTTCTTCCCCTATAAAATCTTGCCCAACCCTCGCCCGGGTGCGACTTCTCTGGCCCTTTTCGGACCAGTGAACCTCGCCCGGGAGCGCTCCCTAATAAAGCTCACTTGAAGCTTTCCTCTGTTTCCCGGTGCCGTTTGTTAAGATCCGACCTTACACTATCCATAACCTTTCCAGCTTAGCAAGCTCAGGGTAGAACCAGGCAGAAGCTACATGGCCTTTTCTGACTTAGTCTCAGGCCAGATTCAAGGGGAGAGCAGTGTCAAATAATTTATGGACATATTTTAACCATCGCCACTCCCATCAAAATGAGATCCTCTCACAACATCTAGAACATCGTTTTTCCAGGACCATCTTCCTGGAAGGTTCTTAGCCACCCCAGCCCTATCAGATCTTTAGGTGGAGGCTGGGAGTGCATCTGTCCCATTCCTCATGAGTTCCCACCTCCCTCAGTTTGCTGCTGCAGGGGACCTGAGTTCTGGTCTGGACTCTGCTACTGTGCGACCTTGAGAAAGTGACTTCACCTCTCTGGGCCTCAGTTTCTTCTCTGCAAATTAGGAATTGAAAATAACCTCACTTCACAGGATGTTAGGACTTTTAAAGGATTTTATGTGAATAGCAGACCCAGCAATTGATGCTCCTGATTGTGGAAGAAATATCTGTGGACAAGTCATTTTCCCTCTTGGAGACTTAGTTTATTTATCTCTGAAATGGGGGGGAGGGGTAATTGCCTTATCCTGCTTCCCCATGCACATGAGAGGGGTCTTACATGGACTGCAGGGAGTGACAGCCCAGAGATTGAGGCTCCCCAACCCCTACCTGGGTGGGAAGCCCCCTACGTCTATCCCTGTGCGTGCAAAGCAGCCTGGGTGTGGCTTGAGGCAGCACGGGCTTGCAAGGTGGGGCTGCTATCTGCCCTACCTGGCCTTATCAGATCCGGGCTGGCCACAGCTCGGCCAGTGAAACAAAGAGGCTTTGAGAACAAGGCTGGGGTGTGGGATGTGGGCCCGAGCTCCGGGAGGCACGCTCCACCCAGGGGACAGAGGGCATGGGTTGGGAGAGCGGCCACCGCCAACACCTGACAGAAGTTTTCCTGCAGCAGGGGCACCATCTGAGGTGGGGAGCAGGGCCTGTGCTCCCCACTGAGGGCCTCCATTCCTTCTTTGGGGTGTTTCCTGCTCCAGCACTTCCCACCAGGCCCTCACCTCTGCCCCTTTTATAGGGTGAAGCGTTTCTCCTCCCCTACTTCCATTTCCCCTCCTGGCACCTTTGAGCCCCAGTCGCACTGGCTCCTAGTCGCACTGGCTCCCAGTCCTTGAGCATGGCCTACACTCTCCTCCACGCATCCGCTCCCAATCATCCATCCACCTACCCTTGCCCAAGTCACACATACCCAGCCCCAAACCACTTCCAGGCAGTGCCCAGACACTGTACATCCCATCCCCACCCCTTGTCATCTCTCCCCACTTCCTCCCGTGCAACACTGTAGGGAACTTCTCTCCAAATTTTCACCACCTGAAGAATCTGACTGAGCCTGGCAGAGGCCAAGGCCCATCGGGGCCAGAGTTTAAGGTTGTACGAGTTATATACTGCACAAGGGCTCTAGGCTGGGCAGACAAGGTTGGGGGGGGGCCTGAAATCCAGACGTTTTGCATGCCCCGCACGACCTCAATGTGAGGCTTTTTCCTAAACAGACTTCCTGGTGCCAGGCCAGGAGAGTTGTCTTTTCTAGCTGCATCTTCTGAAGGGGTGTTTTGCTAAGATTTTTAATGGAGGGTCACCTGTTTCCTGTTCCCATCCTGGGGCTGCCGGTGCTAACAGCAGGCCTGGCTGCCTAAAGGATTGTTGCATTGGTTCAGCCCTTCCCCTTCCCTTCCCTTCTCACTGTCAGAAGCCACTCCACAGGCATCCCCTTTGGGCAGGAGCTGGGGGAGAGGGCTGAGTGTGAGCCACAGGGCTTTGGAAGAGCCATGCCCAGCAGTGATGGGGTCTTTCCAAACGAGAGAGGAGGCTGCAAGGACAGCTTGGGGCCGGGTACCTGAGGAGAGGTCTCGCACAGACTAGTTGGGAAGGCAGGTGCAACGGTCCCTGTGTTGTGGGCAGTCTGCCCAGGCAGCTTTAGAGGCCTCACAGCTAGGAGCCTCCCCTACTTTGTCTCCTGGACTCCCACAAGCCAGGTCTCCCCAAGCAGCTGACACTTCAGCATGGTCTTCTATTTTTTTTTTTAGTGTTTCTTTCTTTCTTTGGCTGCACTGGGTCTTGGTTGCGGCATGTGGGATCTTCTAGTTGTGGTATACGGGATCTTTAGTTGTGGAGTGCGAACTCTTAGTTGTGGCATGAGGGATCTATTTCCCTGACCAGGGATCAAACCCGGGCCCCCTGCATTGGGAGCATGGAGTCTTAGCCATTGGGCCACCAGGGAAGTCCCTCAGCATGGTCTTGCACCTTGCCTGGACTGGGATATCAGGGGCTACTCTGAATCTCCTCCCCATGCACTTCCGGGATGGGGGTAGGGGTGCAGGCAGAGAGAGCAGAGCCTAGAGGGTCCCTTGAACTCAGGTAGACCAGCCTTGGACAATGAAAAGAGAGGATATCTATATGGGCAAGAAATCCCTGGACATCTCCCTTGAAGGTGTGGACACCAAGACCAGAGAAGGACCAAGGTCAAGGGCGTAGGGGAGCTGGATCTCATGTTTAAAAACCCAAAGTTGATGTGCGCCCCTTCCTTGCCTTCATTGCTCACCTGAACTGGCTTCAAGTCCTGGTCATTCTGCTGCCTAAATGTCATCTTCCTTCTGACCCCACGGCCATTTCTTCAGTCCAGGTCACCAACTTCTCTGCCCAGCAAATGAACTCCCTGCTTCCACAGCTGCCTCTCTGGTCTGTGCTCCACAGTGCAGCTGGGTGAGCTTTCTGAAACAATCTAGTTGCAAGCTTTTCCAGACTTCAAACCTCCTGGGTGCTCCCCAAGCCCCCGAGATAAAGTCCAAATTTGGGGAACACAAAGATCTGTGTTGTCTAACTCCGGCCAGCTCTACATCAGCTTCGCCATATGCCCACCTGTGCCAGATGGCTTTGAGATGCGGACCTGATGCTAGTTCTTCCAAGCCTTTTTTTTTTTTTTTTTGCGGTACGCGGGCCTCTCACTGTTGTGGCCTCTCCCGTTGTGGAGCTACAGGCTCCGGAAGCGCAGCCTCAGTGGCCATGGCTCACGGGCCCAGCTGCTCCACGGCATGTGGGATCTTCCCGGACCGGGGCACGAACCCATGTCCCCTGCATCGGCAGGCGGACTCTCAACCACTGCGCCACCAGGGAAGCCCCTTCCAAGCCTTTGCATTTACCATGTCTTCAGCCTGGATCCCTTCCTTTACTTAGCTGCCATGCAAACTTCTCCTTGATCTACCTGCAGCATCCTCGCCTCCAGGAAGTCTTCCTAGTTCCCAGGACCTCCATGGCACTCTCATAGCCCCTGTGAGGATGTCAGCCACAACACTCAACATATGGTGTGGATATTTGTCTCCCCATGTTGCTCCCTGCTACCCGGGAGTTCACTGAGTACAGGGACTGCCTCTTTCCCTCATTCTGACACAGTGACTGGCACAAGGGTGTCCAGCAAACGATGACCAAACAATGACCATTGTGGATGCAGCTGCCTTGGGGGCTGAGTTTAGGCCCGAGAGGAAAGGCAGGCATGGCGCCAGTAGCTACCCGGGCCTGGGCAGTACGGTTGACCTTCCTCTGGGCCTCGGCATCATACAAAGGATAAGCAAGCTGGGTTCTGGTGGGAGGGATTGAGGCCATCGCGCTGCAGAGGTGGAGGATGACTTTCCAGGCTGTCTCTGCTTGTCCAGCTGGCACTGTCACTGCAGTTCTGGGCCACTATTCCCAGAAAAACTGCAGGGCCTCACCTCTAGCCCAAGGTTGGTCTTTTGAGGGTCTGAATTCAAAGTGTTTTTCTGAATCTTTGAAGCCACCTCTGTCTGAAGAATAAATGTGTTTCGTGAGGAGACTCTTACAGAACAGAAAGGTCTAGGGACACCAAATGGCTCTGTGTCTGCAAGACAAAATATGCCCAGGCCCCATAGGAGAGGCATGTAGGCCCCCCCATAGGGGAGAGTCTTGATCTCTCTACCCCGCACCACCCTCTCCCCCAACCATGCAAAATTTCTATAAAAGAACGAATGTGCAAATGAATGGACAAGAGCCTCCTGAACTTGACCTTTTGTTTCTCACTGCAAATGAGTTCATAGATGTTCTGGTCCCTATGAACCTGGTCCATGAGAGTCTGCCACAAGGTGATGAGTAGTACACTCTATGTGGTCTGACAAAACAGATTTCCGGTCCTGAAATGCTAAGAGTACCTTCTGGAAAGGACCCAAGTTCACCAAGGGAAAAGCCTTGTGGTAAGAGCAGTGGACCTGCGAGCAAGATGCATGAGTTCAAATCCTGCTCCTGTCACTTGCTGCATAATCTTGGGCGAGTTACTTAACCTCCCCGTACTTCTGTGTTCTCACCTGGAAAACGGTAAGGTTACAGTATACACCACATAGGGTTGCTATGAAAATGAAGTGGGTGCTACATGTAAAGCACTTAGAACGATGCCTGGCAATGGTTAGTCTTCATTAGATGATAGCAGTTGTCATTCTAGTCTGTGGGGGCCTATTCCTCTCAGATGACACAGTCTCCAGGGCAATGAATTTTTCTCTGGAGTTTTCCTTCATGGAGCGGGGGATGGTAAGGTAAGAATCTGGGCAGTCATGCCCCCCCCCCACTTCCAACACAGAAGTCTGTCAGAGGATAGAACCTGGGCAGGGGTGTCCTTTAACAATTGGCCCTCCATGGTCAGGGGAGCTCTAATTTGTAACATATGCCAATCTCTGTGGTGTAAATATGCCCACTATGGCCTATTTCAACTGGCTCACAATATTCCTGAAAATTTAACAACTGTATCAAAGGACCAGGGAGTCTCAGATGGTCTATAATGAGTACAGAAAAACCTGCCATGGGATACAGAAACCAAGAGAAAAGGAAGAAGGGGGTCATCTTGTCTTGGCAATAAACTGGCATCCTTTAGACTAAGCAATGTTTCTCAAAGTGTGGTCCATGGACTATCCGCTGTGTTTGGGGTATTTGTAAAAATAAGTTCCTGGGCCTCAATCTGGATCTATTCAAGCAGAATCCTGGAAGTGGGACCAGGAATCATTTTTAAACAAGCTGCCCAGATGATTCTGAGGTTTGAGAACTGCTGGGTTAGGGACCCCTAACTTACCCAAGAAGTCAGGATGGGCCACAAGGCAGGTGTGAATTCTACAGAATGTTTTCATACCGCGGTTCATTATCCACTGTGAAAAATCAGAAACCCTGGCCCTGAGAAAGACCAGAATAAGCAGGGAAAGCACCTTAAATCAGGCACAAGGAGATGGTTCTAGATGAGGGAAATGACCATGGACTAGTTACATCAGTTCTTTCTCTGGTCTAACTGTTTAGGGTAAACTTTGGAGTCAGCGTGGAAAGGCCTTGCCTGGCACAGAGCACAGCTTTCTGTTGAGACTTTGCAGACCTACTGGGTGAGAAAGGGCCCACAGAGGGGGTGGGAGCTCTAGAGGTTTTGTCCTTGGAGGAAGGTGAGCACAGCCCTGGACAGCCCCACCCATGGCTCCAGGCTATCTGTGTATCGGCCCTACTCGGCATCCTGGACACTAGGGCTCTAACAACTTAAATAATTTTTATTACAAAAGGAAGAAAAGACCAAAACATCCCCAAAATTTTCCCATGGGCTTCCCCCTCGGTGCCAATAAATAAGGTGGGGGAGACTGACCGGAGGAGGGGTGGGGGGTCATGGTTCAGCAGAAGTGGGAATGCAGAGCCTGGGCAGGGGTGGGAAGGACATCCAGCCCCTCACCCAGTCCTGGCACTACGATTACATTGGCCGGAACACGGAACTCTGTACACTGATAGCGACAGTCTCTGGATGTGTCCCAAGGAGCGTGGCCAGAGAGGAAGGTCATGCCTCAGGATGGCCAGGCTGGCTGCCCCACCCTGCAGCCTTCTGAGTTCTGGGCAGCCTTGAGTCCAGCCGGCTCACTGCTGGCTCCCAGGGAATCTAGCAGCATCAACTGAGGTGCAAGCCCACTTAAGAGGGGCCTAATATGGATGGAATGAGCCCTCCCCATCGCGGGAGGCAAGTATGAAAAATCATAGTGAGAGCTGGCTGGGTTGGGACCCACTGGTCTCTAGGATAGAAAGAGAGGCCACCCCCCACTGCCAGCTCAGCTTGCAGCTTTGTCACTACACCAGGATGGGGGTGGAGGACGCTGGCATTGCCCAAGTCTCAGTGATGTACACCTGTGGTGGAGGAGATGGTAGAAACCAGTGTCCCCGCTCAGGCCCCTTCCAGGGCCAGCGCCCTCCTGGCAGGTAGGCTTTTGGACCCATTTGGGCAGTTCTGGGAGGGCAGTAGAGGGATCCTTTCAGCTCCCTGCCCCAGCCATGCCCAGTGAGTGGAAGCTGCCCTCTTCCAGCAAGAGACGTCCCAGGCGGTAGAGCAGCTGGGGGTACCAGTGCACACCCTCCCCTGGGGTCCAGCTGCCCCACGCCAAGCTGTGAAACAGTCGCAGGGGCCAAAAGGCCAACTGAGCCAGCTGGTGGTCAGCCACGGCTGCGAAGCAAGAGGCCACCACGTCCTCCACCACCAGTGTCCCATGCCTCGTTAATGGGGCGTAGGCCCCAAGGGCCACATGTGTGGAGACGGCTGCCACTCGGGCAGGCTGCAGGCCTGGGACCCCCGCCACCAGCACATACTGGCCGGGCTGCACTTGGCTGGCAAACGTGGCCCGGAAGTGGGTGGCCGGCTCTGTGTGATTGTTGGCCGTGAAGAGCAGGTGGGCGGGTGTGAGTGCCAGTCGGCGCGGGGGGTCCTGGGTCTCGATGACCTGGAAGGCCCTCAGCCTGTCTGGTTCGCGATCGAGGAAAATGAGTACGTCGCTGAAGGTGGGGTTCCCATCCTCCCCCATGGCCAGCACTCGGTCTCCTGGCCTCACGGCTGACAAGGCCACACGTGCCCCACTCTCCAGGCGCACCTGGGCTCCAGCAGGGAAGCAGCCGCCTGTCTTGGCCGCGGCCGAGTGCTCTGTGGGAAGAAGGGACATGAAGGCATTACTGCTGTGGAGCTTGGATTCCCGGTCACAGCATCCCTCCCCAGTCCAGCCAGAGTTCCTCTTGCTCCCAGGCTGCCCCCCATCACCATATCCTGTCCCCTGCCCCCCACTTTCCATGCAGCTTTGAATCCACCCCAGCCCACAGTGTGACCTCCTGCCCTCCTCCCCAGCCTAATGCTTTGCCAATGAGAGGAGCACACTGAGGCTTCAAGACCCAGTGGGTGGGAGGGAAAGGGCCCTCCTGAAGCCCATGTGAAGCCCCCCCATCTGCTCCCAATCCTGACAAGGCTGTGAAGTAGTCAGGCCAGAGGTCAGCTGAGCCAAGCAGTGGTCAGCTGTGACCTGACACCCAGAAGCTGCAGCTTCGTCGAGAAGGCAAGGTGCTTAGCTCCTCTGGCATCTGGATGTCCCATTATTTCTCACCCATTGCTCAGATGCTCCCCAAAATTGCCCTCTCAGACTGACACTCCAAGTTCTGTGCCAGAACCGGCCCTTGGAGTCTATACCCCAAGGGAGAGAAGGACCAGTCAGTGGCGAGAATACAGACTCCTGGGGAAGCTCAGAGTGAATGGCCAGGCCAGGGTGCGGCTCAGTGGCAAGGGTGAAATCACCATCTTCGGTTCATGTGCTGGGTCCTTGTGCGGGGACGGGACACCATGGCATCAGTGGGTGGGATGCAGAATAGTGTTTGGGGGTTAGGAGTTATGAAGGCAAGTGGCCACCCTAGGAGCTGGCACCTGGCCGACGTTAGCAGGTGAAGGGTTGATGTGACTTGAAGCAGACACAGTTGGCAGGGAAGTGCTGAGGGGAAAGGTCAGGGTGGGGTCACCACTGTGAGCCCAGGTGGGATCAGGAATAGTAAAAGCCTGCCTGGTCTCAGTGTGCCAGGTCTGTGAGTGTGACAGCTGCATGGGGCCGGCACGGAGGGCTGAGCCTGCAGCGAGGGGGGACCACGCTGGCAGTCACACAGGAACCATTTGAAGCATCCATGACTGGGTTCAATGCAGGTGACAGGGACGCTGACAAGATTTGAAGGGAGGGGGACGAGGCCCCAGTGCCTGCCAATTCTGATCAACAAGGCGGCCGATCTGGGAAAATCCACTTTATTAAGTCCACTCTGTTTATTCTTGCCCTCATGGCTGGCTTTGCCCCCAAATGTCCAGCTTCAGGGCCCTGGAGGAGAGGCTGGGGACGCCTGCGCCCCCTGAGAGGGGCGTACACAGTGCCTTAAAGGGCCTGACCTGCAGCTGGGCCGTGGGTTCTGAACCTCTGGGCTCCTGGCTCCCGCTCAGGCACGCTGGTGTCTGGGCACACTCTGGCCCCTGGTCCCACCCCACCCCCTAGCGTTCTGCACCACACTGGGTGGGGAGGCCGTCTCTGTCAGCCTGGCTTCCTCCATCTGGCCAGCTTGCTCTGTCTTGCACCTCCTGCGGCAGGCTCTGGACTGTGGACCGCCAAGTCAGCACCCAGCGTCGCTGGGACAGGGCCCTGTCTCCCTAGGCTCCTGCCATGACACTATCAGGCACGGGTCGAGCGGTTGGTCAGGAGCAGTAGCGGGGAGCGCCGCGGACGTCCTCTTCCCCGGGGTCCCCGCCTCCATCCCTGGGAGGGTCTCTTCACCTTCTTGGCCCCGGCGGGCCCAGCGCCGCCTCTCCACGCCCTGCGGCCCCGGCCCCGGGCCCAGCCCCCCGGCAGCGGCTCACCGGACTTGACGGAGCAATGCACGTGCGCCTTGGACTCGTAATACACCCAGTCGAAGCCGGCCTCCACTGCCAAGCGCGCCAGCAGTCCGTACTTATTGCGGTCGCGGTCCGACGTGGTGATGTCCACCGCGCGGCCTTCATAATGCAGCGACTCCTCCGAGTGGTGACCATCTTCATCCCAGCCCTCGGTCACCCGCAGCTTCACCCCGGGCCACTGGTTCATCACCGAGATGGCCAGCGAGTTCAGGCGGTCCTTGCAGCGCTGCGAGAGGAAAGGAAGCCGAGTTAGGGGGAGGAGCTGGCCCGCGGGCAGGTTACGGCGCAGCCTCGTCCCTCACTCTCCCACTGCACTCGCTGGAGTCGGGAAACCGGGGAGGGTGCTCTATCCCTCTCTCCTAGGAACAGAGAGTCCTAAAGTGCTCCTTCCCTTCTAGCATCAGCTGCCCCAGGGACCTGGCCCGCGCGGTGGCGCCACAAATCTGGAGGGCGCATTGATCCGCTCACCCTTGGGGGCTTTTCTCTAAGCTCTCTCTCTCTCCTGCTGGGATTACTGATCCCTCCACAGACAGGACTCCACCTTTTGAGCGCCGGGTCCCTCGGTCTCACCGCGGGACCAGGGGCCAGGGACCGCCTGCTGCCTGGAGAATAAAGGTGGTAGCAGAGCTGACTGCCGGCCGCCGGCCTGCTAGGCGTGCAAGCCTCGAGGCGCCCAGTAGGTGTCACCGTAGCCCCAGGGCTGAGGTCCCCGAAGCGGCCAGGGCGCAGCAGGCGCGGCAGGTGCGAAGCGCCTCAGCAGCCTGGGGGTGTGTTGGAGGGGAATCCCAAGCCTGCCTGGATCCCTCGGCGCCACAGAGCATTCCTGCTGGGACCCTCATGATCCAAAACCGGCCCGCACCCGCTCAGGGGAGGCGGCAGCCCGGGAACCAGAAGCTGGTGTAAAGGCCAGCGCCTGGCCTGGCCAGATGGAGGACCATGCGGATGGTCTCCCGCTGCAAGGGGTGCGCTCCGGGTTGATAAACCCAGGCAACGTTCTCCCTGAGTCGAGAGCCCTCAGCACCTCTGCGCCGCCCCTGTCTGGGAAGGGACCCGAGAAACTGAGCGTGTGATCTCAGGGAGCCGGCTTCATGCTCCGCCTCCCATGGAGTGGGAGTCGAGCTGTGCCCTGGGGGAAGGACCGCAGAGATCATCGTCTGTGCTGGCTCCCTTCGTGCCTGGAGCCCAAGGGACCCCGCAGTTGACTGGGGGGAGGGGCCTAGGGGAGAGGGGCCTTTCCACAGTCCTTCACTTTGAGGTGCCAGGCGCTCCCAAGTGTAGGCAGCACAAGTTTCGAACTACCCCCGCCCCTCAGAGCCCGGGCCCCACAGACCCTTGGACTCGGTCTCCCAGGAGCCAACAGCGGCTAAAACCCAAGGCCCTGTCGGTCCTCCCAGGATGCATCCCAGGATGCAATCTAGCTGGGGGTGCTCACTGCCCGGGGAGGGAGCTCCGTGTGTTCCTTGCCGCCAGGCTTCTAGCCACCCACCTATGTCCGCTCCGCGGCCCCTGCTCCCCGCCCTTCTATCCCCCACCACCCCTCCCCTCCTCGGGTCCAGAGCCCGGGCACGCGCTGTCAATGATTGCCCAGCCCGTGGCCCGGATCCTTATCTGCATTCCTCGGCGCCCGGCCCGGCCCGGCCACCAGCCAACCTTCGCCCCGACACCCGCCGGCCAGACCCGGCGCCAGAGCGCATGCTGAGGGCCGTGGTCTAGCTGCCGTTCCCAGAGCACCTAGAAAGCAGGCCGCCTGCCTGCGGTGGAAGCCCCGGGAGACCACTAAGGAAGGGGACGGAGATGTCTTCCCTTGCGAACCCGGCAGCAGGGAAGAAAGTTTGCTCTCCACCCCCCCACCCCCACCTCTTCCCGAGGCGCTTGGGTTGAGTGCTGGTCCTGTTCCGAGCACGCAGAGACTAAAGTTAGCCCTGCTGTGGGGCTGTCCGGCATCCCAGCCCCTCTCTTTCAATCCATCCCCGCCACCAAATCCAGGGACCCCCCGCTCCCCACCCCCCCGAAGTTAGGTCTCAGAGCCCGGAGGCCTGGCACCTCACCCTTCAACTGCAGCTGCGCCGCTCAGCTCTCGGGACAGACACGTGGGCTTGCCCTTCAAGTTCCCTTCCCCACCTCCACCTCCTGGCTCTAATATTCCCCGCTGTTCCTTAAACCCAGACCCCGCCGGGGCGCTGCTCCAGGAGGGGGCAGCGCTGAGAACCGAGAGCGCACGGGAAGGAAAGGCCAGTGGGGCCCTCCGCGCCCGGAGCTTCTTCGCCTCAGGGGTGCCAAATCGCCTCGAAATGAAAGGAGCGCAGCCGTGCGGAAGATTAGGCCGGGAGGGACTGGTGCATCCCGGAGGCGCAGGAGGCAGTCAGGTAGAGGTACCTCCAGGTGCCGCATCTGACCTGAGCTGCCAGCACTCCAGGGCAGAGGGGCCACGGCCAACCGGCTAGGCTGTGGCTCTTGGCAGCGGGGAGCTCTTCTCACAGCCTCCGGCGGGCTCCGGGAATGCTAACACTCCGCCGGGACCCCGGCCGGCCCATCTCGGCGAGAAGGGCAGGTGCCAGGGGGCGTGCCAGCCAGTCAAGGAAAGGTGCCAGGGGGCGGGTAGGGCCGGGCAGGTGGCGGTGCTTCGGCGGCGGCGCCCAGCGAGGGCGTTTCGCGCTCACCTGGGTCATGAGGCGGTCGGCGCCTGTGTTCTCCTCGTCCTTGAAGATGATGTCGGGATTGTAGTTGGGGGTGAGCTCCTTGAAGCGCTCCGAGCTGCGCGCGATCTTGCCTTCGTAACGCCCGCTGGCGCCCAGGGTCTTCTCGGGCACGTTGGGGCTGAACTGCTTATACGCGAGCGGCACGAGCTTGCGCGGCGGCCGACGGCGGCTGCCCACCACCCGGCCCGGCCCGCAGCCCCGCGCCGCCGGCACCAGCAGCAGCAGCAGGAGCAGGCAGAACCGCAGTCGGGGCCGGAGCCGGGCGGGAGACATGGCCGGGGAGCCCGGGAGACCGGCGGGAGAGGACGCCTGGTGGGCTGATGGGTGGGCGAGTCGACGGGAGCGCTGCGGGGTCTCAGGCGTCCGGGTGGCTCCGGGGGGCTCCAGGTGGGGGCGCCATGGGCTGCGCGGCGCGGCGCAGGGCCGGCGGGACTCAGGTGCAGGGCGGGGGCCCGGGGCCCTGGCTGGTGGCGGCGCTCTGTCCCCCTCGGCGCCTCGACTCTGAGCTGCCCGGCTCGCCGGCCGCCAATAAATAGGCCGGCCCGTTTGTTTTGGCAACGCGGCGACGGCGGGGGGCGGCGGGCGGCGGGGCTGCGGGCCGCCGGTCTGGGCTGGGCTGTCCGGGACGGCGGGCTGGCGGGCCCCGCGGTTAGCACCCCGGCCCGGCGGTCAGGCGGCTGGGGCGGAGCGGGAGCTGCTGCCGTCTGCGGCGCAGCCCGGGGCCGAGTGAGAGGGGAAATGGAAGAGATCCGGGCTCGGGCCCCGCGCAGACCGCACCCTACCCATGTCCCTGCCTCCTGTGCGCTCGACAGCAAACCTGAGGCAAGGGAAGCACAGCCTCCTCCCCCTCGGGCGGGCGGCCGCGGCACTAGCCAGCCCTCGTCCCGCTCGCTCCTCCGCCGCGCGTCCGCCCGCCCGCTGCCCTTGGCGCCCCCTGCACTGCCTGAGTCTGCCCTCCCCGCCCGGACGCGCCCCACCCCGCCTTGGCCTCGCCTCTGGGCTCCCCGCGGCTCCGGGGTGCCCCGCCAGGAGCTGCCACCCCCACAGAGACCGCAACCCACGGCGCGGCCGGACGCGAGGGGCGGGGGGCAGTGGCCGGACCGCATAGCCGCCTACGGTGTCCTTTGCGGGGATGTAAACCCAAAAGGCAGGAGGCCGCTCATAACCTGGTGCCCCACCCTGGCCCAGGAGGCGCGCCCTCTCAGCTTGCTGGAGCTGAAATTCTGTATCAACCCGGTGCACATCCCACGGCCGTCCGGTCTGAAGCTGGGAGTGGGGCATTTAGCCTCATGAAGAGTAAAGGGGCGAGGGTGGGGGTTGAATTGGAAACACTGTTAAAAGGAGCAAGATGAAGTTGCGAAGGAATAGGCCAAGGTGTAGAGAAGAGAGGCTAAATGGTGACATCAACAGAAAACGGGAGAACCCCGACTGACCACGTTGAAGACACGGGCAGGCACAGATCGCAGGGGCTGGGGCTTGCTGAGAATGCAAAAAATGATTCAAAGCCGCAGGACACAGGAGCTGCTAAATAACTCTCTTAGTTCTACTTCACAAATGAACAAGGGCAGAGAATGCGTGGTGGCAGTCAGAGATGTAAACACGGGTTGTGTGTGTATTTTAATATGACATTCAGGAAAGCTGAATGAATTAGGATTCATTCTGTTAAAACAAGAAAAGACAAGTGTGTTAAAAACAAACACCACCATCACAAATTATGTAATGTGTTTGCAGTATTTTCTACAAATTCAATAGAGATAGAAATAAAAGGGTGAGAAATAAAACGGTTTAAAAATTCTCATTGCAAGAATATTAATACAATAGGTACTGCTTATGTGCCTGATATATGGAAGCTATTAGATATTACTATACTAAGCATTCTACTTGCATTATCTAATTTAAACTTACAACTCCAAATGAGCTATTATCATCCGCATTTTGAAATTTTGAAGATTGTACAGTTCAGAGAAGAAAAGCAACTTGCTCCTGGCTGAGGGATTCACCCCATCCCCCACACCAACTGACCCCAGAGCCCGGGCCCTCACTGGGCAGCACTCAGCCATCCAGTACAGCCTGGGTTTTGGACACTGGTAGATTTTCACAGATGTACTCACATTTTCTCTGGATCGATTTTATGAACACAAATTCAGAATTGGAAGGGACTCAAAAGTGAGTGCTTAATCCAAGCACTTCATATTACAGAAAAGGAAACTGAGGCCCACAGAAGGGAATTTAGGACGGCTCCACCAGGGTGGACGGATGTCTGTCACTTGGAAACAAAATGGCTCGTTTCCTTTACTTCTCTTTGCCTGTACTTCCTCCCCACACCGCATGTCCGTTCTTATATTTGCATTCAGATTCTGTGTCTCCCAGTCACAGATTACTGTAACATTGCTTCTTTTCCTTGAAAGCTTCCAAAGTGCTTTAATGTATGTTTCTCGGGGTTCAAGAACTATCCCTGCAATATTCCCCACCCCCTCCCTCTCTCCTGCTCAGATTTCTGGGGCACACTGCTCAGCCAGGTCAGTACCTCTCCCAATCCAGACAAACAAGGCTCTGTTTTTCAGAGGTCCGAAAAAGAAAATCCCATAGGCTCCCATGGTCACCTATCCCGGTGTTCTATAATAACTTTTTAGAGAAGTTTTGCTTTAAATTCAATCTTTCTTTCTTCTTCGTCTCAAATGCAAATTCAACTCCTTTCCTCTTTTTCTGGCCATAGAGATTAGGGCCATTATCCGGCTTATTATCCAGTATGCATGGTCTTGAAGAGTTGTTAAATCCACTTTCAATCTTCTTTTCTCCAAGTGAAAGACAATTTCTTTCAGCTTCCCTCAGAGGTTCTACCTTATAACCATTTATTAACTTTACCATTCTTCCTCTCATTTCTTCTCTTAAGCTGTGATCCTGTTGAATACAAATCTCTGGCAAAGATCTGATCAGTGTCAAATAGGAATTTCTTATACAGGGCAGATATAGCTTGGCATCAGGGGTGCTTCCACAGCAGGGCAACCTTGTTGGTTTAGATTGCGCTGCACTAAGTCTAGACCCTCCTCGGCCTAGCAACTTAGGAGCAGTGACCAGGGTGTGTCCTGGGAGAAGCAGATGGGGGGCTAACATTTATTTAGTCCTTTGTCTATGACAGGTGCTTTAAGCACTTAGTAAAAACCTTCAGAATAACCCTCTGTGCACAGCAATTATTCTCATTTTGCCAGTATACAACTCTAAAGCTCTAGAAGTAAAGTAATTTGCCTGTGGCCCCACAGTCAAGACTTGAACCCAGAGCGTTTTTGCTCCAAACCTATAATCTTTTCTCAGGACACAATGGCTATTCAAGATCTGAATCTCAAATTTAGGTCGGCTTCAGTCCGATCTCCTTCAGTGGAGTTGGGGGGAGAGGACGACAGAGATTGGAAGCATCATAATTTCTACAGCAATGACCTTGGAGCACTTTTAATCCAATTTGGGGCCTAAGGACCTTGGTCATTTCTTAGCTGCCTATGTTCTTAGCTGTTCAGTTGATGTAGGATAGCTTCTGAGTTGGCGCAATCCATTTGACCTCTCAGACAAAGCCTGGCTCTTTTTCTGGTCACTGCCAGGCTTTTGCCTGCAGTAAAATTGGAGAACCGAGGTGTCCCATTCTGGAGGCACCAATGGCCTGAGGTCTGAGCAGCAGCAATAGAGCCTTATCAGGGCACCTCACATCTGAGTCCTGGGCCTGTTGGTAAAATCAGTTTTCTTCTCTCAACTTTGGATCTCTTCTACCCCTCAACCATCTCTATTTTGAAGAAAACAAAGTAAAATCTATTTCTTTGGATAATATGATTTTTTGCTTACAAGAGTAAAAGTTGGGAAAATAGTTTGGAAGGAAAGGGAGGGAGGAAAATACACCATTAGAACCTGATAATTTAAACATCTGTTTAGTAGATTACCATGTTGGCATTTTTAGTCAGTCTTGAATTTAACACCATAGTACAAATACGCTGTACTAATAGCGATACACACACACACATACACACACACACACACACACACACACACACACACACACACACAGTGTAGGTCCACACTTCTATAATCAACTAGTCTTTTTTCTCCTGATCCTGCTTCTTGACCAGATCTATCCTGCTCTAAATCCACAAGTGCTAAGCCACAACCAGACAAGTTTCAGGAATGCAGTTAGTCAAATATCCTCCACTGATTCAGTGTGCAGCAGCCCTGGCTCAGTAGAAAGAGCACTAAGGCCTGGAGTTGGCAGATCTGTGTCTGAAAACTCTCTTTGATATCTTTTACCTGTGTGGCCTTGAGCAAGTCACTTGACTTTTCTGAATTTTAGTTCTCTCATCTATAAAGTGAAAATTAATATCACCTACCTCGTAGGGTTGTTAAGAGGGTTAAAAATACAAGCCGTAAAATACAAATCTTAAGTATAATTCATTTTCATCCTCTGGACGGTTCACTGGCGGTAGCAGTTCTCTGATCCTTATTACTCGTCCACAGGAAATACATTAGGATGCTCATCTATGTGCACCCAAGACAGTGGTGGGGATTAAGAGGCCCTACTTCTTTATATTAGGGAAGTATCTACATTGTGCATGCTAGTGTAATAGCCACAAAAGGATGAAAAATGCAAACAGAAAAGTAGAAGACATAGTTGTCTTCAAGGTATTTACTATCTAACCTCAAATCATGAAAATAAAAGGCAGTTACAAAGCCATGAATGCCATTCATAAATGAGTACAGAATAATGCGTTCTAAACTAGATAGGTTAATAGATAAGATGAATTTGATCTAGAAGAATATGGAATTAAGATACAATTAGCGTGGGGTTAGACCTCTTGGAAGAGATGTTTTGAAGGAGGGAAAGGAATGACTGGAAGAAATGAAGAGGATACTCAGGAAAGGACAGTGGCCCGAGCAAAGATGCTGGCATCGTAATCATGAAGCGCCAAGTTGGATGATCTAGTAGAGGGGAGAAGCCCTAGTATTATCTGATGTAACCTTCACAAAAACCTTATGAAGTTCACACAACCATCTTCATTTTATGAATGAGGAACTGAGGTTCAGAGCTTCTAAGTGAGGAGGTTGGAGGAGTTGGAGTTGGAATCCAGGCCTGTCTGACTCCATAATAATCCAGTTTCTTGGTGAGTGATTCCTAGCGCAAGCATGCTGGGTTGCTGAACTCTGTTCAAGTCACTCATTTTCTCTCTAAATCTAGGAAACTCTTACTATCTTCATCTTGGGCTTTAAAAATTCATACTGTCTTTGACTAACCATTTCCCCAACTGGCTGGGATCATTCTGACTCCTACTGTTGATTTTTTGAAGAGGTTGGCAACTCCACCAAATTTCACCCAAATGCTGAAATGAAAGAAGCATGCCTGTCTTTCAAGCCTCTGATCAGTGCAGAACACATTTGGAGATCCAGTTAGAGCCACTCAAAACTAACAATGCTTTAAAAGCTGGTTATTGATTAGAAATGGGAATGTCAAGTTACCTTTGCCCTAACAATAAGCTCATTACAAGGCACTTCAGAGAGATTCAAGCATTAAAGACCTTGCTTTGATGACTTTGACAAGGTAGGAAAAAGTAGCAGAATTAGTTACAAAGAGAGTATTTTCCCCTCAAGTCAGAGACTTAAAGACTGTGTGAAACTCTCATAGACAGAAAGACACTTGCAGACAGAAAGACATACATATATTTCTGTATATGGATAATAACATGTTTACTAACTAATGGGCTTTATTTCCATCCCAGTGTCTCTATTTGGGAAGAAATTAGTTGCTTAAAGAGAATCTTGGAAGATACTAGTTCAGTGAATGAATGCAGTGGAGTGGGAAGGGGTTCTACTCTTTTACTACTCAAGCGATGCTCCTGACATGCCTGTCAGCTTTCTGTAACTGGGTCTGTACTAGTCCACCCACACTCTCTCACCCGTCTCTCTTGGTCAAGATAGCACCCTAAGGATGCCGGATCTATAGCCAAGGATCTATAGCCAAAGAAAGCAAAAAGGTGTATAGTAACTTACTTTTTAATAACGTGTATTCTTAGTTTCTGTAAAATGACAAATTCATTCTGTTATGGTTATAGCTAACAAAATGGTATTTAATCCCCACTCTCACCTTATGACTGGTTGCCCCAAACAAAAAAGATTACATCCATTGATATCCACAAATTTCTAAAACCACTTCAAGATACTGCTGCTGTGGAGGGGTGTGTGTGTGTGTGTGTGTGAGATAATCCTTCTTCACATATTCACTCAACAAGTATTTCTGAGCATCTACTACGTGCCAGACACTGGAGAGGTGCTCAAGATGGGAGAAAAAAAAAAAAAGATTCCTGCCCTTATGGAACTTTATTCTAGTGGAAAGGCATTGGGGAGACAAAAATAAATATAAAAATAAAGAATATTACTATATATAAAATAGATAAACAACATGGTCCTACTGTATAGCACCAGGAACTACATTAAATACCTTGCAATAACCTATAATGGAAAAGAATTTTAAAAAGAATCACTTTTCTGTACATCAGAAACAAATACAACATTGTAAATGAACTGTACTGCAATAAAAAATAAAATAAAAGTAAAAAAGCAAATATGTATTATAATGTGTTAGAAGGGAATAAGGGCTGTGAACACAAAACATGAAACAGGGTAAAAGGTTGAGAGTACAGCCAGCCTGTGGGCAGCAGTCCGAGGCCAGGAGGCAGGTGGCTCTGTTAAGTAGGGGGATTAGTAGAGGCCTCATTGAGATGGTGTGATTTAAGCTAAGAACTGAAAGAGGTGAGGGCTTCAACCAAGCAGACACCTAAGGGAAGAGCGTTCTAGTCAGAGAGAAATGCAAAGAGCAAAGGCCCTCAGGTGTTTGCATATTAGAGAAATAGCAAGGAGACCAGTGAGATCAAAGATGAAAGGGAGATGGAGTGAATAAGCTTGACTTTCTACTTTCTGATCATGGGAGTGTTTTTCAAACTTTTTATGAAGCTCAGAGTGAAGATAACTTATCCTTTAAAGAGATTTATGTATTGACATGTAAATACAGACACAATGCAGTTAAGTAAAGGCAGGTAACAGAACGGAATTTATCCATAGGATTCTTTTAAATTTTTTAAAAAAGAGATACATACTCATGGCTCTCACTTTCTTCTTCACACTTTGGGGGAAAAAATCTATGCTTTAAATATCATCTTTGGATTGTAGACTTCTTGAGAGCAGAAGATATGTCTTTGTGGCCATAAGACAGCAAGTAGCATAATGCCCCATTGGTGGGAATGCTAGTGAGTAAGCATTCAATATATATATATATGAGTTAATACATGTCTAGGTATTCCTGTTTCTTATCGAATGTGGGTTTTTCTATCTCATTCCCAACACATTTCCAACAAACCCATGCCATTCCTTTGAATTCCTTTGCAGTGATTTAGAATGTTCCTGTTGGACTTCCCCATTTTGCAGTTCACGTCTCTGTACAGCGTAACCAACTTGGTTTCTTACATCCCTTTCCTGGTCAGGAATATAGCCCATTCTTTAGAGATTCCATGGGGGATCTTTCTTCACACTGAATTCTTCCCACTAGTTACCCAAGTTTAACTGTTGAAATGTTTTCCGTCATCTTTAAATCATCTTGATATCAGTTTCATACCTGCTTCAATTTGATTTGATGACTGCCATTAAGGTATTTTTGAGATTCCCACACAGAAGCATACACCTCTCTTAGATTCTTAGTCCAAGGAAGTATTTCCCAGATGTCTTTCTGATGGGAAGCTCAGTTCCCACCAAGCAGTCCCTGCTTTAAAATGGCTTTGATGAATGACCCACAGGAGCCATGCCAGTCCCTGAATCATCACATGGCACCCCAGGTGGGAAACATCAAATGTCCTCTGATGTTGCTCCACTCCTGCCCTATATGAAGAGATTAAATACCTGCAGTTTCGTTTGGCACAGCTCTGCTATTTTCATTCTTCAAATCCTAAAAATGCATACACGTTGACCGTTCAATAGTCCACGGTGCTGGAACCAGGGCCTCGCTGTACTTCACCTCATTGACTGAGGACACCTCCAAAAGCAGTGTGGTGGCAACTTGTGCCCAGTGGGTGTGTGACAGCCAAGTACAAACTCAAAGTTGGCCCCTTCGCAAGCTGGGTGCCCTAGGATCTACAACAGGAACATCCTCTGCCTTTTCCTGAACGTAGCACATGTTAATTTTCCCCTTCCGCACAGTCCAGACACTGCATCTTTCTGGTTTTTTTCCAAAATGCCATTGCACAGCTTACCTATTCCCTCTGTCCTGCTATTCTAATTATATAAATTACCCTGCCACAGTTAATTCGTACTTATTCAAGAGAGCACCACAATGGACATTACCACTACCAGGAAAGCACTCAAGTTGGGGTATCAGTATCACCTTCATACATCATCACAGCATTATTTATATTGCCGATATATCAGGTTACTAAATGAAACAGAAATATTTATTACCAGCTCCCCTTCCCCCAACCAGTGCCTTCCTATTCCCCCATATGTGACATATGACCAACTGGCATTGCTTTGTGCCCTGGAAGCACCAGGCAGTAGTAATAAATGAAACTGGCGGTCTTTCCTTCTCATCTGGCAGGAGTCTTTTTCTGTCTTGAATAAGGGATCTCTTTACCAACCAGGATTCCCAGCAGTACTGCTCTTGACCCCTGAACACACACTCAGACCCAGCGGGGGCTTCCCCACCAGCTCCAACTTGTTTCACCACCGCCTGCTCAACCTTCAAGGCCTGGAGTGGGAGGGGAAAGACAGGATGGAGTGCCAGTCGAGAGGATTACCCTTCCCCTACTCCATCCTCCCTGCTCTTGTCACCCATTTCTGACTGGCTGTCGATCCTATCAGGGGTCCATAAAGCCAGGAGGACTCTGGCCCAGGAGAGGGGGGTAGGGGTTAGGCAAACAGGCCAGGGAGGCAGCTGGTTGAAATTTAACCACAATATTCTTGGTCTCTATTGTTTTGAGTGAGGCCCAATATTTCCACAGCAGGATTATAGGATCTGATTAACCATGTTAGACAACAATGCCGAGCTGGGATGGGCTTCCCCTTCCAGCTGCCAATATGAAAAAGTAAATACAACACCCAGATTTCAGAAGGGACTCCCTGCAGCCCCCAAGCCCTACTCCCCAATTCTAACCCCAAAGTGAGGGGAGGGAGGAAGAGTGTGACACTGCATGCTCCTTTAACTCCTGGCCCTCAGCCGCCGGCAGGACGAGTAACCTGGCACAATATTCCCAGGTGAGTCAATGGCTGTGTGCTCCCCACACCCTGGAGTTTTCCAATGCTTCTTCCGGGTTCCCTAGGCTGGCCCAGATTCTCACAAACCCATGAGAGTTAGGTGCTGAGAGGCTAGCGCTCACTCAAAGGGTCCAGGAGTGTGGAAAGCACAGCAAAATCTGTTGGGTTCCAGGACAGAGAAACCGAGGGCAGGTAGGATTTCACAGCTTTGAAGAGACTGAGCCTTTGCTAGAATGCTTTGGTGCTACCTCATGACTTCCCATATGCCAGGGTAGAAAAGTGAGACCCAAGAATTGAGGGGAAGCTTAAAGCCCACCATAAATGCAAGTCTCAGGAGAAAAGTATTCCTTGATAGCTCTGGGATGGAAGACAGAGGATAGATGGGCTTCTAGATCCTCAAGTAGAGATGGATTCCCTAGGGTCCCTCGCCCATCACAGACAGACAAGCTACCTCACACCCTGCCTTCTCTGAATGTTTCCCCTCAGGGTGGGATCTTCTGAAGCCCTGTCCAAGAGAACATGGAAGAAGAAGAGAGCATTAAGAAGCCCTCGACAAGAAGACCCTGCAGCAGCTTCCAGGAGGTCACAGCAGCCAGGGGAAATCCTCTCTCCAGAGCGTGGGCTCCCTTCTCTTCTGGCATTTCTCTCTGTATCTAAGTGCTAGCAGAATCCACCACAGTTCTGTGAGTCCGTGCATTTACTCATGTTGGTGACAGGGACTAGGAACCAAGGGTCTTGAGCTCTGAGTTTAGTGGCTTCCTTGTAGAATGTCACTTGCTCCTTTTGAACAGTTTCTTCTTCAGGAAAATTAGAAGACAGAAAAATACTTCTGGGAAGAGCTCAGAAAAGCATATCGTGATTGCATGAAAACCCAGCGAACATAACATTGCACCCCTTAGTAGTATAATCCCAACACGGTGATATTTTTTGATTTAGCGTTAAAAACTGACCCTGTTCTCAGAGTATATGCCAATGTAAGGATGAAAACAAAAAGCCCATAGGAAATCTGTATATAAACACTGATTATATTAACAGCACAAATAGCAAGGAGGTGGGCAGAACAGATAAAGTGAGCTTACTACATCACGAGGAAGGGTAATTAAGAGGATTTTAGGTTTCCCCGATACTCTCTGGAGCAAATCCCCTTAGCTTTGTAAACAGGAGGAAATGAAGGACAGAATAATTGGAAGAAGGAAATGCCCCTGGTGACAATGTCAAGAACGAGACCAAATCTAGGACGAGGAGAAAAGGCACGGGCTTTTCCATCCCCACTCCCACCATCTCTGTACAGACAATGACACACCGGCTCCTGCTGATCTCCCAGCAGACCAGGGAGGAGGAGGTAAGGGCTTCGGAAAATGGGAGGTTTAAGTGAACAGGAACGCAAGAAAAGGGAGTTCAAATGGACCACCGGATAAAATTAAGAAGTAGTGGGCTGAGTATTCAGGAGACTTGAGCATCTCTCCCTCCCCCAAGTGCTCACCGAAGGTGAACTGTATCAGACCCGTGGAAGGATCTTGGTCCAACAGGAACAGATTCTTTCCAAGTCCAGAGTACAGGAGCTCAGATCTCACTCTTTGCCACTTTACACCCTAGGGACTCCAGGGCTAGTTCCTCAGGATTCAGTGGGCAGAGACTAGAAGCTCCTTCCTCCCTTTTCAATAATTTTACTACCCCTTGGAGACACTCCTTGATCTGGGAGATTGGATGATTGGTGACAGAACAGAGAATGACCCTCGTGGGGTTTTCCAGGACCCAGCTCGGGCTCTGCCCTCAGGGCTGCTGAGAAAGCCCTCGGTGAGGCCTGAAGAGAGGAGGTGCTGCCCAGCTGGAGTGCTAAGGGATGAAGATTTCTCTCCCAGCAAAGAGCTGGCCTCTCCTGGCTGACCGTGGGGGAGGGGTGAACCACCAGCAGGGCCAAGTAGGCCTTGCAGCCTAGGTGGCGCTATTTCTCTACTTTTTAGGTCAAGTTCCTGCAGGAACTTCCTCGAGGTCCCTACTCCTGCTCCTGGTTTGCTGGCTTGCTGCTGTAAACCACCTTATATTATTTTTTTTTCTAAAAATACTCCAAAGCAATTGAAAGAGTCCCTTCTCCCACCAGCCAGCCCTGGCCCCAGCCCCAGCCCCGGGGAGCGGGTGGGTAGGCGGGGAGGTGGGCCACTGCTTTATTAAACACAGGGAAAACTAATATTTACGGAATAAAATTTATGGAGCAGCCACGAGAATTCGACCCTTTTATGTGCATGTGGAGTGGGGCTGGGCCAGCCTGGGGGCCTCAGGGAGGGGCCCAAGCCAGGGGGCAAGGCTGGAATACAGCCTGGCTAGGCCAATTTGTCAAGGCAGGGATTTCCCTGGAGTTACCCTGGGATGAATGATTTTCAAACACCACCCTTTGCTTTGGGGGGCAAGAGCTTCAGAGCAAGAATGACTGAGGCAGGGCCTTGGGGAGCAATGTTTCTCTAAGGGTGTGTTTGGGCAATACCCCCATGGGGGCAGCAATCTCTGGGGATAAAGGGGGCAGTGGGCGGGGAGGTCGTGAGGCATACTCTTACTTAACCTTTTTAAAAAGTTACACATTCTTTTGAGAACATGAAAAGAAAAATTCTGCTGTTAAGATTTTACTTATAATTTTAGGGGATTCTAAAACCCCTGATCCCTCTCTGATTAAAAATGCCTGCTCTTGAGACTGTGCTCTTAGGGCAGAAGGATTATCTAGGGTAAAGAACCCTTACTTTCCCCCAGCTTGCTGCGGAAGTCTTTCCATTTTTCATGTGGTCTCATACCTTGAAATCTGGCCATCTAAATTATGCCAAGAGAAACTAAACAACAAAGTAAGTCATCTGATAGATTGTTTTTACATAGTTCCCAATTCACTTCAATGACAGTCACCACCAGGGCACAGACTGGGTCTGAGGGTAAAGTAAGTTATCAGCAGCAACTGGGAATGAGCCCTGGTGGAGCTCTCTCAGGCTCTGCCAGCAGGTAAAAAGGCCTGGTGGTAAGTCCTGGAGTCCGCCAAGGCTCCTCCCTTGAAGAGCTAATAGGAAGTAGAAAGAACATCCTCTTTGAAAAGAGGCAGCCTCACGGGAGAAAGAAGGACGTTACATCCTTCCTGGAAAATGTTTTCGGTAATGTATGTAATAATGCAGTTTAGAACTCAGCTGTCTGGGTTCAAACTCTGGCTGTTACTTATTAGCTGTGTGACCTCTGATAAGTCACTTAGTCCCTTCAAGACTCCATTTCCTAGTGGGTTAACAGTATCTTCTTCATATGATGCTTTGAGGATTCAATGCCAGGCACTTATTAGAGTACCTGGTATACATTAACTGGTAGCTGTTTTTTATTGTTATTATAATCATTATTATTTTATGATTACTTGGATCATCCTCTTTCCCCCCAAGACTTGACATGGGGACAGACACACCAGTCCCAGCCAGAGAGGACATGTGGACGAGGAGGCCTTTGACCATCCTAAGTAACTGAACCAGAAAAGGCCTCTACCTAACAGCTCCCAGTGAATATCTGAGTTCTACTTTCCTTCCTGTCTCTCCAAGGTAAAGTTTCAGATGGTCTTACCTATAGAGGAAAACCTAGCAGAGAAGGCCAAGGAACTCTGCGAATCCTCTTCTGCTAAATCTTCTTTTTTTTTTTTTTGGCCATGCCATGCAGCTTGTGGAATCTTAGTTCCCCGACTGTGGCCACAGCAGTGAAAGCACCGAGTCCTATCCACTGGACAGGCAGGGAAGTCTCAAATCCTGCTAGATTTGTTCAAAGAGTTCACTTTCTAATTAAGATTCTGCCTATCTCATACAGTCTTTACATATTTTCCTGCTAAGCACTATTCATTCTATACATCAATTCTTTTGGTTCCAGAGAACTCCTCTGGACATATTTCCTGTTCCCTGTCATCCTATCTTTTCTAATTCTTCTAGTTACTATGTTATTTGAAGTGAAGTGAAGGATGGGAAAATAAAATTCCTTTTTCTCCCACTCCGGGAAACTAACTTGGCCCTAGGGCTCAGAGCTCTTTGTAATTTCAATCCCATATTCAATCCCATATTAACCTGTTGCCTATGCCTTGGAAATAGACCAAAATAAACCCATATCAAGTTGGATGAAAGAGCACAGAAACCATATGTTCTGCTATCTTGTGCCCACCATGGAGAGAGGTCTCAAGATCAAAGCTCTCGATTGGAGGCTTAGCACAGGCCACAGAAGAGAAGTATAAGAAGAACCTGAAGGATTAGACCGAGGGCCTAGACTTCATCCAGAGACAACAATGGGGTGGGACCCAGTAAAGTGAAGTGAGTTGGTTATGTGTTCCACAGATAAGCAATCTCAAAAGCAGGGGAGTGTGAGTGCTTTTTATTCCATGCTAAGGAGAGGAGAGGGTCTCTGAGGAACACCTGGGACTGGCTAGGGACTCTTAAGAAAGGTAGACAAGGCTTCCTAAGCATGCTGTGCCTTTCTGCAGACCTGCCCCATACACCTAAAGTCCATGGTAGATCCTGGGTCTAGAGAACCTTCACCAAAAGAAAGGAGGGTATGGGATTCCCAGAGATTGGCTTCCACTCGGACAGGGAAGGCCAGTGCCCGATGGATTGGAGCCAGGATTCCCTCAGTTAATAGTATCCATGCCTGTCAACATGAACTTCAGTTATCTTGCCCTTACAGTGGAGTCCCTGACTGTGTAACTCTGTGTCAGAGATGCTGCTGTCACAGGACCTCCTTTCAAGGTGACACTAGGAAACTACTCTCTGAGTCCATCCTCAGCAGCTGAGACAGTGACAGGTTAACTGAAGAGCCCCCTTAGCTTCTTCCTCTTGACCTTCAACAGCTGAGGTCTCTGCATAGGGCCTGAAGTAACCTAGAAAAAAAGGAACCCAAGTTAATAGAGGTTTTAAACAGTTCCACTTAAGTTAGGAAAAGAAATTCCTTCCTCCCATGGCTCTGGTTAAGACGGGTGGCTGACGCAGGAGTTCTGAAGTCCGTGTCAGGCAGTGAATGTGATATAAGACTCTATGCAGGAGATACGCACATCACTTCTCCCCTAGGGAAAAACCTCATAGACCATCACTGCAAGTGCGATAAGGCAAAAAAGGAGTCAAGGTCCATCATTCAGAAGAACCGCAGAGAGGAGACAGCAAGGGAAGATGTAAAAGACCATGACTCTGCATCCAGAAATCCACAATTTAGATGCCTGGTCACAAATATCCCCCAGTGCTGTTAAGGCAGTGTCAACTAGGTGACAGTTCCAGGGACCACTGGCTTGGGAGCTATAGGTGCAGACTCTCCCAAATCTTGAAATGCAGTCTAGGAAGCTGCTCACGACTTACTGTGGGCTCTTTTTCAGGCACTGGGAGGGATGGTGCTGAGGAGGCCGGCTCTTCTGGCTGATTCAGAAGTTGGCTATCAGTTCCTTGTGAGGAGGCACTGCTTGAGGTCTGGGGATCTTCTGATCAGAAAGATCAAGGGAAGATAGTGATAACTGCCTTCTTCTTACCAGAAAGGCATTAGCATTTACCAAGCATTCTGATAAAGCCCAGGCTTTGGTACTAATATGTAAACAGACACAAATCCACTTCCAACTAACTTCTGGAAAGCGCTGTTTCTATGATGAAGATTCTCCAGGCCACTTTAACCACGTAGGACAAGAGTTTCCCTGACCCAGAACAGCTCACTGTTCTTCTACATATTGCCTGCCATGTCTCAGGTAGGGAGATTAATTTTTTTCCTGGTTCTCTCACTAATTCTCCTAAGCATGTAGACCAGTTCTAATAAAGCTTTCTGCAGTGATGGAAATGTTCTGTATCTGAGCTGTCCAACCTGGTAGCCACTGGACACATGTAGCTATTGAGCACCTGAAATGTGCAAATGAGGGGATGAATTTTTCATTTTATTTAATTTTTATTTATTTAAATTTAAATAGTCACTATTGGCTAGAGCTACCATATTGAACAGCACAAACCTAGACCCTAACTCTAACCCCAGGAGACCAGGTACCTCTGGAGCTACTCACCAGTGCCTCGAAGCTTCTGTCCCACTTGGATCTCTTGTCTGGTGACTGCCATATACAGACTCTGTAGATTTGTGACAAAGGGTTTTCCATCACCAACACTGCATGCCTCTGGTAGTTTCTACAGGGGAGAGGAGATGCTATCATTGGTGACATGGTATTGCTAGAGAAAAGAAACTTGATATCCCACTGGCAGAACTGGCATCAACCCTAAAAGAATTTATACACAGAATTTAGATCCAATATAGGACATCCATATCCAAACCTGTTAGGACCAATATAAAGACCTCTTGGGAGGTCTTCTCCTCTGAAAGGCAACTCCAAACAAATATCTTTATTTCCTTCAATACTTATGTCTATTATGTTTCCCCATGAATACCTCATAGGTTTGTAGGTTCTTTTGTCCAAAAGGATGACCTCTTAGAGGACTGTTTTATGAAATCATCTTCCCTAAATTGTCCCTGAGTTGTACAGATTACTATTTTAATTAAATTCACTCCTAAACTTCTACACTGGAGAGAGAAAAAGGATGAAATCCAGGAAAGGGGAAAAAGAGCAAAATGGGAATGACAGACTGAGAGAGAAGAATAAATTATGGAGCTATGACATTCAGTCAAAGGAGATGGGAGAAACAAAGTTAACAAAGCTTTGGAGGCTTGCCTGCTATACTATACATTGTGCTTTACTATAATCCATGAACTCACATTGGGGGTGATATTTCCCCCAAGTGGGGAGAAAATTTGCTCTTGGGGGATGAAAAAAATCTTACTCTTTTAAAGTATAAAGCACAGATACACAAATAGTACATAAACAGAATTTTGGTTTATCTATGGTATTAAAATTTCCTGAGGGGGGATGATTAGGGAAAAATGTCTTAAAAGGTTCCTCAGGGAGGTGATAATGAAAAAAAATTGAGGAACACTGCTACAATCATATTATATTTATCTGTTTCCTTCATTATGGAATGAACTGTGGATTTATATCCACAGCAAAATGCTTTGCCTAGTTCAGGTTTCATACACTTGGCTGAACTGAGTTTAAGTAATGGCTGAAGACTTAAGAAAGTGCAATAAAAATGAGATGAAAGAGTATGGTGTCCAGTGGACCTAAACCTGGCTGTACTTCAGAATCTTGGAAAGGGCCCAGAACCACTTCGTCTGTCCCTATGCATGCAAATCGCCATGGCTCCCAGCCAAGTTAGCAGGTTCTCCAAGGGAAGCCAGGCCAGCAGCTCACATGGGAACAAGCCCAGGAATCCTGGATTGGCCCACGTCTTATGTCAAGGGCACTCTCTCTGTGCTATAAGGGCATTCATTTCTGAAAACCCACTGTGGGAGAAGGATGGAAGAGAGAAAGTGGGAGAAGCAGTGAACTAGTTGCTGAACCATGGTTAAGATTATACAGCTCTTTCCCTGAGCATGGTGGTAGCTGAAAAACTTATGGATCCCCAGGAAATGTAACATAGATTTCTACTCCAACCCTACTCACATAAAGACTGTATCAGTCTTGGACTTTCACTGGAAACCGCAGATGTAACATTGATTTCTACTCCAACCCTACTCACATAAAGACTGTATCAGTCTTGGACTTTCACTGGAAATCGCAATCAGTCAGGAGCCTTGAGTGCAGACGTTGCTTCCAGCAGTAATCTCACTAGGAGTATAACAGCCCTCCTCAGCAGCATCCCCTGAGGAATGAACTGAAACAGGCCACCGACCTCTATCTCACCTCACTCTCCTTCCTAAGTTCAGCTCTCCAACCCCCAAGCCCCAAGCCACCTCCTCCAGCAGAAGGTCCTCTACTCTACGGCCAGAGAGCCCTGACAGCAGAGAGGCAAACGGCTGTTCTCCGTCCTCACATCTCATGTCTCTGGGGTCTCCCTTCATACTGTGGCCTCTCTTAGGGTCACCCACACGTGGTTTGGTAGGCACTGCGCTGTCTGTACAAACGGGCCAGGCAGAATCTAGGCAGTCCAGGGTCATCTCCTCCTGCCCTTTCTATGGAACTAAACAGACTCATAAAATTTCCAGGGTGACCTTTAGCCAGTTCATCTATTTAATCTCAAAATGAAGTGCCAGAAATAAAAGGCCACTGGAGCTACTGCTGTCCTGGACCTAAGTCCAAATCCAGAACCTGTATCTTAGCCCTTCCTCCATCCTTCCCCTTCTCAGGGAGATCTGGTCCTGGAGCTGCTACCAAAGGTCATCCCACCCGATTGTCTATTCTCAGAAAAGTACTAGGAAGAGAATATTGGTACATTTCCTGCATATTTACTATGTGCTAGACACTGCTCTAAGTATTTAAAGGTATCAACCCATTCTGTCTTATTCACTGCTATTTCCCTGGCACCTAGAACAACCTGGCCCACAGGGGATGCTCAATAACTATGTATGAATGAAGGACTATGGTTGGCATGAGTATGACCCCATCTTGCTGAGGCAGTTACAGCTAGTAAGTGGTGGAACAAGATCAGAATCCAGACCATGTGGCTTCAGGGCCCTCGCATATAACAGCTACCCTATTTACCTCTCTGAAGCATAGAATTTTAGTCTAAAGGGCAATACAGCCTTCCCCAGGATTACAGCCCTTAATTCCTTGCATCACAGATCATCTGCAACACAGATCATCTGCGTCACAGATCATCAGCTGCACCCATCCAGCTCAGAAACAAGCGCCCTCAGGGGACAAGGAAAACGTGAGCAGATATAAAGGAGGCAACTGGCCCTACCTGGAACTCTCAGAGGGCTGAAGGGCCATACCCTTAATCCTGTCCTAGCTGTTCCCCATCATCAGTGATCCCTTGGGTATCATTCTCAGAATACGCTAGGGAAGACAGGTGGTGAGGCCTGAGCCTGGGAAGGAGAAATACTAGTTCCCTGTGCAGGACAATGGTAGGGGTGAGCTGGGGCGGGCAGCAGAGATCAAAGGGAGAAGCTGGAGTCAGGACTAAGAAAAGCAAATAGCAGTGCCCCCTGCTATAAGTACACCTGAGCCAGGAGCAAGGTGTACCAGCCACAAGCGGGTCATTGCCCAGAATGGGGCGGGGAAGAAGAGCCAGGTCAGTCTACTGTATAATATGTTCATCTGATTAACCCAGAATCAATTCTACTCAGCAGAAAGGTTACTGAGATTCTACCACGTGCCAGGTGCTACAGGACTGGGGGAGGGGAAGTGGATGCACCAGTCCTTCCCTCCTCAGAACAGGACAGAGTTAGTATAAAGATAAATAAGTCAGGGCTTCCCTGGTGGTGCAGTGGTTAAGAATCTGCCTGCCAATGCAGGGGACACTGGTTTGAGCCCTGGTCTGGGAAGATCCCACATGCCTCAGAGCAAATAAGCCCATGCGCCACAACTAACTGGGCCCGTGCTCTAGAGCCCGCAAGCCACAAATACTGAAGCCCGTGCACCTAGAGCCCGTGCTCTGCAACAAGAGAAGCCACCACAATGAAAAGCCCGTGCGCTGCAATGACGAGTAGCCCCAGCTCGCCACAACAAGAGAAAGCCCGCACACAGCAATGAAGACTCAATGCAGCCAAAAATAAATAAATTAAAAAAAAAAAAAAGATAAATAAGTCAGGGGCCCTGCCTCAAAGAGTTTACAGTCATACGTGGGACAGAGGCAGATGCAGGCATCCCCCACTTTTTGAAGATTTGCTTGATGTCACTTTGCTTTTAGGAAAAGCCTACATTAGTACCTGTTTTTGCTAACTGGAAGAAATCCAAAAAAGATTTTCGCTTTTATGAAAGAAGGTAATTTCTCCTTCACTTTACCCCATTTCAGCTTATGAAATGGTTCATAGGAGTGCTCTACTTTCAGATAGAAGGAGGAACCTGTATGTGTGTATGTGTGTTTTTCAGGCATTATGCTATTACAGAGTTATAAACAAAGGGTAATAAGAACCCAGAGAACAAGGAAGGGACAAAGTCTCACTGAGAGTCCCGCAAAACACTTCAGAGGTGGTGACATTGAGTTAAGCCTTTGCAAGGTTAGACTTTGAATGTGGTGGAAGTATTTGAAGCACAAAGGTGTGAAAGGACAGGACAGGTGGACAGATCTCATGGGAAATGAGACTGGAAGGCTAAATTCATATCCACAAGATGGCAAAGGACTTTGTTTTCTGAATTAAGGATATGCCCATGGGAATCCCTTTTGTTTCACAAAGTGGCTTTCTCTGCTATACAACTACTTGCCAAGGCTTCCTTGGCATCAAACTATTACTGATAAAACATCGAGGAGTCAGAAATTCCTCAAGGTTTCCCTTTCTAGGCTTTCTACATTTAGAACCTCTTCACTACTTACTGCTGGTACTGTGACCCTTTAAGAGCCACAAGAGCTACATCACTCTCCTGTCTCCAGTAGCTCTGTTACTCTCACCTCCAGTCCACGAGGACTTTGGCCCCTGCTATACGGCCACATCAGAAGCGTTAGGAAAACCAAAGTTACAGAAATCATAAAGGGCATTTTATTTCCCCTTCTTGTCCCTATGGCAGCCCATCTTGGTTGCTAGGCCCCAAACTCCCCTCCTTTAACCATAATTCCCATCTTCACTGAGTCTAAAACTCACTCCCAGTGGTCTGAAAATTCTAAGACCCCCTCCAACCCCATGATCCCAACAGGATCTGTTGGAGCAATCCCAACTGCCACTTTCAACTAGAAATGAAAGGTCTGATCCTACCTCCACTCCCCACCCCCATCTCATCCCTCCTTTCCTCTGAGGCTGCTTCAGAAAAGAAACCTTTAGAATCCTGGGTAAGGAAAGGCTGGACCCGGATATACTGCTCACCCTACTCAGTATGGACCCACTGGTCAAGTATACAGGTTTAAAAGACAGAAGAGAAGGGAGAAATGAGCAAACTGGAGCCCCCAACACTAGCCCTGAGTAGGTCTTTGGTTCTGGCACCAGCCCCAGAAGCTGGCACAGCCCCAAGGCCCTGACACTGACCATCACAATATCATAACCGCCAGGGCAGGGCCCCCAACAAGTGACTTCCCAAGGGTAAGAATTCTCTCCTCCCTCTTGCAATGTGGTAAACTGCTGTACTGGATACAAACTTCCCTCCCTAGAGGGCCCAAGTCAGGTTAGGAAATCATGGTAATCTTCATCATTAGCTCCTCTTTGCGGTAAAAGCATACTGAGAAACCCTTCTAACGTCTCAGATTACCAAAGGTTTACCAAAATAAATAGGGAGGAACAAGAAAACTGGTTTGGGAAGAGGACTCCAAGGAGAAAGACTCTTCGGAATAGAATTCCACCCCCCACACACCATCCATTCATTCGACAAATATTTACTGATTACCTACAGTGTTCGCGATGATGTGGGTGCTGGGGATACAGTATATTGAACAAAAGAGATAAAAATTCCCTGCCCTCGGGCTTCCCTGGTGGTGCAATGGTTGACAGTCCACCTGCCGATGCAGGGAACACAGATTCATGCCCCGGTCCGGGAAGATCCCACATGCCGCCGAGCGGCTAGGCCCGTGAGCCATGGCCGCTGAGCCTGCACGTCTGGAGCCTGTGCTCCGCAACGGGAGAGGTCACAATGGTGAGAGGCCCTCGTACAGCAAAAAAAAAAAAATTCCCTGCCCTCCTGAGGTTTACATTCTAGAGAGGGGAGATCAACAACAAACATAGCTAATTAAACCATATTCTCTATCAGATGGTGTTAGCACCACAGAGAAAAATAAATCAGCACAGGCTGATCACGGGATGGGGCAGGAATGTGTTGCAATTTTAAATAGAGGTCAAAGAAGGCCTCACTGAGAGATGACACTTTAAAAAGGCCTAAAGGAAAGTAACAGGATGATCCACTGGCTATCTAGATCAAGTGACCAGATTCCCAGTTTGCCTGGGTCAGTCCCAGTTTGTGCTTGTTGTCGTTTATTAGTAGAGCTCCTTTTCTCTCTTATAAGTGTCCCAATTTGGATGATAAATTAGATGGTCACCCTATATCAGAGGAAGAGCATAGCAGGTCTGTGGATATGTGTCTGTGTGTTTATTTGAAGTCGTGAGATAATGTAGCATATGATCTTTTATCCTGTAAGATGGGAAACCACTGGAGTTTATAAAGAGAAGAGTGAAATGATCTGATACACATTTTAAAAAGATCACTTTGAATGTAGAAAGACAAGTGGGTAGATCTGTTAGGCTGCTACAATAACCAAGTGGGAGAGGATAGTAGCTTGGGCCTGGGTGGCAACAGTGGAGGTGGTGAGAAGTGATCAGATTCTGGATACATTTGAAGGTATGGCCGATAGGATTCATTGATGGATTGGATATCAATCCATCAATGGATGGAATCCATTGAGAGGAATCAAGGATAGCTCTACTCCAGGGCATAAGGCAGATGTTACAGAGGGATGATCCAGAAACCTAAAATAAAATCAGAGATAACTTGAAATGGCTCATGGGTCGAAAACACAGACTCAACCTGGGTAGGAAAACAGGGAGACTCAGTGGGAAAGGTGAACCCAATGCCCAAGAGAAGTATCAAAACGTTTAAAAAGAGGAAGCCATAAGTGGCTTCTCACTCAAAGAGGACGAAACAAAACCGTCTAGGAATTAGGGGGAAAAATGTCTCAGAAAAAAAAGATAAGCAGAAAAAAGCTTTAAGTTCTGGGTTTAGAGTTACAAAGACTCGGATTTGTACCTAAGGTCTTCTATTTGCTAGCTGTGACACTTTGGGCAATTTACTGTATTTAATCAACGTCCTATTTTAAGAGAAAAAAAGAGATGGAGGGTTGGGTAGATATGGGGGGTGGGGAGGGAGGACTGAGACAAACAATATCTACATCATAGAGTTCATGAGAGGATTAAACAAGCCAGTAGAATAAGTACCCAAGAAATCTCTGTCCCCTCCCTTTGCAAGACAAAGGAGGCTCAAGAAATGCCCTAATGAGCTCTAGTACTTAGAGAAACCAGGGTCTCACCCAAATGTTAACCTTTCCCCACTGTGTCCCAAAGCATATGATCTAAAAATTCAGTGACTACTCAAAGCCCAGGTCAGGGAGATACAGTCACAGAAACCCAGCTAGTTACCTGTGGGTAGTTCACTGTCCACCATGGCCACACGAGCCCAGTCCTCAGTCTCCAGTAAGGACCAAGGTCCTGGCTTGAAACTCTGGCTTTGCCAGTTAGCAGCTATGTTACTAACTTCTTTTAGCCTTTGTCCCCTCACCAGAACAATGAGGAGACCAATACCTACTTTTATGAGACTGATAGAAGGATTATATGAGGTAATACATGTAAAGGTTGCCTGCTTCTTATAAATTATGTCTCCTGACCTCCCCTCAAATGCTCTTATTGCCTCTCAAATATCTCCTTTACTCTCCCAATGTGCAGGACCTACCCAAGACGCCAAGGTTTCACCTTCATTCTCCTCACCCTCCTTTTTTGGGAGGTGGTGGGTATAATAGTGGAGAGTAAAACTTCCTATTCCAGAAGCACACAAAACACAAACAGCTTACTCCCTGAAAAACTTAACTGAAGTCCAACAATGATTCCACCAGGACCCCTTTCTCACTGCCATTTCCTGCTCCCCAATGAGGTCTGGGCAAGGGGCTCTGCTACGGTGTTTCCATTGTAAAGTAATATACACTCAGTAAAGGCTATTTGGAAAGCAGAAAAACGTGATCTGCAGATATGTCATTCAAACAGTCAGTCATATGTTTTTGATGGGATTAATCTCACAGCTTCTTCAGAGCTTGAGAGGGAAAAAAAAAACATTAATAGGACAGAGAAAAGAGATGTGGTGGTGATGTCCAGGTTTTCAAAAGACGACCAGCTCACTCTCCCTTCGCCTCCCTTGAAATTTTTCCACAGCAGCTCACTTGGATGAGGTGTTTCAGGCAAGATCTAAGCCCAAGGGGTCCCTCTGTGTTGTCCCTCACAGAATACGCCTCTGAATTCCCTCAGTTCACTGATCACAAACCCTGGTGATTTGGGAGAGACCCGGCGCTCTAAGGATACGAGGCGCGCTGCCCTTGAGATCGTATGTGAAGCCGACGAGACAGCTGACCTGCTCCTGTGTTTCGTCTGGCTTGGCTTTGTTGGGTCTGCATCACACGAGGCCCACCCTGACCATTGTGCCCTGCCGCAGCTGACCTCACCATGCTCTCCCTTTGGCCTCTGGTTCCTGAGCACCCACCCACTCAGCACTGGGCGCTACTAGGGGAAAAAACACAAACAGACCTGAACTTAATCTTGTGTTTGAGACCTTGCAAATTAATTATAGTCTACCCCAGCCCTCCCCACTTTTAAAACTAGGTGGGAGAATGGATGCATGCGTATACTCACCTAGCCAAGCATGCATACATGCAATCCAGTTAAATCATTACAGCACCTTCTTCGTGGTCTGCCCTTCAAAGTGGGATCATTTTGCTGCCTCACTCTCCCTCACAGTGCTGGAAATGCAGCCGAGATAAAATAGGTGCAGAGTTCAAAACAGTTTGAGATAAAGTCCAGATGTCTCTGGTTCTGCTTGAGGCCTAGGTAGCTCCCTGAAGTGCACAGTCAGAAGAGAAGGGAGATGGGAAGAAAGACTATAAAGGGAGGTCCAAACAGAACGCTTGAATAATATTAGCAAGATGAACATTTTGGAACGCTTTCAGTGTACTAGGTACTAGGCTAAGCATTGTAATCCATTATCTCAATTAATATCCACAGTAAGCCTCCCAGGTAGGCACTGAAATCATTCTCAGTTCATACAGGGGAAACAAAGGCTCAGAGATGAAACTTGACTAAGGCCACAGCTAGAAAGTTGCAGAATGGGGCAGCAGAAGGCCCAGGAAGCTGAACTCCAGAACATACACGTGAACCACTTCACTGTATCTCCTTGTAAAATCACCCACTGAGACAGCCATTTCTCCCTCCTATCCCCCAACTCCCACTCCCCAGAAGGAGGACGGTCCCTGGTCTGAGACCTAGTGGTACTAGAATGTAGCTCTCTCGCTTTCCTTCTGAAACCTCCAAAGAGCCCAAGAGACTGATAGAGGGAAAAGACAAAATGCCCTCCAGAGAAGGAGAGCCTTACTTAAGTCCTTGACTGTCCTCCAACGGGACTAGAAAATCAGAAAAATGAATCTCTGGTATGGGGAGGCTCTAGAGTCTAAATCTCCTTTTAAAATAAGTACAGCCCCTCAAAGTCATAGCAGGAAGGCCCCTCAGCTCTGCCCCAAAAGAAAAATAATGGTAAAGGGAGTGGAAGTGAAGGTGGGGGCAGGGGCCGCCGCTCTCATAAGAGCCCTTTGTGGTGGCTGCCTCTGAAAGGAGGTTTTGCTAGACAAGGTGGAACTTCTCAAGGTGACAAGCAAATGGTACAGCCTGAGCGGTGACCCTCTGCTCGCTTGCAAGCACCCCCTCCCCTCCGGAGGGCCAGAGCCTACACTGTCCCCGAAGCCCCACCCAGCGCCAGCACAAACCACGGCTTTCTAACTAACAAGGAGCAAAGGGGCTGGGGGGACGCAAGTGGTTTCCTGGGGGGAAGGAATCCTCAGAGCCCCTCAGAAAGTGCAGTAGCAACTCTCATTCCTTCTTTTTCTACTCCCACTCCTTCTCCAGGAAGAACAAGCAGCTCCTGTCAGCTCTGGCTCAGGGTGGGGGTGCCAACCAGCCCATCGGGGACAACCAGTCTGAAGGATAGTTTAGCCCCTCTCTCAAAGTCAGCCACCTCACCATCCTTTCTCCAGGTGGAAATGAAACAAGGAGGTAAAAACCAAAAAGAAAAGAGCCTCAGGTTTAAGGACAAAAAGAAAATCACAACAATACAGCAGGCATCTGACTCTGAAAGCTTGTGATCCCTGCCCTGTGCCATGAGCACTACACAGGAACAGATACTTCACTTTTTCCCTGTATCAGTGGAGAAGAGAGGACAGTCAACTGGGTCTGTAGGGCACAGAGGTGATTTAGAGGACCCGGCAGTATTATCTGTAGGACCTCTACCACCAAAGGGATTCTCTTTCACTCCCCATTACACGCTTGACAGCTGGGAACACAGCCCACGGCGGCTGTGATCTCATGGGCTCCTTGCCCCCGCCCTTCCTGTCCTCTCCACCCCACGTAACACACACACACACACACACACACGCACATACGCTCATGATAAGGGCCTGATCTTCATGACCTTAGGTAGGCAAAGATTTCTTAACAGGACATTCATAAAGGAAAAGATTGATAAATTGGACTACATCAAAGTTAGGAACTTCTGTTCATCAAAAGATACAAATAAGGGCTTCCCTGGTGGCGCAGTGGTTGAGAGTCCGCCTGCCAACACAGGGGACACGGGTTAATGCCCCGGTCCAGGAAGATCCCACATGCCGCGGAGCGGCTGGGCCCGTGAGCCATGGCCGCTGAGCCTGCGCGTCTGGAGCCTGTGCTCCGCAACAGGAGAGGCCACAGCAGTGAGAGGCCCGCGTACAGCTAAAAAAAAAAAAAAAAAAAAAAAAGATACAAATAAGAGAGCAAAAAAGCAAGCTATAAAGTGGGAGAAAATATTTGCAATACATATAACCAACAAAGGACTCATTTTCAGAATATTTGAAGAACTCTGAAAAATCAATAAGAAAAAGACAAATAACCCAACAGAAAATTGACGAAAGGCTCGGTCATAGCTAAGTGATCAATAATTACATGAAAATGTACAGAACCTCATTAGTCACTGGGGGAGTTAAAAAGCCACAGTAGGATACCACTACATATTCACCATAATGGCTAAAAAGAAAAGGCAGATAACACAAGTGTTGACAAGGATGTGATACAACCAGAACTCTCATATACTGCTTGTATGAGTATAAATTGATACAGTCGTTTTGGAAAACCATTTGGCAGTATCTACAAAATCTAAACATATGCATAACTATGAAGCAAATGGGTAAATAAATTGTGGAATAGTCTTACAATAAAATATTATACAGAAATGAAAATTAACAAAGTACAACTAACATGGATGAATTTCATTAAAATTTTGTTGAGTGAAAGAAGTCAGACACAAAAGAGTACATACCATATAATTCTACATATATGAAATTCAAAACAGGCAAAATTAATCTATCATATTAAAAGTCAGGACGGTGACCCTTTGGAGGCAGTAGGTACTGAGTACTGGAAATTTTCTAGTTCTTGATCTGGGTTCTGATTACACAGCTATGTTCATTTTGTAATTCTTCAGGCTGTATGCTTATGATATGGGCACTTTTCTGTATGCATCTTATACTTTGACTTTAAAAGTTTATTAATAGAAGAAAAACAATTTGGCAGTTCCTCCGAAAGTTAAACATAGAGTTATTATATGATCCATATAGTTATTATATTGCGCTCCTAGGTATATACCCAAGAGAATTGAAAACGTATGTTCATACAGAAACTTACACACAAATGTTCACAGCAGTTTTATTCATAATAACCCCAAAGTGGAAAATGACCCAACTGTCTATCAACTGACGAATGAATAAACAAAATGTGGTATATCCGTATAAGGGCCTATTATCCTGCCATAAAAAGGAATAAAGTACTGATACTTGCTTCAATGGATGGACCTTGAAAACAATGCTAAGTGAAAGAAGCCAGACACAAAAGACCACATACTGTATGATTCCATTTACATGAAATATTCAAGAGAGGTGAATCTACACAGAGACAGAAAGTAGATTCGTGATTTCCAAGAATGGGGGGAGTGGGGAATGGAAAATGACTGCAAGTGGATATAGAGTTTCTCTTCGGGGGTGATGAAGAGGTTCTGGAATTATATAGTAGTTGTAGTTAAACAACTTTATGAATATTGTAAAACCACGGAATTATATACTTTTGCTTTATACTTTTTTGGTAAATGTTATGGTATGTGAATTATATCTCAATTTTTTCGAAAAGATTTTTTAACAAAGATAAAGTCTCTAGTCTCCCACAGTCCTCTGCCTGTCCTCCACTCTATTCCCTCTGTCAGGAAAAGACTCTCAGGCTCCCAACAGGCCTGGACAACGTTCAAAGGACTTTAACACAGTCAGTGGAGCAGATTCCTGCCTAGTGGCTGAGTAACTGGCGTTATCACAGAATGGGGACAGAGCACGGGATCTAGAGTCACATGGGCCTAGCTTTGAAAATAAGCCCACCACTTACATATTCTTTTTATGATCTTGGCTAAGTGTCTATTAATCTCTTTGAGCCTCAATTTTCTCTCTATGAAATGAGTAGAATAATTCCTATCACTGAGGGTTGTCGTGAGGATTGTTAAATGAGATCATGGACGTAACATATTAATTCTGCTCTCTTGGAGTTCCAAGGAACCTCAGCTACCTGAAGGCAGCCAGAAGCACTTTAATTTGGCAAAACAGTGTGGGCTCTGGAGTTGAATTGCTTACACTCAGATCCCAAGTCCATTACTTTATCCTTCTAAGCCTTAGTTTCTCCAGTTATACAATGGGAATAAGAATACTACGTGCATTTTCGAGTAATTCTGAGGATTAAATGAGATAACGCATGTAAAGTCCTCACTACACTGTCTGGCACATAGAAGGCACTCAATAAATATTAACTGTTATTATTAATTCAGCCATTAATCAAAACTGTTGACTATGTCAGATAGTGTGCTGTGTCCTAAGGATAAGATGGAGTTCACTGCCTTCAAGGAGCTCATAGTCTGGTTGGGGAGTCAGACACATAAACAGATAATTGTTCTTACGGCTGGGCACACACTGGAGCCTTTGACTGTCAGTCAGCAACACTAGGTCTAAGGCATTATAAAACCAAGCTGGATACGTACGGGATGGTGTGGGGTGGGGGCAGCGGTGAACAGACTAACCACGAATTAACAGTAGACCCCTTCTTTTTTCTACAAATAGCCTACAAGAACCTAGATAAATAGGCAGGCAGACTTCGACTTCCTCTTCAGCATTGCTACTAACTGGCCAGGGGCTTAAGGGCATCTCCTGTATGTCTGTCTCCCCCTACTCTTCAAGTGGCTGGTTCCTTCTCATCTTTCAGATCTCAGATCTCAGTTCAAACGGAACTTCTCCTGGTCCCCTCACCATGTCATCTAAAGTATTTGTTCTTATAGCACTCTATTCTTTTTCCTCAAAACAGTCATAAGAATTTTCAATTATTTATGTTTACTTGTTTCCTTTCTCTCCCAGGAGACTGTGAGCTCCTAGAGTTCAGGTTCATTCAGCAAATATTTATTGAGTATCTGCTACATGCTAGGCTCTGAAGTATGTGCTGGGAATTCAGTTTGGGGGTACAGACATGGAGCTTATACTCTATATTTGTTGCAGAGATTTGGGATGGAAGTATATCCCAGTCCTGGCTGAGGACCTCTTCTGATTAGCCCAGTTAGAGACAAGCCCTTGGCTGCCAATCTCTCAGAGTCCAAAACGCAAGGGGCTGGTACTCTTGGGACATCTTAGTTCTTCCTTTTGCAGTCCCAGATTCCCATGCTCACAGTCCAGCAGAGCTTAAGCGAGGGCAAACATCACAACCTCAGAGACATTTCAGCAAGTTCTTTCCTTACAAAGCTATTCACATCAGCATTCTAAAAGCAAGAACAGTCAGTATCGGGCAAGGGACGTACTGTCTGGGATGGGGGTGGGATGGGAGGTGGGGATAGGGAGGCAAAAGGCTCCTTTTAAGTCCTGCAGAGGAGGAATAACTCGAGTCCTCAGCACTTTTCAAATTCAGTGCCCTGAGATTGCTGCTTCCCATAGTCTGAGCTTCTCTAGCATTGATCCTGACCATTCCAAGGCTGCTTCCTGCTAAAACCAGCCTGAGGTCTAGGGATGCTCCATTAGACTTTAGTAAATATATTCAGCAGCAAACTCTCTGGGGATAGGCCAAGAGAACATTCTTTTCCAGGATTGGGAGATAATAAAATTGAAAGGAATATTTAAAAAGCTGCCTCGAATTCTTTGTTAAATGAACAAGAGTGTACATACACACACACAAAATCAATCCTTTACTGATTGATTGATCAATCTATCAATCAGTGTGACTCTGAGCCCCTGGCCCCAGCTAATTAGACCAAGGGTGGACACCTGACCCAAGAGAAGTCAATCTCTAGATCAACCAGATTCTCTTCATTGGGTGTGTGACCCGAAAGCCACAGCATGGATGCTTAGCTTTTTGTGTGTGCTATGGACTCCTTTGCAGTCTGGTGAAGCCTGGGGACCCTTTTTAAATGCATAAAATAAAATATATAAGATTACAAAGGAAATAAATTAATTAAAATGCCATATTCAAGTATTTTTAAAATGTGGGGACTTCCCTGGTGGCACAGTGGTTAAGACTCCATGCTCCCAATGCAGGGGGCCCAGGTTCAATCCCCGCTCAGGGAACTAGATCCCATATGCATGCTGCAACTAAGAGTTCGCATGACACAACTAAGGAGGCCACGATCCACCACTAAGAGGAGCCCGCCTGCCGTAACTAAGACCCAGCGCGACCAAATAAATAGTTTTTAAAAATAAATAAATAAAATAAAATGTGTAACAGAATAATATATGTACTTCTTTATTAACACATTAAATTATAAGATCTAGTAGTAGGTCAAATAACCACCAGAATTTCAAGTAGTGATGAGTGTAAATTATATTTCATGATATCTGTAGCAACCATAAAATGATATGAAAATATCTGTGATTTCTATTGGTGACAAAGTAACAGATACTGCTAATGACATGGTGAATTTTGCTTACATTTGTTTATTTTTTTAATTGAAATATAGTTGATTTATAATATTGTGTTAGTTTCAGGTTACAGCAAAGTGATTCATTTATATACATATTTTTTCAGATTATTTTCCATTATAGGTTAAGATATTGAATATAGTTCCCTGGGCTATACAGTAAATCCTTGTTGTTTATCTGTGTTTTGTTTTTTGGTGTTTTTTTCTTTTAATTAAAAAAAATTTTTTAACAGATTTATTGGAGTATAATTGCTCCACAATGGTGTGTTACCTTCTGCTTTACAACAAAGTGAATCAGCTATACATACACACACACACCCATATCTCTTCCCTCTTGCATCTCTCTCCCTCCCACCCTCCACATCCCACCCACCCAGGTGGTCACAAAGCACCGAGCTGATCTCCCTGTGCTATGCGGCTGCTTCCCACTAGCTATCTGTTTTACGTTTGGTAGTGTATATATGTCCATGCCACTCTCTCACTTTGTCCCAGCTTACCCTTCCCCCTCCCCGTGTCCTCAAGTCCATTCTCTAGTAGATCTGTGTCTTTATTCCCGTCCTGCCCCTAGTTTCTGTTTATCTGTTTTATGTATAGTAATTTGTATCTGTTAATCCCATACTCCTAATTTACCCCTCCCACCCTCTTTCTCCTTTGATAGCTGTAAGTTTGTTTTCTATGTCTGAGTCTATTTCTGCTTTGTATATAGATTCATTTATATTATTTTTTAGATTCTACATATAAGTGATATCATACACTATTTGTCTTTGTCTGACTTACTTCACCAGTATGATATTCTCTAGGTCCATCCATGTTGCTACAAATGGCAATATTTCATTTTTTACAGCTGAGTAATATTCCACTGTGTGTGTGTGTGTGTGTGTGTGTGTGTGTATATATATATATATATATATATATATATACCACATCTTCTTAAACCAATCATCTGTTGATGGGCACCTGGGTTATTTCCATGTCTTGGCTATTGTAAATAGTGCTGCTATGAACACTGGGGTGCTTAAATCTTTTTGAATTACAATTTTCATCTTTTTGGGATACATGTCCAGGAGTGGGATTGCTGGATCATATGGTAGCTCTATTTTTAATTTTTAGGGAACCTCCGTACTGTTCTCCATAGTGGCTGTATCAATTTACATTCCCACCAACAATGTAGGAGGGTTCCCTTTACTTAACACCCCCTTCAGCATTTATTGTTTGTAGACTTTTGGATGACAGCCATTCTGACCTTGTTTACATTTATAATAGAGGAAATGCTAAATTTGTTACAGGTTAATGAAAATAAAGATGCAATCCCCCCCCCGCATCCAATTCATGAAACCCTGAATTCTAAGCATGAATTCTCAAGGTATCCATGGATCCCAGGGTGAAAAACTCCTGCTATAAAGACTTGCATTAGATAATAGTGCTTGCTTACTTAGAAAGGCCATGCAGACCCAGTCAGAGTTAGCAGTAAGGCAAGCCAAAGCCACATGTCAGTCAATAGCTTACAGGAGCAGAAACAAATCTGTCAGTGGGTCTTGAGATGAGCGATCTTGAGATCCCAGAGAAAGACGCTAACTTTCCAGTTCCTGTGAGACATGGTTAGGTATCCTGAAATTAGACACGGACAGATCTCCTTGTGCCTTTTCAATTTACCTAAGCTAATTGAAGGGATTTTCTTCCTTACAATTAATTACTGAAATAATTCTTTAAACAAATGAGTGAACTGAAACATGTTTATAATATACTATGTTTATTTGTATACATTAACATCCTACCGGATTATGAATTCCTTAAGAGTTCAGAGTATGTGTAATCTTAACTCTGTAAAGCCCGTAGCTGCTGATGTCCATGAGCTCGCTGGAGCAGATACTAACAATATCAAATGCCTCTGAGGAGGAGGGAAAGCTGCCTTTCTTCTGCCTATGTGGCTAAACCTGGCAGGCAAACATAGGCAGTTTAGATAGTGAGCTCATAGGAGCCTGACGAAATGGATTAGGATGAAAAATCAAGAAAGAGGTCCTGGTACCATCTGAATCATTGTAGAGCTCTAGGTTTAGGGAGGGCAAGAGCAAGTAAAAATATTTTAAAAGACAGTGAAAACAAATCAAATCAAACATCCAAATGAAAGTGTAAAAAATATTTAACGCAACACTGCAGTGACTACCAAAGTCCAAGCATGGCAAACCTGTTGAGGGTCATGCTCTTCAGACTTGTACCAGTGCCTGGCCCCCCTGAACTCTGAGTTTAAAGAAGGGCACAGATTCCAAGAAATCTGAGGTTCTAAGAAAAAAAAAATTCTAGATACAAAGTCACTTTCCAGAAAATCAAGAACCCGGCAGGCTTCGAGGTTAGGAAGCTGAAGTGCTAGCACGTGAATCGCTAGGCCTGAGTCACCTGCACAGTTCAGCTCAAAATATTCATTCACAACAGGGCACCTGCCTGACACATAGCTGGGGTGGTGACGGAGGGGTGTGACCCAAAGTTGTCCACTCTAAACTCCAGTGCATAGGGAAAACTAGGCAGGCCTAATGAGGCATTAAAGAGATGCCAGAAAAAGATGGAATACTAGGAAAAAAGTGGAGGTTAAAAGATACGCTTCAGGGCTTCCCTGGTGGCGCAGTGGTTGAGAGTCCGCCTGCCGATGCAGGGGACACAGGTTCGTGCCCCGGTCCGGGAGTATCCCACATGCCGCGGAGCGGCTGGGCCCGTGGGCCATGGCCGCTGAGGCTGTGCTCCGCAATGGGAGAGGCCACAGCGGTGAGGGGCCCGTGTACCGCAAGAAAAAAAAAAAAAAAGATACGCTTCAACCAGACCACAACTCAGAACAGGAGTGTGGTTGCACTATGGGGGAGTTGAGGGTGGTGGGAGAAGGGGGCTGGAGAAACAGAGAAGTGTGACTCTGCAGAGGGGTCAAGGCAGGCTTGATTAGGAGGGAATTTTCCTAAATGGATGTAATCAGGCTTGACGCTAAAAGCTGCTTTCTGAGCCTTTCTAGTCCCTCAGCCCAGGATTTCTGCATCCCTTGTCCACTCTCCCCGCTGTAGTCCAGGGACCACAGGGACTCGAAGATGCCTGGATCATTTCTAGGTACAGTACATATCACACTCCTTTGGATCTAGGTTTCACTGAAGAGGAGAGAATGCCCTGGTTACCTAATTAAGCGTTTCCTAACTGATACACTCTCCACTTCCTCGTAGGAAGCCATAATCTTGTGGGTTTAAGATTCCCACTGAGTTTGCTAAACCCTTATCCTCAGGTTCACTTAGGAGGCAAGAACAGGCAGCCCTGACACCAGGCTGACCCTAGGGAACAGAACAGCTACTCCAGGGTTCATCTCCAGGTGAGGGGACGAAGGAAGGACCAAATCTAGGCTCTGGTTACAGGGTATCTGCAACACCTGCTGATAATAAAACATTATCTGTCAAGGCTTTGGCCCTCCAACCCACCAAAACAGAGGAAGAGGGTGGGAGAGGAATTTATTCCCTGTGATGCCCACCCCAGGGGCCCCCCACCCCCACACCACCCCAAAGGCCACTAGCCAGAGTAGAAAGACACCTAAGGGAGAGTCTAAAGAAAAGACTGACCAAGAGATGTGAAAGGCTGTACTGGTCCCTTCCTAGAAAGGGAAGGTGGGCAGTGGATATGAGAGAAAAGCTAAGGAAACACTTGGCCAAATCAGCTTTCTTCCTTTCCCACTTCCACTGAATCTAGTTACAGAGGTGGCTTTTGTAAGATCTGTGGGAGAATAAAGCAGAGAATGGAAAGGAAATATTCAACTTGAATATGTTGCGTTTGAGATGTCTATTTGACTTTCAAGTGGAAATGCTGAACAAGCAGCTGGAAACACAAGTGTGGGGTTTGGGAAGATCTGGGCTGGAGATACAGGCGTAAAGATGGTATTTGAAGCCATGAGATTGAATGCAATCAGTCAGAGTGAAGGTGGGTAGAGAACAGAAGAGGACCCAGGACTGAGTCCTGGAGGGAGTGCAGAAGAGAAGGAATCAGCAAAGGAGCTTGTGAAGAAGTAACCAAGAAGTGGAAAATAAAGCCAAGAAAGTGCACAGCTCTGGAAGCCAAATGAAGATAGTGTGTCAAGAAGGGTGACCCGCTGTATCAAAGGCTGCTTGTAGATCAAAAGAGATGAGAACCAAGAACTAACTATTGGACTTGGCAGTGAGAAAGTCAGCAGTGACCTTTTCAAGAACAGCTTTGGTAGAGTGAGAGTCAAACCCCACTGAAATGGTTTTAAGAGAGAACAAGAGAGAAAATGAGCATCATGAAAATAGACAGCTCTTAAAGGAGTTTTGTAGCAAAGGGGGCAAAGTAGGGTAGTGATTACTGGGCAAAGCAGGGTATCAAAAAATAATAGCACATTTGTATGCTAATATGATAAACTTATAGAAAGCAAAAAGTTAAGAGAGGGGAGAATTACCGGAGCAATTTCCTTGATAGGTAACATGGAATCTAATTGCACAAATAGAGGGACTGCTTTTAGATTGGTAGATGGCTAATTTATCTATGCAAACAAGCCAGTATATGAGGGTATATGTGCTAGCAGTAAGTAGAAGTGGTGGCGTAAGTCTGTTACCATTCACTTCTTATTGATTCTTCTTTTTCCCCCAGCAAATTAGGAAGCAAGGTTAAGGTGATAGGGACTTAAGGAAAGAGAAGAAGGTATGAAATAGTCATCTAGAATGATGGGAGAGTGAATGGATTAGGGAAATATAATATGACTGCCTGGCATTATTAAGGGTGCACTTGAAGTTCTTGGTCAAGAATTTAAATTGAAACTAGTCAGCATGCTTGTTTGTTTGTTTTTTTTTCTGACTATATCTGGCTGCATATGCAGGTATGGGAGAGGTAGAAAAGTTGGGTTTAACTGTGTATGACACAAGAGATGGGTAACAGAATCAAGAGTGCATGCAAGGGGGCTTCCCTGGTGGCGCAGTGGTTGAGAGTCTGCCTGCCGATGCAGGAGACGTGGGATCGTGCTCCGGTCCGGGAAGATCCCACATGCGGCGGAGCGGCTGGGCCGGTGAGCCGTGGCCGCTGGGCCTGTGCGTCCGGAGCCCGTGCTCCGCAACGGGAGAGGCCACAACAGTGAGAGGCCCGCGTACAGCAAAAAAAAAAAAAAAAAAGAGTGCATGCAAGGAAGTGATTATAATGATTGACCATAGAAGCTGGGTAAGGAAAGGAAGCAGGACATCAAAGGAGTCAAGACAATGAAAAGGAGGGTAAGGTCAATGGACTGGAGGTCTCTGTGGAATTAAAGGAATGTTGAGTCGAGGTAGAGAAGGAGAGCTGGAATGATAAGAAAAGGAAATGGTTGGAAAGTAGGATGTATAAAATTGAGATTACGGAGGGGTTGTGATAACTGGTGACGACAAAGTCCAGAGGAGACCCTAGAGCAGCTTCTAAGCAGTGGCACTACTGACCCTTTGGGTTAGACAGTTCTTTGTCATGGGGCCCATCCTGTGCACTACAGGATGCTGAGCATCATCCCTGGATGTTACATACTACACTAGATGCCAGCAGCACCCCACCACAGATGGTGACAACCAAAAATGTCTCCAGACATTTCCAAAGGTTCTCTGAGGGCACAACCTCCCCTTGTTGAGAACCAGTGCTCTAGAGTATGTCCACAGTAATCAGTGAATGAGACAGAGCAGAAGTCAAGGTAATCAGAGAAGACTGGAGAAAGTGGTGGTGAGTCAGGAGCTAAAGTCCCCAAGAAATGAGTTGGAATGACTCAGAGTCAGTGCGTTACAACAACAATGAAGAATAATGGATGATATAATCTTATGACACGAGATTCAAAGCCAGGCTTTTTAGGGAAGAGGAGGGAGAACAGTCGGAAAGCAGCAATTAGAAGCATGGAGGACACGCATCCCACCTTCAAACTCAGTGGTAAGAGGACTATGGGAGAAGAAATGGCTACCATGTGAGAGGGGTGTAAAAAAGAAACATCCTCAGGGGAAAGCCAGGTTTCTGAGCAGGAAGGAGAAAGAAATGCCCAGAGAAGAGACTGAAGCTAAAGAAGATTCTGCTGCTGATGTACTATTAATTCCAGAAGGTACAGTGGAAGGGTTCAGCAACTGGGGAAGGGTGGGAAAAGAGGACAGAATGGAGAAATGCAAGATGTGCTCCTCAAACTGGAAGGTGGAATCCAGTGGAAGGTCCACTAAGGGGAGTGGTGTTGCAGAGGACACAAATCTTCAGAACAGAAAAGAAGGAAGCCTCTGTTATCCTGGCAGGAAGGTGGACACAAGGTAACAATCTGCTGGGAATACAGCACATGCCACTAGGAGTCATGCTATAATTACCAACCGGAGGCTAGAACTAGTCTAGAACAAAAGGATAGATTTCTAAGCTCCAAAGAATAGCACCAGCTTTAATATTAGGAAGTCAACCAAACAGACACATATCTCTCAAGAGATGAGAACAGGGTTTTCAAGAGTCCAGGAGCTAAGGAAACTTTCAAGAACGGTGAAGCTTGTGTAAGGTTAGTGAAGATAGGCCTAAAGACCTAAGTAGAACTCTTGGGGCCCATTAGGAAAGTGCCTTCCTCATTAGATTAGAAATTAGGGCGATCTAAGAGGGCCAGAGGAGCTCTAAAGAAGCAATGAAATATGGCCAAGAGTCCAGAGGACTTGATCTCGTGCTTACACTCTGGAAGAGAATTAGAATTTGTAAATTCCCGGAGGGACTGAGAATTATCCCACCGGCAACACACCCACCAAGCCAGACAAGACTGAGGAAAGGAACAAGGACCAGTGGGCACCGGAAGCTAAACCAATCAACCAGTCTAAGAAGAGGCAAAGAACTCTATCAGGATAAGGAATTGGTGCTGGGTAAACTCATCCATTTATTTTTCTTCCTTTTAAAAAGATTACAGAGAAACGTACTGACTTAACACTTAAGTTTACACTTAACCCAAGTTTAAACACTACAGAAGTATATAAGTAAAAGACTCCCTCTCTTCACCTCCAGTCCATTCCTCAGAGGTAATCACTGTGAACAATTTGGTGTATATCCTCCCAGACATTTTTCTATTCTTATATAAACATACACAGAGGCGATTTTCCCCCTAAAATGGGATCATATTACACATATTTTTATGCATTTTTCTTTTTTCACTTAATAGTATATCATGGCCATCTTTTCAAGGTATAGACAGGTCTACCTCATTCTTTTTAATGGCTTCTTTGTACTACATTGAACGGATAAACCATACTTTTTCTTATTTACATAACAGTAGGCATTTAAACTGTTTCCAATTATAAAGAACGCTACTTTGAACATACTCGTGTATATCTTTGCATGTTAATAATTCTACAGATTACATTCCTACCTGCTGGATTAAAGGATATATCTGATACTGCCAAAAATTGCGCTCCAAAACTAATGTATCAATTTACCTTCCCACTAGAATTGTATAAAGAATGCCCAATTCCCCACACTCTTGCCAAAACTATAATAATCTACCTTAATTTTTACCAACTGATAGGAGAAGATCGCATTCTTGTTTTAATGTGAACTCCTTTTTGTTTTGTTTGTTTGTCTGTTTAGGTAGGGAAGGATATTTCAGTGTAATGATAAGGAGAACTAATTTCAAATCCATTTATATACATGAACATTGAACCAAGGGATGCCATCTTTATTAATAATACTGATTGCTAAATGGAAAGAAATATGAGAATAATAATTATACACATAACCAGTACCTTTGAGGGTTTATGATGTGCCCAGACACTGTGAAAAGTACCTAAGTATATTATCTTATCAAGCTCTTACATCTCTATAGGGTACATTAATATACCCATATTACAGAAAAAGAAACTGAAGCCAGATAGGTTAAGTATCTTTCTCAAAGTCACACAGCTAGTAACTGAGTAGAACCATGCTTTGAAACCAGATCACTTGACTCTGCAGCCCCCACTCAGACGAGTTAAGTAACTTGCTCAAGCGAAGTTGCACAGCCAGCAAGTGGTGCAGTCAACCCAGACTGTCAAACCCAGGCCTGTCTAACTCCAGAGCACACATATGTAAGGTGTTTGTTTGTTTAGTAGAACTTGCATTATTTATGTGAATAACGTAGTGATGGTGTGGGGAATAATTTAGTCCTAAGTAAATGTGGGGTTTTTTTGTTTTGTTTTTTTGGTTCTAGTTTTGGTATTTTGGGTTCTGTTTTGTCTAAGGTTTAAAAAAAAAAAAAGTACTGAGATTGCCTTGGCTGAACTAACGGCAGAGCCGCTCAGTGCGTGACTCCAGGGCATCATACTTTATGTGAACAGAACTCACTGGAGTTGTGCAGTACACGACCTGCAGGGCCAAATGTGGTGGCCCCAGGACCAGACACAGACTGACTAAAGGAAAAGGGATATTTCTCCCATAATTAGGCCAAAAGAGCTAAGGGAAACAGAGTGGCCCCTAGTGGCTCAGAACGGTGTTAACAACCACCAAAGTCTGGCTAGAAATCTCCAGAACTGCTGAACTAGGGTAGTTGCTGTAGTGAAATCAGGAGATATGAAAACTAATTGCTGCTCTCTCTACCTAGAGGGCTCCCTTATAAGGGAGTGCAAGATATATCAGGACTACTCTTTATAGAACAAATGGTTCCCTAGGGAACAAAGGGGAACAGAGGGTAAGTATCACCCACATCTTGGGTCTCAAGAATAAGATGCCTACAGAATAATGAAGAAAGGAAAAGAAAATTATTTTACTAATCTAGAGAAGGTGGTAGAGAAGAGGGGATACATAAATAGACTCAAGACTAGATAGTCAGTCCTGGAAACTTCTTAGCAATCTTATAAAAGGCACCGCCCCCTCCAAAAAAAAAAAAAAAAAAACCTAGAAAATTAGGAGAACCTTGAAAATGTTCTCAAGGGGGAAAATGATGCTAAAAGAAACCCAGATGTGGTGAATATAAAATGAATGGAATTTTGGATTCATTCCTACTGTCAGCCTCTCTTAGAATTGAGGCAAAGGCAATTGCAGACTTGGGAAGAAAGGCTTAACTTGACCAAATTAAAATGGCCTAAAGCCATGAAGAGACCATGGGTAAAACAGAAACATACATCAGCTGGGCAGAAGATGGGCCTTGAGAATCAGCACAGTAACTGAAAGAAATGGAGCAGATTCAGCCAAGGTAAATATGATTATAGTATCAATCACATGCTTGATTGAGAAGCGGATATTCTGGTTAATCATATTTTCTGCTTTAATATTTACCATTTGTAACATATACAGATTATCAATTTTCAAAGAATTCAAAAGTATACTGTAAAGTAAAAATAACAGTAAAATATAAGACATCTCATAATCTTCTAATGATATGGGGTGTTTATCAAAAGTATCCATCATCACTATTGCCTAAGGCTTGTGCAGAATCTGCTCTCTGTTACTGACGTGTCAAAAATCTAGCTAAGAAGAAATAATCTAGAAAGATGGAGATGGCACCACATAGGGAGATGACAATGCCCAGAGGGTTGAGACATGATCTTTTTCAGTTCAAAGGACTTAGTACAGTAAGAAGCATGATGAGTGATAATAGCAATGGGACAGAGGAAAAAGGTCACATTCGTTTAGACAACTCACCGGACTGTCAGTTCTCTGAGAGCAAGGACTTTGTTTTGGTCACTGCTCTATCACCGCACCTAGCACAGTGACCGGCACACAGTTGGCACTCACAAATATCTAAAGAAGGAATAAGTGTTGTTCTGTTTAATATGCCCCTTTCCCATTCTCTCAAAAAATATTTCTGGGAAGAAAGAATGAATGTTGTTTGCTGCGTCTAATATCCTTTTCCACATTCTCTACTTAGGGAAATTCTTACCCTTCAAGGTCCAGCTCAAATTTCTTCTCTTTCTCAAAGTCTTCCCTGATCCCTTCCTGCTGCCCACAACCCTACCTCCTTCAAAGAGCCAAAAATCAAACCTACTTTATTCTTTTCTTCCAGAGCACATTAGTTCGACCCATATTTGCTCTCATTTCATTCTGCACTGCATTACAGTTCAGTATATACACGTCAGGGGCCCTTCCACCGGGTTATAAACTCCTTGGGGGCAAAGTTCTGGATACAATTATTCTTGAACCCCCACCTTCTAACATAATACCTTGCAAATAAATAGTCATTACCTAAATGTCTGCTAAGTTTAATAAAATAGAATTATATTCTTGGTGTCTAATAAGAAGGAAGCATATAATAGGTGCTCAAGAAATGTTTATTACATGAATGAACTGAAAGAAAGATAATACCAACAAAAAGAAAGTTCCCTGCCTCAAATCCCAGGGCTGGGAGGCATCATGCCTTGAAGTTAGAGAAACGGTCTCTTTCCTGCCTGGTTCATGTGCCCAGTATTGGGCATTCTGGCACCGAAACTGTAGAGATAAGTTTGGGGGAGCTCCAGGAAGAGTCACATAACTGACTTGGGGTGAGGGAGGAAAGGATAAAAAAGGAGTGATTAGGGGCTTAAGCCAGGCAGATGGCCTATGACGTCTGAGACTGGACATGATAACCTTCTGCTAACATTGGGAGAGTGTAAACACCCAAGAGGGGAGGAATTGTTTAGCCTGGTCCAAAGAGCTAAAAGTAGGAGAAAGGATGAAACAAGGAATGGAAGATCAAAGCCCTGGGACAGGAAAGCCAACCAGGAGAGACACTGCTCTCCCTGGACTGAGAAAACAATGTCATATACATTTTCAGATATCAGCAAGTGTTATTATCCTCATCTCCAGGCCTAAAGGAGGTCTACAAGCAGACGGATTACTGAAACTAGAACTGAAACCTAATATCAAAGAGCCTATGCTTGGAACAGAAAGTCCTTTTACCATTATGCAAAATATAGTCCCATACTCAGTGTTATTAAAGCAGTGTCCAAAAAAACCACTGCTTCAGACTGCACCCGTAAGTAAAAGCACCTCCAAGAGAAGATGAAAGAAGAAACGGTAAAGAGAAAGAGATCAGCAAAGCAACGGGCCTGGAATCCCGTCGTTCAGTAAAACACATGAAATCTCCCATCTGTGCTCTAATTCGCTATTTTCCATTTTACTCTAACAAAGTCATCTCTCAAAGTGGAGTGTGCTGAAAACATATTCATTACTTCCTATGCCCAATCCCCTCCAAGTCTGCCTGCCGGCCTCTCAGAGAAGTATTAGTGGGCTTTAATGCTGCCTACAACATTCATAGTAAGTGCAGTGAGTGGCAGAGATAGAGAAGATATGGTTTCCTGCTTCAAAGAACTTGCAATCTACTTGAAGAGACAAAATATAAATATGTGAAAATAGCCAGAAAATAATTGCAAAGAAACATTTGATATATGCAAGGAAAGAAGAAAAATATATCCTGAAGAAGAAAAATAGAAATGGACTGATTGAAATCAATATATGGGTTTATAAAAGCTCGAAGGAACCTTATGGGATAGTCTATCAAGATTGCTCACTGACAGATGAATTAAACAGAAGCCCAGGGAGCTTAAATAATATGTCCAAGTGACAAATAAGTGGAAGAACTGGAATTCAAATCAAAGTAACACCACTGTTCATTGCAGCATTCATTACAGTAGCCAAGTTATGCAAGCAACCTAAGTGTCCATCGATAGATGAATGGATAAAGAAGATGTATATATATATATATATATGGGTGTGTGTGTGTGTGTTGGAATATCATATATATAATGGAATATTATATATATAATGGAATATTATTCAACCATAAAAAATAAAATCTTGCCATTTGTGACAACATGGATGGAACTAGAGGGTATTATGCTAATTGAAATAAGTCGGACAAAGATAAATACCGTATGGTCTCACTTATATGTAGAATCTAAAAAGCAAAACAAACAAACAAAACAAAATGAAAACAAACTCATAAACACAGAGAAAAATGGGTGGTTGCCTGAGGGAAAAGGGGTAAGGGAGACAAAATAGGTGAATGGGATTAAGAGGTACAAACCACCAGTTATAAAATAGATAAGCCATGGGGATGTGATATACAGCATAAGGAATATGGTCAGTGATATTGTAATAACTTTATATGGGGACAGAGGGTTAGTAGACTTATCATGGTGATCATTTCATAATGTGTGCAAATGTCAAACCATTATGTAGCACACTTGGAACTAACGTAATACTGTACGTCAACTATATTTCAATAATAATTTGAAAAGTCAAAGTATTCTGACTTCAAATCCAGGGCAGATGACAGGAACAAATGCAGAGAAGCAAGAATTAGCAATGCCTGTAAGGAGGAAGGTGAGCAGATTGGCTTAGCTGTGACAGAGGGCCTGTTTCATAGAGTGCTGAGAACTAAGAAGCCCTTGTCTATTCCCAGATAACGAGTGGCTCCATGTGAGACCCTACTTCTCTCCCTCCTCAGGAACACCCACCATATGTTAGTGACAGGGGCCCTGCAGGACTTCCGCATTTCCCACACAGCATGTCCTGCTCTGAGACCTTATCTTCTAGCAGTCACCATTTTTACTCCCAGATGCCCGCTAGTCCTGAGGGCCCCAAAAGCTCCAAGATACACATATGGCAAAACTAACCCAGAAGCTACTCCACATATGAACTTCTGGTTCTGCTCACAACCCCACCCTCCTCCTTTGCCCCCACCAATGCTGAAGAAACCAGATGTACAAATGGTTAACGGAGAAAAAAAATCCCACCCAGACCACTTGAAACGCGGCTAGCCTGGCTGGGCTTCGAGTCCACTCAGCGACTGCTCCATGTCTGCTATTTATAGCCTCTGGGTGCCCAGCCCGGCTTCCAGGTCACTAATTGTGGCCCAGCCCCGAGCCAACCCCCACTCCTCCCCCGCCCTGCAACACAGGGAACGAGAAGCAAACCCAGCTCTGTCCAGCCCAGGAAGAACAGCCAGGAGTGAGATCTGAATCCAAGACCCTATATTATATGTCCCGCGGAAGGTATCGGAACTGTCCCAAAGGGTCTGCCCTCGTACTGCATATCGTGGAGAGCTGAGTTGTATCTCTTCCTTCTATAGCAGGCATCCCTTCCTGAATTCTTCAAGATCATCCAAAGTTGAATCCTGAGTTCAGCCTAATCCATTCAAACACTAGAGAGGGGAGGACATCAGCCAACAGTCCATAAAGAGCATATCTCTTTGAGTAAGTGTCTAAGCATCCATGGATTGGCAGGCTTGCCCCTTCTTAGGGTCTATTTGTTAGATTATCTACCCATGTATTTGAATTACTACGCCACAACAAGGCAAGTACCCGAGTACTTTTTAGTTTTATTAGAGTTCTATGTATTAAAAATCCCTTCTGACTCCAAGACGCTATTACTTGAGTATTATTCCATAATGCAGATGATTCTGAGGCGGACAATGACCATTGTTTGATATGTGAAGCTTTGTGAAGTCACCCTGAGTGGAGAAAAGGGGTTTTGGGTTTTTTTTAAAATAAAGGCACAAAGATTAATGACAAAAAGACTTGGCAAAAAGACTCGGTGAAGCTTTCTGTGTTGGACCTGTATCTGTGCCGCACTGGGACAACCGCCAATGGGCCACATTCTCAACCATCAACTCTAATCTGAAGCCTTGCCTCCATCTCAATTAAACCTGACCATTGTCAATGATGTTCACATTCAGAGCAAAGGATTACAACTAGAAGTAAAAGAAGAGGTAAGGGCTTAGAATAAAAGTGAGAAGTCTCCTTCCTTTCCTGGTGCTCCAGTGCCTCGACTACGGTTACCATCCTTCTCAGACAGCCCAACAAGTTCCCAGCCCTCTATATCCTTGACCGATACTGCCCAAGACTATACATCCCAATGTCAGTCTTCTCCTTCTCACTTTGGGGTTCATTTGGGCCACTGGGTAATATGCCATAGATTCTGATTATTGGAGCCAGAACCAGAATGCTGCTGTGCTATCTCATCATCACCCACAAATACCAATTCCCAGCCCCAAATGGCCCCAAATCTTTCCTCCCAAGACCACAAGGGGGAAAAAAGTTTCCAAATTAAAAAACTAAAACTGGCAACAAAGGTGCCCCATGGCGGTAACCTTTAAAATTGGCCATTAAAGTTTATAAGTCAGACGGGCACCAACATGAACGATCAAGAAGAGAAAAACAGCCCCCTCCCTTGGGGACCTGGAGCCACAGCCTTCCCCCTAAAGCCACAGAGCTGATGTCACAAGAAGGGCTTGCCACCGTCAAGGGCTCTCTGTGTCCTGACTACAACCACTCACAATGTAGGCAGCCTCTGTGTGCTGGAGGTGGGTGGGTGTCTGACTGAGAAGAAAGGAAACAGGAGGGGCAAGGAGGCATGGGTTGGGGGTATATAGGAGGTAGGGAAAGGTGAAAAGGAGGAGAAAAACAACAAACAACAAATCTCCTACCATGAGGGTTGCCTGAAATTCCCAGGTCAGGAGGGGACAAGCCTGTCAGCCTGCCTAGGACAGTTGTTCTCGACCTTTTTTTCCCACCCCAACACATATGAGGCATACCAAGTATTTTCATCAGTAACTACAGGTCATTATGCAATGATCCTAACCATCCTGGGGTTGGCGGGGGCACATATTGGAATTTTTTTTTTGGTAAGGGTATGAATGCTCGGAAAAGCCTCCAAATCATTCTGATCACCTCCCCTGGGGGCTATGTACCCCCTATGAAGAATCATCGGTTTAGAGAGCCTACTTCTCCTTCCCTCCCTCCCTTCCTTCCATGTATTCAACAAATACATTTTGAGAGCTTACACGTGCCAGGCATTGTTCTAGAGGCACTGGGTAGATGGCAATCCCTGCCCTCATTGAGAATCCATGCCTTCACAGAGGAGGAAAACAACATAATAAAAAGGTAAAAAGTAAAATCTGGGGTACACTGGGTAATGATAATTACTAAGGAGAAAAACAGAGCAGGGAAAGGGGACAGAAAGTACTGGTGCTGGTGGGGGTGGGTGGAATTTTAGATAGGGTGGGCAGGAAGTCCTCAACTAGAAGGCACAGGGAAAAGGCCTGGAGGAAGAGGAGGAACCAGCCATGCAGGTATCTGGGGAAAGAGCATTCTTAGCAGAGGGCCCAGCGAGTGCCGAGGGCCTGAGGTGGGACACACGTCTAGGATGTCCAAGGAAGACTAAGGAGGTAGCCACTGAGGCTGGAGCCCACATCCCACTGTTCACATCAGAGTTCTTCCTCCACCTCAGATCCTGTGGCTCTGATCACCCGTTGGACTAAATTGTCGAAGCCAGGAACGTGATCACAAGCAGAAAAAATGTAAATACCTTGGTGAAAGGGGGCACAGGTCAGTAGGTAAGATGAGCTTAGTATTAAAGTCTTTCTCATTATTTAAACAGCTCAGAGTTCTTTTAAATAAAATCTCATCCATTTGCACAAAATCCCTCCAAGGAACAAAGGTCATATCCCCTTAACTAAGGACCAGAGGGAAAAATGGCTAGCTCAAAATCATTTGTTAAATGATTTTAAAGCTAGAAACTGGAATAGAATTTACTCTTGATACCCAGTCCGATGCTCCATTATTCATCAGATCATAGCATATTAAAAACTGGAGAGTCCTTAATAGATTATATTATGCATTCCCCTCATCTTACACAAGCAGCAGCTACCAAATTAGAACCCAGGGCTCTTGGATAAGGGTTAACACTCCTTAGAAAGCAAAGGAGGGGGATAGTGCAGATTTTAAAAGAAGGGACCATTTCTCTCAAATCTCACATTTCTAGAGTCTCTCCTGCAGAGGGAGGTGATGGTGATGACATTAGGATTACCGAAGACTAAATAGTGTTCTCTGTCCCCTGACCCCTAGAAAAAGTCTGTTATCTCCACATGCGAGGCCCACTCCCCTTTACCTAGCTCTCTTCAGCCCAAATGTCCTTTGTGAGACAGAGCCTGGCCAAGCCAGTGGGCCGCAGGTCTGGAGGCCAGATGAAGTCTACAGCATGGATACAGATACATACACACACACAGACCCACACAGTCAGGGGGAAGGAGGGAAAAGGAAAGCACACACAACACAACACACCAGGGCAGCTGCAGAAAACAACTGCTTGTTAAGTTAAAATTAAACTCTGCACAAATATTGACCTTTGGAGGGGACAGAAACCGGTCCCATATTTACCAGTTTTATAAATGGGACTGACCACAGCTGCCCCACGCGCTTGGCCAGCATGATGGCAGGATGGGGCGAGGCCATGCTTTGGGGGTGGGGGATGAATGAGAGGGGCAGGAGACGTTTTAAACACTCTCTTAAACGTAGTTACTACTGGTAGGTCAAAGTTCCCAGAAGCCTTAAAAGAGGAATTTCTAGGAAAGCAAATAAGGCAGTCTCTGAAAGTGGGGGGTCAGAGAATTAGGGATAGAGAGGAAAAAGGAAGTGTCAGAGAGAAAAAATTGCTAAAAATAGTAAGAAATATAACAGAGATTGAAACTGAATGGAGAAAACACTGGGGAGCTTATCCTTTTGAACCCTGGCCCTTGGTCAAACCAAGAGTCATAAGGTAGAAGACCAGGTGACCAACTTAACCCAGTGGAACAATCTAAACTGACTTGGATTGAGTCTTGGCTCTGCTGCTTACTTGCTATGTAACCTTGGGAAATGCAGGGACCCCAGCTTCTTCATCTGTAAAATAGGGGTAGTAATATAAAAACATTGTCCTAATTCACAGAGACCACAACCAGAAGACAATGTAAATGTAAGCACTTTGCCAACTATAAATACCACACAGATATAAATCATTACTTTTATTAATTCTATTCCAGCTAACTATGCACCTTTATGCTCCAAACTGGCCAATAAACTGCAGTCTCTCTAAGAGCAAAGTCAGGAGGGGTCAGAAGGGAGAGCCTGAGCTTCCCCTGAACTTGTTTAAAAGCCTCCTAAAGGCATATACCTAACCCTTCCCTTGCTGCAGGATGACAGGGAGGCCAGCTTGCTGAAATAGTCCCCGAAAGCCACACTCACAGCTGCAAAAGGCCTAGATAAGCAGGAGGAGAAAGGACTCATCAGTATTATTTCCCTGAAAGCTGATCTCTGGCAACCTAAGGTTTTGCAGGAACAAACATCACAGACGCTGGGCAACTTAGTTCTGTTCCAAACTCTGATGCCTTCACCCTCTTTTATCCTTTCCTTTACACACATGACTTTCATGATCAATAATAATACACATAAAAGGCCTGGATCTAATCTCTACACAGGGCATGATAACACCCTCTCCCCCAGTTGTGCCACCAAGAATCACAATTCTGAAAGTATTTCAACTTTGAACAATACATGAAAAGATTTTGCTGAAATTCGTCACCAGTTTTATATAAAGCTCCTGTGCCTTTATGTGGTACACTGTTTACACTGTTTATACTCCACACCTTAAAAGCATGGGGTAGACAAGCGTCTATCACTTACGGCACATGAGAAAGGTAGTGATGAAATTAAAGTCCTTTACCTCCTCCTCTGTACTAACCAGACACGTCACTAGTATCTTCCAACTCCGCTTCACTTGTTCAATGTTTTACCTTAATATATTACAGTTTATATTGTTAAACGTGTGTCATAAAACATAAACAATGTACAGCACAACCATGTCAGCAATTCAGGAGGAATTTCCAACGCTGCAGTCTCTGTGGTCACAGGACAGGAAGATGTTTTTTTTTGTTGTTTTTTTGCGGTACGCAGGCCTCTCACTGCTGTGGTCTCTCCCGTTGCGGAGCACAGGCTCCAGACGCACAGGCTCAGCGGCCATGGCTCACGGGCCCAGCCACTCCGCGGCATGGGGGATCTTCCCGGACCGGGGCACAAACCCGTGTCCCCTGCATCGGCAGGCGGACTCTCAACCACTGCGCCACCAGGGGAGCCCAGGAAGATGTTTTTTATTTGGTGCACCAAACACATGCTGAGGCAGAGACTCCAAACAAGTTGGGGAGGGGGAGACAGGAAAGAAAAGGGGAAGAGAGTGGGGAAATTACACTCCACGTGGGGAACCAGCTTCCCTGAACTGTGATCCAAGAACTTATTTTAAAATGGAATCTTTGTGAATTTCTATAACCCTCTTCCTATGGCTTTATCCTTCTGCAGGGACAAAGAGAAGTGATATGCCCCCAGGTCCAGCTGCTCAGGGCCTCTAAGAGCTTTTGTTATTCTTTCATAGAAACGAGTTCTCTCCTCACTCCCCCCACCCCCCTTTCCCATAGGCAAAGGACTCCTCCTCTGTAAGTTTTAGTTCCATCTTCCGTGAACTTTGGAGGAGCCAAGCTAGCTGAGCTAGCGGACCTTCTCTGCAGGAGCCTAAGATTCCTTACCTATTAAGCTATACCCAGAACTGATATTGTTTTCAAGTATTCCCTACTTCTAGAAAAAGGGAAATAGATGTTACCGTAATTAAGAGTGTCATCCATTTAATACTCCAAAAAAGTCCATCCTCACTCTAAGTGCCAGTGCTCCCAGGAGAAGCCCTGAACAGAACGTGTCAAGTCTGTCACTCTTCAAGATCCTCCTGCCTCAATGCTCTCATCCAAATAAAATCAATGCTTTAGATAGGGAGGTATCTAGGCTTGGAAAATGGTACAGGAGCTGGAAACAAGTATCTTCAAAAGCAAACTATTCTTAAGGAGAAAATCACAGCTAAGTAAATCTCCAAGAAAATAATAAAGGGCACAATGGGACAAGCGATTATTATCCAGCAGTTAGAAGTGACATGTCCAAAGACGCTTGACGAGGGGGTCTCTTGACCCTCCACCCACAGCTTCACCTGTGAGACCCTGGCGATCCCCTCTCAGACTAAATTCAGGCTGCCCAAATTCAACGGAATGCAGCAAAATGCAGCCCCACTTAGGATTTCTCGTTGAATACTGCTTGTTTCAGTGATCTCCTGCTCTCTCCTAGCCAAACTGAGAGACTGACCTCTCAGAGCAGCCCCTGAGCAGATCACGTGCCAGGGCAGATTCCCACTTAGAATGCCTTGGCTTGACCAAGCAAGCAAAATGTCTTTCTTGGGGGCTTCAAGACAGAAGGGCACTTTAATATCAAAGATGACAGCTCCGCAAATGCTCCAAAGGCCTATTCAGGCCTTTGAGCAATGCTTATTCAGGCCTAAGAAATACAAAATGAAGCCAAGGTCCCCAGAAATGCTCTGATGTAGCCCAACAGTAAGGTCAAGACGGGGACTCTTACACAGGGCCTGGATAAGGCTGGGAGCAAAGTGAAAGCTCAAAGAAGGGACCCACAGACCTAGAGAACAGCTCCATACACAAGTGCACATCTATTTCCTGTCTGAGGCTCAGACACTGCAGAAGCTTTTGACTGTGTAAGAACTATGTCTGTTACCCAGAAACAACTAAATTTCAAGCACATTAGGAAGCATCCTTCTCTGGGAATCTCTGAAGCCCCTAGAGAAGTAAATAAGGAAACACTGCTACCGGGTACCAGTGAGTGCTGCCGACTCACCAGCCCTGGGAAATGTCTGAACAGAGTCTTATTCAAGCCAAGGGAAAGCGCTGTTAAAATACACAAAACTCCTTTGACTAATGTGAGAGGGGGAAAGAGCGTCTATAATTAACAGAAACTGTCACAGGCATTGGGGGCTCCGACATGTTCAACGCAAACTGCTTGAAAAGACCTGGTCTTCTAGAAGAGAGCTGGGATTTGTGAGTGGGGAATCCAAGAGGCTGGGGATAGCTTTTCCAAAAGAATCCCACCATATTAAAAAAAGAAGAAGAAAAAGAAGAAGAAAAAGGAGAAGAAAAAAAGGCGGGGGTGGGGTGGGGTGGGGGAGAAAGGAAAAACCCAAACCTCAGCTGAATATTTTTCCACCACTGGAACTAAAAAGCAGAACAGAAGGAGAAAAGTCTGAATGCAACCAGTTTTCAATCAGGGCCTAATTAGAAAGAAAAGTGGCAGTGCTATTATTACAGAGCTGGGGAGGAAGAAATGCAGTCAATGACTTTCGCTTGGGCTGAGCCATCCACTTGAAAGCTGTGATGGTTAGAGGGACAATTTATGGTGAGAGATGCTGGAGGGGAAGGGAGCAACAGAGAGAGCAGGCCTAGGGGCTGACTGCTCGTGCCAATCAAGAGCCAAAGCACATAGTCAGAAGCATTTATTGATGACTCGCAGTTTGCAAAGCATCACATGAAAGGCTGTACAGAGGAATAGAATAAAGATCGTAACAGATGTAGCTCTGACCTGAAGAGGCTTATAGACACTATCCCTGCAATAAGCACCCACCTCTTAACTCTCAGCCACTATATACACATGCACAAGTCTTCAGAGAAAATTTAACCTCGACTTCTTTTACAAAGTCCACTCTGACCACTCATGTGGCCTGACTCTGCATTGCTCCCAGCTCCCTCCTCATTTCCACACACGAGACACAGAGACCTCACGAGAAAAAACAGGCCGTCATGGAATATACTTCCTGAATGAAGTTACCTGGATTCGCCTCAGCCCTCAAAAGAAGCCAGTCAAGGTCTACACCCTGGCTCAGGCAGGCTGAGACATCAAGGTGGGGAACCTGAGAAGAGCTGGAGGAGTATTTTCTGCTTTCCTTATAATCCTGAAGGATTCAGGTCCATTTTCTAGGTAAAAGTCTTAATGCATGAGAACAAGCAGAAAGGAACTAGGGATGGGCACCCTCATATACACATGGCTATAGGAAAGGAAGGGGTCAGCTAGTTCCATTCCATATTTACAAAAGAACAAAGCAGTTTGATTGGTAGAAGCGTGAAGTACTTTATTCCCTTGCTCTGGGGTACCCTGTCCTTTGTTGATTTAGTTCAGGCAACTTGGAGGAGGGACAGGAAGGGCTAGGGCAAACATGTCACAGCCTGCAGTGAATAGGGCCAACAGAAAGGAGAGGCAAAGAACAGAGCTGAGAGGAGAGGAAAAGAGGAGAGGCCTCTCTTCCCATCCCACAACCTGGGCTCCATCCAACACAAAGTTAATTCCTAACCTCGGCTCACCACCCTGCCCACTGCTTGCATGATTTATCCCCCTATCTGCCTGCGTCGCCTTTACAAGCCTCCTAGCCCTGCACACCATTATAAAAGCTGTCTGTGCTGCTGGCTCGACCTGGCCTGGCCCAGGCTCTTGCCACAGTAACCCTTCCCCACGCCTACATTTTACAAGCCTTCCACCATCATGGAAATCTGAAATCCCACGAAAGAACAGTAAACATCGCAGGGAAAAGAAAATACCTAGCCAGGCCACTCTGGACAGCAGAGTCACAAACGAACTGACGTCTATAAGCCACGGATGAAGCCCTCTAGGCAATAACAATGAGCTGCCTTCTTGCTGAGCTCAGTTGGATAATAACAAAGAGATGTACACCCAGATGCGCCAGTCCTTCATGGGGCACAGCCAAGCATCCTGGTGCCCTGGGAATTCCCAGGCTCAAAGAATCAGCCAGAATGTCAGGGAAACTCACGAGTAAACACAGGTGTCAGGTTTAGAGAACCACGTGGAAATGTGAAATTTTAAATAACATAAAGAGACTAAACATTATTCAGACCACAAACTAAGTCAGAATCAGCTCTATCACCTTCTTATGGGCTCCTTAGGGAGGCAGCATGGCGTAGTGGAAAGAGCATGGGCTTTGGATTTAGCTGACTCACTTTGAAAGCTGGCTTCATCACTTACTAGCTATGTGACTTTGGGAAACTTACATTCTCTGAATCTCAGTTTCACTCTCCATACCATGGGAAATACCAACTCATAAAAAGGTGGTGAAGAGCAACAAGATTTGTAGCCAGAGGATCCAGCACTCAAGAGGTACCCCAAACAGTAGCTATTATGATCATTGGGGATGTTACACACCCTAAAACGGGGCGGGTGGGGGTTCTATTGCTTCCTCACGCAAATTTTAGCCTGCTGAACAGGTTACCCCTTTATTCTAAGAAAACTTTCCCTTTCTAAACCAGATTCCACCGTTTCATCTCCTGGCCAGAGAATGAGCCAAAAGGGAGGCCCCAGGGGGAGTATTCTTTCCTACCCACTGTCTTGAGTACCCTTGTCACTTCATCACTTTGAACTCATATGACCCAGTTGTGCTCCAGACCCTCCTCACCAGGCCCCCGTTGGCTCCTCCGGCCTCAGTTCATAAAGGCTCTTCTTCTTTCTCTTCATATGCCTCAAGGGAACCTCCCACTGGGTTCCATTCTCTTCAAGTGCCTGACTGCCCTATTAGAGCAGAGTCTAAGCCAGAAGTCAGGGTTCATACCTTCCCCAGCTAATTGAGTGGAGAAATGGACACTAAAGAATTCTCCATGAGTCTCTGGAGTTCCAAAACGCTCTGCCAATGAGGCTGAGTGCTCCCCAGAGCTCTGTTACTCACTTGGGGGTAGGCAGTGGGGACACGGAGGGGGAGGGACGGGGGAGAGCAGGGAGAGAAGAGAGCCTTGATTCAGGGGCCAGACTGAGTCCGTGCCACAGGCCAGGCTCCGCTGAGGTTTCTCGGGTGAAACACGCCTCTGTGATGGCTGTGCCTGTGAAGCGGATGGAAATGCCCATAAAGCCGTATCAAACCCTGCGCAGAGGACAGGGATATATATAGAACCAGGAACCAAAGGGGCCACAGGGGATTCGGGCGGACAGCTCCGCCCAGCCCTTAAACCCGCCCCGGAGAAGGGGGGAGGCCCAAGGAACAAGCTCAAGGAATGAAGGTTGGAGACAGCCCGGCGGGTTTGCGAAGGGAGTGGGGAAAGCAGGGGTGTCGGGGACAATGGGAGAAGAGAGCTAACGACTGGGCTGTGGGAATCAGTCAGGGCTGGGGAGCCGTGCCTGCTCCAACACCTGGAGGCCAAAGAGCCGGCCTCTGAGTTTTGGCAGATCCTGAGGTGACTTCTAACACTCGCTTTGGTGTCCTACAGTCTGGACAGTGTCCTGCCGCCTTCTCAGAACCAAAGAGCCTCTCATGAACCAGCTTTCCCTGTCCTCCTCTGCCCTCCTGACCAGCACCTCCAGTTTAAATTCATCCAGGGGCCAGTGTTCTCCATTCCGCACTCCCTTAACCCCACTCTTAGCCTCCCAGAGAAACTGGGGTGGGGACAGGTCGAAAAAAGAGATCTACCCATGAGGAAAGTGTCCCAAAACAAGAAAGGTATCCCAAGGTGGGCATCTGTCAAAAGACAGGAAGAAATTCACAGAAAGGCTCACAGAATGAGGCGAGAGCCTCAGAATCCACGGCATCTGGTAGAATCAGGCCCTGAAGAAGACAGTCTTGCCAGGCACAGAAGGTGAGCTGGCCCTTCTTCCACTCTTGGATTTGCTGGGATCCCCCTCTCCTCACCAAACCTCTGGTCAAAGTAGGACATTGGAGGTACAGTCTCTGGGTGAGGGGGAGTGAGCAGACACTGAGCCCGCAAGGATTTCCTACCTGAGCAACAGCCGGGGCAGCCAGTCCCCGCTCCCTGTCCCCAAGAGAACCCTTCCCTCTCTCCACGTCGCGTCTTCCCCAAGTCAGCGTGAGAAGTAGGACGATGTGTTGGCGCCACCTGCTGTCTTTTCCTGACAGCTGAGTACACTAGATCCTAAAACTGGATGGACCTCAAATTCACCTTCTTCAATTCGTCACAAGCCCTAAAGGAACGGAATCCAAACAATGGACAAGTCCAGGGCTCCACGCTTCTCCCATCCCTTTGGACTGATGTCTTAGGAACCCCAACTAGCCAGAACCTTCTTAGTAGGTTCTGAGTTCCAGTCTTAACAGCCATTAGTCTGTGAGGTTCCTTCTCCAAGAGACTTGCTGATTTGAGAACTGTGAACACTCAACAAGCCCTTTCTCTAGTTGATAAATTCCATATATTTAAAAAATATTTCTGTATCACGCTGTCTGGTTTTCCTGGTTTTAAGTAGAAATTCTAATTTTGCACCAAGATGACATGATCCTTTGTCATCAAACAGTAGAATGAAAGCAGTGTCATCAACGAGCAGTGACTTAGATATTTCACACTGCTCTACCATTCCTGTGGTACTCACTATGGTCTGGGCAAACATTCTAATAAGCAATAAGCTCATTGAGCGGTCAGTTCATCTCACAAATATAAACATTTGTTCATCCATTTAACAAATATTTCTGTAGCACCTACTATGAACGAGGCACAAGCTGGAGGTACAGTGGTGAACAAGACACACAAGCACCCAGCTCTCGTGAAGCCTCCATTTTAGCATCATTTATCTGATTCTTTAAGGTAATCTAGCAATTTCTCACCCATCTTAAAGAATATCTAGGTGAACAGCAAAGATCAAGAAAAAATGTAAACAGACTTTGTAAAGAGACAGAATGAAGAAATATAAGAGGAAGGATATAGAGTGGGAAATGAATGTGTATAGAAAAAGGACTGTTAATATTATCCCTCCCTTATATCCCTTCTGAAGAAATGTTTTTTTCCTAAAACCCATTCCTGGACCTAACTCTAGGCACTGCATGCCAGCTTCCAAGGTCAGCTTCCTCAGACCTCAAGAAGGATCTAGTAGGTCTTTAGTAGAAAGTATGGAGGGATGCCTGGGATTGACAGCTTAAATTACATGCAAGTATTTCCCCAAATGTCACCATAGGAAATATGTGTGGCTCCATAAAAAGTATTG